>NC_059370.1:17881467-18481467 GCF_019703515.2 Myxocyprinus asiaticus | reverse complement strand
TCAACTGCCACATGAACAGATTTTCTGCCATTTTGAATTTTCAGAAAAACCTACTTTTTTAAACTTGTCCTAGGCCGTTTGTCCGATTTGCAAGAAAACTGGCATGCATCATCAGGGGACACTCTGGACAAAAAGTTATTTTTGATAACTTATTTTAGTTATTATAGGCCAAACCGTTTTTGAATGGCGCTTCAACAAATTCAAGGAAGAATGCACCAAATTGGGTTTGAGGTTGTATCTCCACAGTGCTTTAATGGCTTGTGACGAAACTTGGTGTGTGTCATAGCCATCATACTCTGAGGTGACCTGCAGTGTTTCGGCACAGTGCCCCCTACTGGTCAGGAGATATAAAAAAAATGCTATTTTTGTTTATAACTTTTGAACAGTTTGGCCGTAAATTACGAAACTTATCTTTTTAGATTCTGTGCAACATACTGAGTCGGACGATACCCAATTTTCCATGTTGGCCATTTTTGGCATCTGCTATTTTGAATTTTGTCGTAAAATGCTGTATTTTAGGAACACATTGGCCTATCATTATGAAACTTTGCACGTGTCATCAGCACTATGCCATTAAGGTGTCTAAGTTTGGGTCCGGTGCTACTAAGTGGCCAAAAAAAATGAAATAATATAAATTTTTGAGCTTATAACTTTTAATGGTGCTGGTCTATTTTCACGAGACTGGTCTCGTTATGTTCCTGAGGACTTGCCAAGCATAACAATACCATATTTACAATGGTTCGCATTATGGCCTTAAATTGCCAATTTAAAATTAGTTCCGAAACTACTTTAGCGAATTGCTTCTAGGCCATTCGTCCGATCGAAATGAAACCATCACCAGTGGAATAGCTGTAAGCAATATCTTTAATAATAGGGAGGAACATTGCAAAATTTCGATTCTAAAGGCCAAAAACAGGCCTACGATTTTAAAAGTTGTCTCTGGTTTTGCGAAAATGGATATAACTTTTAACCCTCAGGGATCGACAGACGCGCCGGCGCGTCCTGCTGGATTTGTTCCTCATAACAGCGGAAACAACTTAAAATACTCTGTCATTTTTGGGCATACAGATAAGTGTAAGACATCATTAGAAACTATAAAGGGTCTACTTTTATTTGTGTACACTCACAATAACAACAAAACCTTGTGCTTTTGTAAAATAAAGAAAATTTAACAGGGTGCACTTTCAGCCGACTCTGTCTCCGCGAACATCTTTCTGAAACGTGTCACAAAAATGACTGAAACTCAGTGAATACTTATCACACAAACATGAAACATATGTCTAAAGACAGCATAAAATGTCTACTTTTAAATAAAACAATTCAAATTTAAAACAAATATTCTCCTGCAATGTAATCTGTATGAAACAAAGCGATGTACAGTTTCTCCTGGCTTAGCTAATTATCCCCAAAGTGATCACACCAATGCGCAGAGGGCGCTATTCATACGGTAATGTGCTGAGGCGATCAATTCAAATGGTAAACGCCCCCGAGGCAAGTTTTATATATATATATAAAGTTTTGAAACTTATTCTTTATTATAATTTTTTTTTCTTCACATTTTAGAATAATAGTAAAGTCATCAAAACTATGGAATAACATAAATGGAACTATGGGAATTATGTTGTGACTAAACAAAATCCAAAATAAATCAAAACTGTGTTATATTTTAGCATCTTCAAAGTAGTCACCCTTTGCCTAGAATTTGCAGACAGGTACTCTTGACATTTTCTCAACCAACTTCTTGAGGTATCACCCTGGGATACTTTTTAAACAGTATTGAAGGAGTTCCCATCTATGTTGGGCACTTATTGGCGGCTTTTCTTTATTATTTGGTCCAAGTCATCAATTTCAAAAACTTTTGTTTTTTTATAAAATTTTAGTTTTATAATGAAATAAATTAATATGGTGGCACAATTATATTTTTGTCTACAAAACTAATTTCAAACATTTAAGCATACGCCTTCAGATCAAAAGATTTTTAATATCATGAGAAACATTTCAGTCAAGTGTTTCAAAACTTTTGACCGGTAGTATATATATTTTTTAAAATGCAATTTATTCCTGTGATGTAAAACTGAATTTTCAGCATCATTACTCCAGTCTTCAGTGTCACATGATCCTTCAGAAATCATTCTAATATGCTGATTTGCTGCTCAAGAAACATTTATTATTCTCAATGTTGAAAACAGCTGTGTAAATTTTTTTTTCAGGATTCTTTGATGAATAGAAAGTTCAAAATAACA
Source organism: Myxocyprinus asiaticus (assembly GCF_019703515.2). NCBI lineage: Eukaryota > Metazoa > Chordata > Actinopteri > Cypriniformes > Catostomidae > Myxocyprinus > Myxocyprinus asiaticus. The sequence goes on along the minus strand of NC_059370.1, from coordinate 18,479,224 downwards.
GCATTTACCTGAAATAGAAAGCTTTTGTAACATTATACACTACCGTTCAAAAGTTTGGGGTCAGTAAGAATTTTTATTTTGATTTTATTTTTTGGAAAGAAATTAATACTTTTATTCAGCAAGGATGCATTATATTGATCAAAAGTGACAGTAAAGACATTTATAATGTTACAAAAGCTTTCTATTTCAGATAAATGGTGTTATTTTGAACTTTCTATTCAAAGAATCCAGATTATTTTTTATATATATATATTGTGTATATGTCCTATATCAGATATTACATTTTATTCTGTTCCCAGGGGAGGGGTCTTTGTCTCCTCAGGTGTGAATCACATCAGTATTCATGATCATTCACGCCTCCTCGCATATGGCCTTTCTAACACTAAAAGTGTCTTACAGAAGTTAAATGACTATGTTGTTTTGTATGAATAAGTGATCAGGATGGGTTTCACATCATATTTTAGCAAAAACTCTAGGCTTTATTTCTCAAAAGTCTTGTGAACAAATGTTTAATATACAGGTGCATCTCAATAAATTAGAATGTCATGGAAAAGTTCATTTATTTCAGTAATTCAACTCAAATTGTGAAACTCGTGTATTAAATAAATTCAATGCACACAGACTGAAGTAGTTTAAGTCTTTGGTTCTTTTAATTGTGATGATTTTGGCTCACATTTAACAAAAACCCACCAATTCACTATCTCAAAAAATTAGAATATTTTGACATGCCAATCAGCTAATCAACTCAAAACACCTGCAAAGGTTTCCTGAGCCTTCAAAATGGTCTCTCAGTTTGGTTCACTAGGCTACACAAACATGGGGAAGACTGCTGATCTGACAGTTGTCCAGAAGACAATCATTGACACCCTTCACAAGGAGGGTAAGCCACAAACATTCATTGCCAAAGAAGCTGGCTGTTCACAGAGTGCTGTATCCAAGCATGTTAACAGAAAGTTGAGTGGAAGGAAAAAGTGTGGAAGAAAAAGATGCACAACCAACCGAGAGAACCGCAGCCTTATGATTGTCCAGCAAAATCGATTCAAGAATTTGGGTGAACTTCACAAGGAATGGACTGAGGCTGGGGTCAAGACATCAAACACACACAGACGTGTCAAGGAATTTGGCTACAGTTGTCGTATTCCTCTTGTTAAGCCACTCCTGAACCACAGACAACGTCAGAGGCGTCTTACCTGGGCTAAGGAGAAGAAAAACTGGACTGTTGCCCAGTGTTCCAAAGTCCTCTTTTCAGATGAGAGCAAGTTTTGTATTTCATTTGGAAACCAAGGTCCTAGAGTCTGGAGGAAGGGTGGAGAAGCTCATAGCCCAAGTTGCTTGAAGTCCAGTGTTAAGTTTCCACAGTCTGTGATGATTTGGGGTGCAATGTCATCTGCTGGTGTTGGTCCATTGTGTTTTTTGAAAACCAAAGTCACTGCACCCATTTACCAAGAAATTTTGGAGCACTTCATGCTTCCTTCTGCTGACCAGCTTTTTAAAGATGCTGATTTCATTTTCCAGCAGGATTTGGCACCTGCCCACACTGCCAAAAGCACCAAAAGTTGGTTAAATGACCATGGTGTTGGTGTGCTTGACTGGCCAGCAAACTCACCAGACCTGAACCCCACAGAGAATCTATGGGGTATTGTCAAGAGGAAAATGAGAAACAAGAGACCAAAAAATGCAGATGAGCTGAAGGCCACTGTCAAAGAAACCTGGGCTTCCATACCACCTCAGCAGTGCCACAAACTGATCACCTCCATGCCACGCCGAATTGAGGCAGTAATTAAAGCAAAAGGAGCCCCTACCAAGTATTGAGTACATATACAGTAAATGAACATACTTTCCAGAAGGCCAACAATTTACTAAAAATGTTTTTTTTTATTGGTCTTATGATGTATTCAAATTTTTTGAGATAGTGAATTGGTGGGTTTTTGTTAAATGTGAGCCAAAATCATCACAATTAAAAGAACCAAAGACTTAAACTACTTCAGTCTGTGTGCATTGAATTTATTTAATGCACAAGTTTCACAGTTTGAGTTGAATTACTGAAATAAATGAACTTTTCCACGACATTCTAATTTATTGAGATGCACCTGTATGTTATATGGCCTTATTTCAGTGACTTAAAATTTTATTTTTTTCAAATACCATGCATAAACATTATTTTCTCAAAAATACAAACATGTACATACATGTTGCTCACATATTACTGTAGCCCAGTTTGTGCTGAATACAGTGTTATCAGACTTTAGCCATTAATATGTTTTTAAGCAACTGAAAAAAGCACAAATGTCAAGGCATGTCAAAACTTCTCCAGGGCCCAAAACACCCTCAGACCCTAGAGGGTTAAATAGAATGAGATATTTTCACCAAATTTGACACACTTATATAAGAGCTCAATCTGAGAACACATAGATAAAATTATGGGGCTTGGCCACTTGGTGGCGCTATAACAAGAAACAATGTGAAAGTGGCTGTAACTACGGAACCGTTGGTCCGATTGACTTCAAAATTTGCATGCAGTGTCTTTTTGAGAGATGCCATCATTGACCATAAGGACATTCATGTATATAAATGAACATTGGCCAATCATCAACGAATTTGATGGCGAGCATGTCAAACAAGGCTATATCTTTGTTATGTTTTGGCCTATTAAAACGAAACTTGGTGCATGTGATCTATCATAGCCTGATTGTACCTGAGCAGTTTCGGAACAGTGCCACCTATTGGTCAAGAAATATGAAAAATAGCTTTCATTGCTCATAACTACTTAATAATGTGGCCTAAAATCATGAATAACTTGGCCTATAATCAAATAATTTGGCCTATGTTCATGAGATTGGTTTCATCCAGTTTATTGTATTATGGTTATGACAATGATGCCATATTTCCCATGGTCTGCCCTATTGCCTGTCCACCATTTTGAATTTCATTGAAAATATACTTTTTCTAACTCCTCCTACAGCATTCATCTGATCTTGACTTGAAACTGGTCATCATGCTTCTTTGTTTGCTCAAGCTGCAAATGATGGGCTTGACCCTGGTATTGCTGCTTGCAGAGCATGGCTGCCATTGACCGCCAACATGGCCAATTCAGCTATTAGACAAGGTTAACATAGGCCGATCGGAATGAAACACAGTGGACATATTTGACTCTTTGCCCGAGAGTTAATAAAATAATATTTTTTTTATTATTTGACAATTAAATTGGCCACTGGTTCATGCTCTTACATTTTGCACGTTAATGGTTTTGTATAGCGCAGTGTTTCACAAAAACACAAGTAATTCATATCTTATGATAGCTGTCCACATTTTTGAGCAACTTTGCCTCAAGAAACATTGGTGTCATTCAAATAATTTGTGAAATATTTGAGATTACATAACACAGTCTACATTTGCAAACTAGTCCTAGACCGTTCTTCAGACCTTTACCAAATGTGGCCTACGTCATCATTACACCATGCTTGGAGAAAGTTATCAAAAGCTTTTTTATAGACAAAATCATTCACCTATAATGCAACAACAAATTTTATGCCAAGATGCCAAAAATAATCTGAGACTGTATCTTTTCAATGCTTTGGTTAATCAACATTACATTTTATATTGTGCCAATATAACCACCACCTGACAATATCATATCAATTTGGTCACAATACCACATTTTGGTCAAAATTAAAATGAATTTCTATTACATTATAAGTAATTCAGTTCAATTTTAAACCACTTTCAATATAGCATTCAAGGGTTGATATTCGGCAGTCACTTTTTCTGCCATTGGTCTGCTTGGCCCTGGAATTGCTGCTTGCAGCTATATTTATTATTATTATTCTCCCCTAAAACTGACCATGCAGACCAAACCGTAAGGCCTAGAGACATGAAACTTTGGGGAATGGTAGTACTCAGATTCTTTTTTTTTAAACATATGCATGTTCTCACCTCTACCAGCCTAAAGGTGGCTCTATAACAAAGGCAAACACGTTTTGGGCCATAACTCTACAACCATAAGGGCTAGAATCAAAATATTTTTTCCCTCTGAATCCTTGAGTCAAGCCCTAAAAAACGTATGTATCCGATTTCATTTCTTTTTTTTTCTTCTGCCATTTAAAAAAAAAAAAAATTTAAACCTACTTTTTCAAACTCCTCCTAGACCGTTAGTCCAGTCGGCACGAAATTTGGTATAAATCATCTACAGATGCCCCTAACAAAAAGTTATCAAAATAATTTTGATACATAAAATCATTCAGAAGATATTAACAATACAATTCCTTCAGTTTTATGCTATTTGAGTAATTGATCAATATCTACTCAATGCAAACTCCAAACGTAACCAAACCTGGTATACATAGTCAACAGGACGTTTAGAAGATGTCAGTAAAGTTGTGTACAATTCTGCTCCTAGGGGGCACTACAACTAAAAAACTGTCATAACTTTGCAGTCATTTGAACGACAAAGTTCAAATTGAATATGCATCTTCTCTGGTTCGAATGCTAACATATTCTTAAAAATCAATTCGAAAAAATTAACCAAAATGGCCACCAGCAGCCAGTCAAATTTCAGCATCTAATAACTTAAATTGTGAATGGCCGATGGTCATGAAACTTATAATACACAAGCAGGGTCTCCATTCAAAGCTGTTTTGTGAGAATTGGTCACACGCAATAATAAGCTAATTTGTATTTTTGCTGATAACTATAGAACCGTAGAGGCTGTAGTTTTTCTGAATCCTTCAGTGCCCCTAAATCATATGGTCACATTAATTTCCATTTTCGCAAGAAAACTTCCCGTCCAATTTGACTTTTTTGAAAAACCTGCTTTTTCGAACTCGTCCAAGGCCATTTCCCTGATTTGCATGAAATGTTGTATATATCATCTACAGACCCTCCTGACAAAAATGTATCAAAACAATTTTGATTTTGTAAATCGTTTGGAAGATATAAGCTAATACATTTTTGGGTCTTCAGTATTATAATGAGTGCACCTGCAGCGCAAGCCTGTAACCCGACACCATATCAGTGAGAGACTCGCTCGCCTTAATATGACTGCATTTTGCACTTATATAATGTAATGTGTATATGTGTTAGCCTGCATGTGATGACACTTGACCATAAGTTACTCATGCTCAAAATAAAAACATCACAGGTAAAGAGCACCTATTATGGTTTTTAAACATGCCTAATTTTGTTTTAAAGGTCTCATACATGCATCCAAGGTCAAAAAACTCTTTAATTTGCTCATAATTTAAATTGCAGCATTACCTTTTTTTTTCCCAGTGTCAAAAACGACTTGTTCAATGATCCGTTATAAAGGATTCATTCTAAAATCCTCCTTTCAGAGAGCCTACTCTGCTCTGATTGGTCAGATGTCCCAGTCTGTTGTGATTGGTCTACTGCTTAGTGTAGTGTTTGAGGGTGGGTCAAAGCTGTTCACGAGCACCCAATGAAAAGCAGAGTTGGGTTTTTTGTTAACAAATTACATAGGTTAGTACAGGAATTAAGTCTGGAATTACTAACGACTCGTTTCAGGAGTTCAGAATCGGTTCTTTCTTTTGGGAGTCAATAACTCCATTTGTTGTGCACTTTGAATTTTGAAACTTTGCAGACTTTTTCACATTCACAAACAGCTATATAACACACTACATGAAAGGTAATATTTGAAAAACCATAATAGGTGCTCTTTAAAACATTTATTTTGTCAAATTCACAACAACACAGCATAATGCAGCATTTGCTGACATGAATAAATGTTCTTTTGTCAATACATTCAGCTGTAACTACACAAACATCTCCAGCATTTGCTCTATCAGCAGCATGGACTGGAATCACACGGGTCTTGTGCTAATCGACCCGTACCAGAGCACAACTAGTCGCTTATTTGCCAAAGTTCCAAAGTTCGTGGAATAAAATATATTCAGAAGTTATTTTTGAGGTCAACTAAATAAGGCTACAATTTATTTTGAGCTGTCTTTGCAATGTTTCCGAGATGGCAAGCACTCTCTCGCATGCTGGTTTATTTTTTGTGTTCAGAGCCCCTCTCCCAGATTTACGTGCATCTAAACATCACGTGTGCGGAATATTGTAAGCTGTCACACACACACACACTTTCAGTTTCAAAATAAAAGCCCTAGGTGACGGTGAAGTAAAAACAGCAGAAAATATATTACTTGTATATAAAACAAATCTAATCCTCAAAACAATATTGATAATTCAGAATTATATTAGAATACTAAACTTTACTGTGTCCCACAGTAATATTTCAGTATTATGCAATGTTCTACCGGGTTCCAAAAATTAAGTGAAGTTGTTTTTGCACACATTGTTCTTTCACAAAAATTAAGTAAACATATATGAAGGTAAATAATGCTTTTTATTAGGCTACTATGTATTACTGTACATAAAATGTAAATATAAATGTGCATATCAGTGAAAGTGATTAGATCTAATTCTCCCTTTTGTTCATTTAGTGAAAAACTACAAAACTGGGGAAACATGCCTTTATTTTTTTTTAAATAGATTTAGCCATTTCAGAGGAAATACATACAGTAATTATCAAGATAGATATTGAATATCGTCAGTAGCTTGAACAATTTTGAAATAGGAGATAAGGTTTTGTTCAAGTAATATGACAACATTTATTCTTTACAATATTATTGCTTTGCTGGATTGTCATATTAGTTTTGCACTACTATTTATTATACTCCGGAGTAGCTGCCATTCTTTCTAAAAGTATAACTGGGCGAATTGGTTTACAAGAAGTCCATTTATGTACAAAAACATATCAGTATAATACATTATAGACTTACAGTCTCTTCAACTTCATGTGCTGAATGAAGCCACATAGAGGTCTTAGATCACAACATGTGCTTTGTGGAGTTTGTTGTCTACTGATTTATTTATTAATATATAAAAGTTTGGAATAATGTACAGATTTTGCTCTTATGGAAAGAAATTGGTACTTTTATTCACCAAAGTGGCATTCAACTGATCACAATGTATAGTCATGATATTAATAACGTTAAATATCAGAACTTCTTAAACTACTTCAAAGAGTTCTCATAAAAAAAAATCCTCCACGTGCAGCAATGACAGCTTTGCAGATCCTTGGCATTCTAGCTGTAAGTTTGTCCATATACTCAGGTGACATTTCACCCCACACTTCCTGTAGCACTTGCCATAGATGTGGCTGTCTTGATGAGCACTTCTCCCGCACCTTACAGTCTAGCTGATCCCACAAAAGCTCAATGGGGTTAAGATCCATAACATTCTTTTCCAATTATCTCTTGTCCAATGTCTGTGTTTCTTTGCCCACTCTAACCTTTTGTTTTTGTTTTTCTGTTTCAAAAGTGGCTTTTTCTTTGCAATTCTTCCCATAAGGCCTGCACCCCTGAGTCTTCTCTTTACTGTTGTACATGAAACTGGTGTTGAGCAGGTAAAATTCAATGAAGCTGTCAGCTGAGGACATGTGTGGCATCTATTTCTCAAACTAGAGACTTTGATGTACTTATCCTCTTGTTTAGTTGTACATCTTGTCTTCCACATATCATTCTGTCCTTGTTAGAGCCAGTTGTCCTTTGTCTTTGAAGTCTGTAGTGTACACCTTTGTATGAAATCTTAAGTTTTTTGGCAATTTCAAGCATTGTATAGCTTTCATTCCTCAAAACAATGATTGACTGACGAGTTTCTAGAGAAAGCTGTTTCTTTTTTACCATTTTTTACCTAATATTGACCTTAAGACATGCCAGTCTATTGCATAATGTGGCAACTCAAAAACAAACACAAAGACAATGTTAAGCTTCATATATTTAACCATATAGTTTTCAACTGTGTTTGATATAATGGCAAGTGATTTTCTAGTACCAAATTAGCAATTTAGCATGATTACTCGAGGATAAGGTGTTGGAGTGATAGCTGGTTGGAGTGATGGCATGAGCCTCCACATGCTGTGACTCTCCGCGGTGTCATGCACAATGAGCCACGTGATAAGATGCGCAGATTGATGGTCTCAGAAGCGGAGGCAACTCAGACTTGTCCTCTACCACTCGGATTGAGGTGAGTAACCACGCCATCAGGAGGACCTAAAAAGTAGTGGGAATTGGGCATTCCAAATTGGGAGAAAAGGGGATAAAGAAAAAAGAAAAATTGTGATGGTTCTGTTTTTTTACATCAGTAATGTCCTGAATATACTTTGTGTTCAGTTGAATGCCACTTTGGTGAATAAAAATACTAATTTCCTTCCGAAACAGCAAAATCTGTACATTATTCCAAACTTTTGGCCACCAGTGTGTATGTGTATGTGTATGTGTGTGTGTGTGTGTGTGTGTGTGTGTGTGTATATATATGAAATAATATTTTATCAATGTTTTGTCCACAAAATGATCCAAAATACTTTAAACTACAGCACAACCCATTGAATAAACTGTTAGTTTGTCCCTCCCACTCTCATTTTCATCCTGTCAAAAACCGAATATGGCACTACTGTAAATAAGTTCCATGTGTGCTTGGCCCCCGATGATTGCCACTAGGGGCTATATTTATTATTTCTCTGCCCTAAAAATGGTTGTGCAGACCAAACCGTAAGGCCTAGAGACTTTAAACTTTCAGGGATGGTAGTACTGTGGCTGGCTAGCCATAAGCATGGAATCGGCCCGATCGGCCCATAGGCGGCGCTATAGTAAACCAAAAAAATCAAACGCAATTTGGGCCATAACTCTTGAAATGTAAGTGCTAGAAACAAAATTATTTTTTCCAGTGATTCCTTTCATCATGGCAAGTCTTCTAAGTGCCAGACAATTTTGGCTCCGCCCCTCATTTCCCCACTATTTTGGAAATCAAAACGAACTCGTCCTAGGCCGATTACCCGATCAGAACCAAACCAGTGCAGAAATATTCAGCAGAGTCCCAATATGAAAACTTATTAAAGGAGTTTTTAACTTTTAAATTTTAATCTTCAAACGGTGTCAAAACGTACATAGTGGGCATGGCCACTTTTACTTAAACGGCTATAACTTTTGAACGGATTGAAATATCATCACCAAATTTGGTACACTTATGTAAGGACACAATGCATGCATCTGCCTCTTGGTGGTGCTATAATAGTAATAAAAATAAAAAAATGCCTCTAACTATGGCAGTGTTTCCCAACCACTGTGCCATCAAATTCCACAAAATAAATAAATGCATGAAAAAAAAAAAAAATATTCAGGGATCCAAATTCCTCATCTTTTGGAGGAATTTGCCATTTTGAAACCATAATCATTCACTTGTGATTGTGAAGAGCAATGATTAATGTGCAGAAGTGACTGATATTTATACGCGTTAAGGGTCTTTCACATGACTCGCGTCAGCGCTGCAGAATACACTGAAGTCTATGAAGTGATGCCACTTTACACCAAAGTGTTTTTCACACACACCTTTTTGCTTCACCATTAATGTCTTTGAGAGTACTGAGCAACAAGAAATATTTAAAAACTGTCCAAATTAGTGAAGAGACATTGAATGTCTCATAATTTCTTTTAATTAAATATTCCCTTATCGTTTACGAATATCAGAGACCCCAGTTATTGAACTAATTTAAATTCACCAAGAAAACGCTTAGACCTAAACATAAACGAGTCCTTTTATTACTTTTTTCTCTCTTCCAAATACATGTTTTCAATGTACCTCCCGCTTTTTATGTGGCAAACTCATAAAATCGCCTGTCTGTGACGCTTTCTGCAACTCTTGTCATGTGGAGGGCAATGCGTCGCTTGGCGCTGGCGTTGAACGGAGCGTTGATGCCTCGACTCAGTTCATGTGAAATGTGCTTTACAATGACGAAAGAACATTATTGAAACTCAAAATTATTATTATTTGTCTATTATTGTGGTCTTTTCTGATAAAAGCCATGCTCAGCAGTTTAAATAGGCTACTGTAGGAAAAATGATACCGTAGATCTGCTTTGTGTTTATAATTCTTATATTGAAGTCAGTAGATTTGTAGCCATGCAAGTTTTAAAAAAGGAGAAGGTAAGGACGTTACTGAAACTAAACTATTATTAGACTATTATTGTTGTCTTTTTGGATGAAAAATAATGCTCTGACTGAAGGAAAACTATAGATCTTCTTTGTTCTTTTAATGCTTAAACACTATAAAGTCTCTTGGTAGATTTCAGTTATGAACGACTCAAAATGATTCACTGACTCACTTGTAGCACATAAGATGCTCATTTGTCACCACCTAGTGACATTTCCAGAAGGGGTCACTGAACTAATCAGTTAATTAAATTGAACAAATTTGTGAAACAGAAGCAAGCCTCACCAAAATACTCTTTATTTTGCAGCTAATTCTGCACAATTGTAAACTTGAATAAACTTGAATCACTAAAATAGCTGGAATTGGTGCTTTTAGCTTATTCTTTAAAAAAACAAAATATCCCCAGAAAATTTTTTGGTGGACCAGTGATTGTCTTACCTTTTTTGCCCCTCATGAGTTTGCATCCCTGTAATTTGTTGTGGCATTGCAAGAACAAATCTACAAATTAGAAAAGAAGCAAATTTGTTGTTTTTTCATTACCCATTTAGCGCTCTTGCCACCTGTGACCTCACACAGCGTAGCCTACCTATGTGACTTTTCTTTTTTTGTTTGTTTTTTTGCATAGCCGAATTTCAAACATTACAAGTAAACACGCTACTAAGACGGACAGAAAATATGGACAAGTTCTTGAAAAGGAAACATATTGACTATGGTTAGCCTATGTGGGATAGTGGTGTGCCGTATAATTGTTTTAGTTGTAAAAAGTGTGCCGTGGCAGAAAAAAGGTTGGGAAACACTGAACTATGTTGTCTCATCAACCTGAAATTTTGCATGCAGTGTCTTTGTCCAAGATGCCATCAACCTCTATGAGCACAGTTGCATATCTTGAAAAACATGGCCACCATCGACCAATCAGCTTTTAGCAGCTATTTGACAAGGTTAAAAAAAGACGTATAGAAATAAAACATGGTAGGCTTATTTGTCTCTTCGCCCTGAGATGTCTGTGCAAAATAAAAAATAAAAATTGGCCACTGGGAGGCGCTATCGCATTTTAAACACATGTAAATTGATGTATATATGGCTGTCTTTCACAAAGAAACACATTATTCATATCATATGACAGAACTCCTCTTCCTGAACAACTTTGCCTCGAGAACCATTGGTGTGAATCAAATCGTTCATTAAATATTTGAGATTATTTAACAAAACTACTTTTTCGAACTAGCCCTAGGTCGTTCACCCAATCAGAACCAAATCAGTGCAGCAAGGTTCTCTGGAGCCCCAATCTCAATAATTATTAACAAATGTTTGAACTTTTGATGCACTGTTGCAACAGTACCCCAAAACGTTAAAAGTAAGGGTGGCCACTTTTTCTTAAATGGTTAAAACTCTTGAACGGAATGAGTTATCTTCACCATATTTACAACTATTTTGTAGGAGGTAAATCGGAGGACACATGAAAAAAACTGGGTACCTCTGCCTCTTGGTGGTGCTATAATAGTCAGAAATGTAAAAAATACCACATCTCTGTGCTACCTAACCTGATGTTTCTGAAAATTAAGGCACTTTATCATTGTTTTAGTTGCAAACAGACTGTGTAATTAATACATAATATCTGTTACATATGTAGTTAAAGGACCTTAAAGGCTTGAACCCCACTAATTGCTGCTTGCAGCTATATTAATAAATTGCAATTAATGATTTGGGCAGTATTTTTTATCAATTTAATGCATCCTTGGTGAAAGGAAGCATCAATTTCTTTCAAGAACAAAAATGTCTTTGTGTTCTAAAAATGAAAGTGTATATACTATATATATATATATAAAATAATTTTCATAAAGTAACTTGTTACTTAATTACTTGTAGTTTTTCTGCAAACTACTTACAGTATTTACTTTTACTTGAGTCATAATATTTCTCAGTACTTCTATTTGTACTCAGGTGAATTATTTCTTCAGCAGCAATACTTTTACTTAAGTAAACAAAATCTGTACTCTTTCCACCACTGGTCATGGGCGCCCAAGTCTCATTGATGCACGTGGGGAGCAAAGGCTAGTCCATCTGGTCCGATCCCACAGAAGACCTACTGTAACACAAATTGCTGAAAAACTTAATGCTGGCCATGATAGAAAGGTGTCAGAACACACAGTGCATCACAGCTTGCTGCGTATGGGACTGTGTAGCTGCAGACTGGTCAGAGTGCCCATGCTGACCCCTGTCTACCGCTGAAAGCGCATACAATGGGCACGTGAGCGTCAGAACTGGACCATGGAGCAATGGAAGAAGGTGGCCTGGTCTGATGAAACACGTTTTCTTTTAGATCATGTGGACAGCCGGGTGCGTTTGCATCATTTACCTGGGGAAGAGATGGCAGCAGGATGCACCATGGGAAGAAGGCAGGCTGGCGGAGGCAGTGTGATACTCTGGGCAATGTTCTGCTAGGATACCTTGGGTCCTGGCATTCATGTGGATGTTACTTTGACACGTACCACCTACCTAAAGATTGTTGCATACCACGTACACCCCTTCATAGCAACGGTATTTCCTGATGGCAGTGGCCTCTTTCAGCAGGATAATGCGCCCTGCCACACTGCAGAAATTGTTGTGGAATGTTTTGAGGAACATGACAAAGAGTTCAAGGAGTTGACTTGGCCTCCAAATTCCCCAGATCTCAATCCGATTGAGCATCTATGGGATGTGCTGGACTAACATGTCTGATCCATGGAGGCCCCACCTCACAACTTACAGGACTTCATTGATTTCTTTTGATTTTCCCATGATGTCAAAGAAAGAGGCACTGAGTTTGAAGGTAGGCCTTAATAAACATCCACAGGTACACCTCCAATTGATTCAATTAGCCTATCAGAAGCTAATTTTTGTTTGACATCATTTTCTGAAATTAAAACCTACTTAAAGGCACGGTTAACTTAGTGTATGTAAACTTCAGACCCATTGGAATTGTGATATAGTCGATTAAAAGTGAAACAATCTGTCTGTAAACAATTGTTGGAAAAATTACTTGTGTCATGCACAAAGTAGACTTACTAAAACTATTGTTTGCTAATATGAAATCTGTGGAGTGATTAAAAATTAGTTTTAATGACTTCAAGTGTATGTAAACATCTGACTTCAACTGTGTGTGTGTATATATATATATATATATACACACACACACACACACACACACACACACACACACACACACACACACACACATATATATATATATATATATATATATATATATATATATATATATATATATATATATATAATAACTGCTAATGTGTATATATATATTTTCATTTTTCTATATGGCCCCATTGACCGCTGCCCTTTTCCCTGAGAGAGCAGTCAGAATAATACCCCAAAAGATATTTGTGTATCTGGTGTCGTTTCTGTACAACTCACCGGCTTCATACTGTATATAAGGGAGTCCAATTGTTTTGGGTTCAAACACCAAATCTTAGTTAACCAGCAGCAGTTTCAATTATACAATATAACTGCAAGCAGCAATTGACGGGGTTCAAGCCTTTAAGGTCCTTTAAGTTCACGTGCAACAGATATTAAGAATTAATTAGACAACTAAAACAATGTTGAAAACAACTAAAATAATGTTAACGTGCCTTAATTTTGAGAAACATCAGGTGAGGTATCACACAGATATGGTATTTTTTACATTCCTCTCTATTATAGCACCACCAAGAGGCTCATGTCTCCTCCGAATGACCCCATACATACAGTATGTCTCAAATTTTGTGGAAATATATCATTTCTTTCAAGAGTTACAACTGTTTAAGTAAAAGTGGCCACGCCCACAGCTTATGTTTTGGTGTAGCTTTGCAAAGTTGAATCGAAAGTTAAAACTTTTTTTATTAATAATGGGACTCCAGGGGGCCTAGGTAGCTCAGCGAGTAAAGTTCTTGCGGAGTCGTGAGTTCGAATCCAGGGCATGCTGAGTGACTCCAGCCAGGTCTCTTAAGCAACCAAATTGGCTTGGTTGATAGGGAGGTTAGAGTCACATGGGGTAACCTCCTCGTGGTCGCTATAATGTGGTTCTCGCTCTCGGTGTGGTGTGTGGTTAGTTGTACGTGGATGCTGCGAAGAATAGCGTGAAGCCTCCACACATGCTGTGTCTCCATGGTAATGCACTCAACAAGCCACATGATAAGATGCGCGGATTGACAGTCTCAGACGCGGAGGCAACTGAGATTCGTCCTCTGCCACCCGGATTGAGGCGAGTCACTACGCCACCACGAGGACTTAGAGTGCACTGGGAACTGGGCATTCCAAATTAGGGAGAAAATAATAAAAAATAAAAAAAAATAATAATGGGACTCCAGAGAATCTTTCTGCACTGGTTTGGTTCCAATCGGGTGAACAGACTTGGACTAGTTCAAATAGCTGCTAAAAGATTATTTTGATGATGGCGGCCATGTTTTTCAAGATATGCGACTGTACTCATAGATCTTGATGGCAGATTAGACACAGACACTGCATGCAAAATTTCAAGTCGATCGGCCCAACCGTTTCATAGTTAGATCCATTTAAAAAAAAACTACTATAGCACCACCAAGTGGTGGAAATGCACAATTGTTTATGTGTGTTAGAATGACTCCATGCATATGTGTACCAAATTTGGTGACAATATCTGATTCAATATCTGAAGTATTTATTGAACGTTTTGTTTCACACCAATGGTACTTGAGGCAAAGTTGTTCAGAATGAAGAGATCTACAATATGGTATAAATAACATGTTTCTTTGTGAAACACAGCATTATAAACAATGATTTACACTAATGTGAAATGCGATAGCACCTCCCGGTGGCCAATATGTTTAAAGACAAATAGGCCTACCAAGTTTAGTTCAGATCGGCCTTATTTAACCCTATATAAAAGCTGCTGAAAGCTGATTGGTAGATGGCTGCCATGTTTTTAAAGATATGCGACTCTACTTATAGTCCTTGATTTCACCTTGGAAAAAGACACTGCAAGCAAAATTTCAAGTCGATCAGACCAACGGTTCCATAGTTAGAGCCATTTTCAGTTTTTTTATTATTATAGCGCTACAAAAAGGTCCTCAGAATGAGCCCCTACATAAGTGTGCCAATTTTGGTGTAATATCTCAATCTGTTCAAAAGTTATAACTGGTTTAGTAAAATAGCCACACCCACTATGAACGTTTTAGCGTATCATTTGAAGATAAATAAAAATTCCTTTGAGAAATTTTCATATTGGGACTCTGATGAATCTTTCTACACTGGTTTGGTTCCAATCGGGCAAACGGCCTAGGACGAGTTCGTTTTGAATTTTTTTCAAACAATTCATAATAGCAGGAAAACAAAAGGGCGGAGCCAGAAACAGTCAGATCTTAAAAAGATTCTCCAAGATGCAAGAATTTTGTTTTTAGCCCTTTCGGCCGAAGAGGTGTGGCCCAAAATGTGAAAGAAATTTGTTTTATTCACTGTAGCACCACCTATGGGCCCATCAATGCATATGGCGAGCCAGCAGGAGTACTATCATCCCTGAAAGTTTCAAGTCTCTAGACCTTACAGTTTGGTCTACACGATCAGTTTTAGAGCAAAAGAATAATAATAAATATAGCCATAAGCGGCTATTGTCATGGGCCAATCACTTATGGCAAGATGACCAAAACAAACAAATTTGACAGAAAAGATCCTGTGGATGCTGTGGACAGCAATTTTGGTGTGACATTTCACCTGCTTTGTGCACAGTTGCAAAAATAGGATTGTCTTAAGTTATGTTACTTCAGAGTGTTCTCTTGTCCACATGTACAGATTTAGTTAAGTTTGAAAATTGCACTCACAAGATACAGGCTAATTAGTCATTATAGGACACACATATTTGCTTATATCTTTGGAACGATTCAATGCATAAAAATTATTTTTGATAACTTTTTGTCTGTAGATGATATATACCAAGTTTCGTGAGAATCAGGCAAACGGCCTAGGACAAGTTCGAAAAAGTAGGTTTTTCGAATAAATCGAAATTGTAAATCAATTTCTTGCGGAAATTAAAATTCAAGTGACCATATCATTGTGGGTCACTGGTGGATTTAGAGAAGCTACAAATTTGTATTGTAGCCTAGACGGTACCAGAGTTATGAGCAGAAATGCGAATTAGCTAATTAATTATACCGCCACCGTGTGGCCGATTTTTGGCAGCACGCACTGTTTGTGCTTTCACATAAGATGCTTTTGCGGTGCGCAACTGATCAGCGGCTTCTGTATACCACAAATACAACAATGGGGTAAGTAGTTCGCCATTATTTTGATTTACAACATTTAAACATGGTACTTCTCTTACGTGAAAACGTAGTATCACAAACATTTTAAATTAAAACATACCATCCACACAAACAGCTGAGGAAACTGTCTCCCATGCATTTTCTTTTGCATTTAAATCTTTATACAAGAAATCCTGCGGGTCATAAAGAACTTTATTTTTCCATCTCTATGATGAGAGTTTTTCAAAATGTGAGGTAAAGTGTAGTTCTCACCACCAGCCTGCCACATGATTGCTGTTTTCTGTCATTAGTCATATGGTGACTGAAACACAGTAGACTTTAATTATATGCATTTATTAAATTGCTAAATTTTCATGTCAATCCATTTTCATTTTGAGAACGAACAATGCGCCATCACTTTAATTCAGTGCGTTGCTGCACAGCAAAAATAGACTCGGTGCGGAAATGATTGCTGCACTGCTGCTCCTGCACTGCATTGCCGTGCTGTATTCGCGTGCGGTCTGAATATTCTAACCTGTTAACATGGGCACTGAAAAAATACATACTGCATACATACTACAAACGGATCATGTGTGAAACGGCCGTTATACAGCATTCCCTCGTCGTTTGAAGGGGCGTTCACACTAGACATTGAGCACACAAAATTATTTCAGACTGCTCTACAAATGAGGATATGACGTTTCGCGAGATTGTGGATTAAATAATCAATACATCACAAATAACAAAAAATACATTCAAAATGTTCAAATATACCATCTAATAATTTTCCAGCAACAATAAAAACATCCAGCTTTAAAATACGCAGCCTTTGAATTGAGCCAAGAGGTCAGTTCTATTTACCTGTTTCATGTGATATATCATAAGATATCACTGCCATATACAGTACAGTATAGGACCAAATGACACATACCTTCTGTTTGCTGCGCTCTGGGATGTGACAAAAGTCGGCAAAACATTTATTTCTATTTATAAAGCTTAATAAAGTGATACTGCTGTTTACATACCAGAGCTAAACTCACAAAGTCAACCAGTGATGAAAGAGGAGAGCAGCGATTATACACTTAAATTAAAAAAAAATTAATACAAATTTTATAATACCACGGCCGTGTAAGATGTGTGAAGATTGTAACACATTGTATAAAAAGCACTATAAAGTCACTACACAGTATATATTTAATTAAAGGCTATACAGTATACAAACATTGGTCATTAAACAACACATAAGATTTTGAAGCACAGAATTTATTCACACCACCAGGCTACAATGTAAAAATATTTACACAGCAAGTTAATATGGAAAATGTTGGATATTTTTTTTTTTTTTAATTAACCACACTACAAAAGAGACAACATATGCATGACAACATAAATAAAACACAGTAGTAATTAAACTTCATGTATATTTGCAAATGTTTGTTTGCCTCAGTTGCTTTCCGTGTTCTCTTGTTGAGCTAAAAGCAGATCTTTCATTCATACAGGCAGGATCATCACAGACGTTTAGTAATATTTTGACCCGGTCAGACCAGAAAACAACACAAACATTTGCAACTCCTGAATGAGAGATTTTTACAGTGATATTCTGCTGGGTGTGTGTGCTCGCCGGTCACACGTCAGACTCGCGGCGTTTAATTGTGAATAAAATATATTTAAATGTCTGTGAAAGTCAAATCTGGCACATTCTCCTGGCATGTCATGTATCAAAAGCAACATTTGGATGCTTTTATTGATGTTGTTTCACGGATGTTTCTCCATTCACCAGTGTTGCTTCTTTATACCGATGGTCACAAATATCCCCACTTGACAGCAAACACACTGACCGAGGCAAGCAGTTGGGAGGTGAGTGTAACTCACAAGCACACACAACGAACTGGCGATGAACAACAGAAACAAGAGTTATATAGGAAGATCAGGTGCACTGGTAATCAGCAAGCTGCGCTTTCAGTGTCTCCATAGAAATGCTGATCACGCTCACCAAGCGGCACCTGAACACATACACACAAAACAAACCTGACATACTTGACCGTGACAAAATGACAGAGATTTTTTAGTTAATGAAACCCCTGGACCCACCTATATCTTTCATGAGCTGCAATACATCAATCATTAAGTTACTGTGTTAATACAGGATTAATGTGTTGCTTAAAATAGTGATGGCAAAAACAAGACATTTCTTATAAAACTGCATGTCTTTCTCCATATTTCTAACTTTTAAAAAATGCAGTTGTAAAAATAGCTATTTCTGTAATAGCTCTGCAAAACTGATTAATTTTGCAAGTGACCTAAGAAAGTTCCCTTTTCATGTTTTGCTAAGTTTGAAAATTGCACTCACAAGATACAAGGCCAATTAGCCACAGCCCAAAACATATTTGATTATATCTTCAGAATGATTTGAAATATCAAAATTCTTTTGATAACTTTTTGTCTGAAGGGTCTTTAGATGATGTATACCAAGTTTTGTGCAAAAAAAAAAAAAAAAAAGCAGCCTAGGATGAGTTCGAAAAAGTAGGTCTTTAAAAAAATATTTGTGATAGTTTTCTTGCGGGAATGGAAATCCATGTGACCATATCATTGTGGGGCACTGGTGGATTGAAAGAAGCTACATATTTGTATAGTAGCCTATACGGTTCTGGAGTTATGAACAAAAATGCACATTAGGTAATTTTACCGCCACCATGTGGCCGATTGTCACAATTTTATATGCGACTTCGAGTTGACACCCTGCTTGTGTATAGTCATTTTCATAACCCTCGGCCATTCCGAATACAAGTTATAAGGTGCTGAAATTTGATTTGCCGGTGGTGGCCATTTTTGTTAATTTGGCAAATTGATTTTTTAAGAATATGTTAGCATTTGAACCAAAGAAGATGCATATTTAATTTGAACTTTGTCGCTCAAACGGCTGCAAAGTTATTACCGTTTTTTAGTTGTAGCGCCCCCTAGGGGTAGAATTGTACAAAACTTTGCTGACGTCTTCTGAGCTCCCTTTTGACTATGTGCACTGAGCTTGGTTACATTTGGAGTTTGCAATGAGTAGATATTGATCAATTACTCAAATTGCGTTAAACTGAAGGAATTGTATCATTAATATCTTCGGAACGATTTTACGTATCGAAATTCTTTTGATAACTTTTTGTCAGGAGGGTCTGTAGATGATGTATACCAAATTGCATACCGATCGGACAAATTTTCTAAGAGGAGTTTAAAAAAAGTATGTTTTGAAAAAAATTCAAAATGGCGGGGAAAAAAAATTATAGACGGAAATGAAATACAAGGAATCAGAGGGAAAAATAATTTTTATTCTAGCCCTTACGGTTGCAGAGATATGAGTCAAAATATAAAAGTGTTTATTATAGCACCACCTAAGGTCAGATGGGTGTGCGTTTGTGTGCCTGAGTAGTGAGGGGGATTTGGGATCATCCTGCCAAGTTTGATGTCTCCACGACTTGCGGTCTCTGACGCCCAGACACTTTTAGGGCAGAAAAAAAAGAAGACAAAGAAGAAAATCAGTACAAATACAATAGGGTTCCAGCAGCTTTGCTGCTTGGCCCCCTAATAAAAATAGTCCTAACAAATACAGTATAACAGGGTTTCAGCCCTTCTGGCTTGAACCCCTAATAACCAAATGAGTGTAAATGAAACCATATTTGACAAACTAAAACAGGACAGACAACTGCATTCTGCTCCTTTGTGAATGTAGCCTTAGAGTATGGTAGATTAAAGGCTTTGCTTATGCTATGCGTTGGCTTCCTGATATTATCAAATCACTATTATTACTTAGATATCCAATCAGTAAAAATGCAGTGACTATCTGATTGAATAAGCACATTCTATTTGCACTTGGCCACAACAATGTGTCTCTGCAAAACAGATAGAAATCTGATCATCAATTCCTGATCTATATGCAAATAAAACAGAGTTCACTTCCATGATTATACTAATGTTGGACAGCGAATTTAAAAGATATACTAGTATATAGTATATGCTGATATACTATTTTTTTTTATTCCAAGTGACTTTGCCCTGTGCGTGCTGTGTGTTGTTGTATGTAAGATGTGTCCATGTGGGTCAGCTGCACTTATTGCCAGTGTTTAATTTCAGTTTTGTCAGCAATCTGCATCAAATAAATGAAGCAAAAAAATTCTGTCTCTCCTACAACGTTCTTCCTTAATTTCTTAATTTGTTATTATTTGTTGCGTGATGCGATTCCTATGCAAACACACTGTACCAGCTGTTTTGTTTCGCATTTTCCCTATACTGACGTAGCACAGTTTGGGTGGAGTAAAGTTAACATACAGTATGTTTCTTGAACTGCCAGATACATTTAGACTTGGTCGAGTTTCATCTGAATGTTTCTCAAACCACCACGTAGGTGATCGCATTTATATGCATCTTGAAGGGCATTTACTCTTTGTCTTTTCATGATTGGATAGCTATCCGATAAGTAAAAACGCATGAAGTGACCATGTGTAAATACCCCCTTTGCTATATGCTATGTCATGCTATAACCCCAGAGATTTAAATGGTCTGACAGGTCCAATAGCATAATATTACACCCTTGAGAAAAAAGGCCATGATTGAGTCATACTGTCCCAAAAAGTAAAAAGTGGGATAACTCAAACTGTCAGTGCATCTGCTGTATGTCACTTTCACTCAACGTAAAAGACTTTGAGCTCTCCAGCAGAGCACATCTTTGTACGTCCTTCATGTTGAGCTCAGTTTTAAGGTACTTTATCACTGATTTATCAGCGCTCACAATCACTTCACTGAATTAGCATCAGTCTTACCTGAAACGCCACTAAGCCCTCTAATCACAGCTCTCTAACCGTCATCAGTTTAGGCTCCAGCTGGAGTGGCGGAGTCACACTAACTATTCAGGCCCCACCATAACGGCAGCCGCTCAGATGTACATGTTTTTTAATTTTTTTTTTATTATTATTATTTTTAAACTGGTAATTTAGCTGGGGTTTTACAGCCAGCATGATTCTGACCTTGCTAAAAGATTGATCTCCTTCTTCACAGGAAGCCAAGTCTGCTTGCCCTGAGAACAGTGGACTCCCATTAGAATATTAAAAGATTTTATTATTCTTGGAAAATCCAAGATCTTTGGCAAATCTTATTTTAATTGCCAAAATTAAAAGACAGAAAAGGCATATCAAAGGCAAATCAAGTGATTAGCATGTAGATGTTGAGTGTTGCTGTGGCGTTTTATTTTATTTTTTTTTATTTAAGCCCGGCAACAAAGCACATTCTTGCGACAAGCAGAGAGAGATTTTAGACAGCTGCAATTAAAACACAGAATAATTAATTATAGCCAATCCGACTTGTATGGAAATTAGCTAGGCAAGATTGACTCTTATTTCAAATCTCTTGTGCTCGCTTTAAAGCTCCCCAGTTTTAGAAAGCTCAGGTTTCTCTGCCTATAGACCGCCGTCTGACAAAGAACTTCTTGTACATGGGGGAAGACACAGACAGTTGAATAATATGCATAAGAGATATGAGACTTTAACAATCAGTTCTGTCCTTTATGGAAATTGTCTTCACTCCGGTAGATTAAACTAAGCTCTGCCATTTTTTGATTATAATCATCCACACTGTCATTCCCGACCTCTATTACAGTACAAGTTATGGCAGATTGATGATACATGCAGATGTATTAATGTTTATTGCTTAATTCAAGCCTTCTAATAAAGTTTTTTGGTAAAGATAATTTTATTTTAATTGATCCTTGTATTTTGTGAGTGCAGCTGGAGGATCTATGTTGCATTATCGGGCCAAGTCAGCATCTTCATCAATATCACTAATGCAGCATTGATCTTCACGGGAGCAGCTTAAAATAAAATCATAAATGCACACACTTGCCCTGTCCCTGCACACATTATTCTGAGTGTTATGTTCTCTAGGGATGATATTTTCATTTCCCAATTGCACAACCATGCTCTGTTTAACATTATGGATCATTAACAGGTACAAATCACCTTGGTGACCGGTTGTCATGGTTACCTGCAGTGTTGACCTAGATATGATTGGTCTGCTCTGTGTTCTGTGTGAGGCCTGAATAATTTAATATGCAATCAGGTAATAGGCTGTATAAGGGACTTGGCTTGTGTAAATCAGGCAGGATTGGAGGACAGGCTGGAGCCAGTGGGTGATTATGTGATGACAAACCATTGTGATGACATCATACGGCTCAGCGCGCCTCCGTGTTTGTTTACATGTATGTAAAAGTCTGACTAACACGCTGTCTAATCTTAAGGTTTACGTGCAAATTCGTGGACATGTTCTTAATTCATCTGTCTATATCCATGTGGTTTATACACTCTGCTACAGACATTATCACCATCACTACAGATCATGTGTCCATCTATATTATGTAAGTCTCATATCTTTGTTTACAATCTATCAGTTGTCATTCGCTCATGTAAAATAACTGCCGCAGTCAGTATGTTCTAACAAGGCATTTATTGGTCATTTATCATTCATACAGCAACTGTTATACTGTTTGTTACTTACCTGTTTATCCCGCTGTTTCCTGGTTTGTTCTGGTAAGCACACGTAACCCAGAACACGCTTATGTTTACAACAGCTAAACTATTTTGCATAACCCTGGTGTCACTCATGTTTGTGTCTTTGTTAGGTGTTTGTTTAAGGTATGTTTATCATTGTGAAATGTTTCATTGATTTTCATTGTGTTACTGTGGACTCTTTTTTTCCCATTAAATCAAAGGGACTGTTTGTTGTAATTTATACAAGGGATAATGGGGAAGTGGTGCTACCCCGTGGTAATGGTTTGTCCCACTTTTGTTTGGTGGGGAAAAGGCCTATTTAACCAGTGTGTTGGTAGGTTTTAAAAGGAGAGACATACAGACCAGGGAGGCTGTTCTGATACAAGATGCCAAAAAGTGTTGCCGTGAGTGAGACACTGAGCATTGTTTTAGTGCTAGGTTTTACTGCTCACAGCAATTTTACTTTGTGCTTTTTTTTAACGAAGTGTATGTGTTGTGCCTTGAGCACTGAAGTTGTAAATATGTTTTCTTTTGCTTTATTTCTTTATGTTCCTTTGCACTTTTTGTAGATAGCACTACCATTCATCACTGTTTGTAAATAAAGTACCTTTTTGCACTGGCAACCACCTTGTCATACTGTGCCTTCCTAGCTCCTCCTAACCCCTCAGCACCACGCAATCCAACAGATTATTTTTGGAAATGCTGTTTAATTATGAGTGCAAACATTTGTGGATGGTGTTAAGTTATTAAATTTAGGAATTAATTCACCATATAAAAAAGATCATAAAATCTAAACAACCCCTTAGCACTAGTTAATTTGTGATGTGTGTGAGAGCAAAGGAAATAATAATAATAAATAAAAATGCATATCAGAATCAGAATGAGCTTTATTGCCAAGTATGCTTACACATACAAGGAATTTGTCTTGGTGACAGGAGCTTCCAGTACACAACAATACAAAAACAGCAACAAGACTTTTAAAAAATAATTAAAATTGAATAAAAAATAGATAAATATTGACAAGAAAAAAGTATATATAGAATACACAATAGACAATACACACACACACACACACATATATATAAATATATACACATGTACATATATGAATATATATATATATATACTGTATGTATATATATATATATATATATATATATATATATATATATATATATATATACATACATACACATACCTAGTGCAAATCTAAATACAAATTGGTCATATACAGTGCAAGGGAATGCAATGTCAGAAGAGGTAGGATGTGTTGGATAATATAAAAGACTAAGCTGTGTATTGCACATTAATTATTGCTCAAAGGGGCAGTTTTAACTGTTCATGAGATGGATAGCCTGGGGGAAATAACTGTTCCTGTGCCTGACGGTTCTGGTGCTCAATGCTCTGAAGCGTCAGCCAGAAGGCAATAGTTCAAAAAGGTAGTGGGCAGGGTGAGTGGGGTGTGATTTTTCCAGCCTTTTTCCTCACTCTGGAAGTGTATAGTTCTTGAAGGGAGGGCAGGGGGCAACCAATAATCCTCTCAGCAGTCTGAACTGTCCTTTGTAGTCTTCTGATATCTGATTTCGTAGCTGAACCAAACCAGACAGTTATAGAAGTGCAGAGGACGGACTCAATGACTGCTGAGTAGAACTGTACTGTATCAGCAGCGCCTGTGGCAGGTTGAACTTCCTCAACTGGCAAAGGAAGTACAACCTCTGCTGGGCCTTTTTCACAATGGAGTCAATGTGGGTCTCCCACTTCAGGTCCTGTGAGATGGTAGTGCCCAGGAACCTGAATGACTCCACTGCTGCCACAGTGCTGTTTAGAATGCTGAGGGGGGACAGTGTTGGGGGGTTCCTCCTAAAGTCCACAATCATCTCAGCCGTTTTGAGCGTGTTCAGCTCAAGGTTGTTTTGACTGCACCAGACAGCCAGCTGTTTAACCTCCCTTCTGTATGCAGACTCATCATCATCTCGGATGAGGGCGATTACAGTGGTGTCTTCTGCAAACTTCAGGAGCTTGACAGAGGGGTCCTTGGCGATGCAGTCATTGGTGTAGAGGGAGAAGAGTAGTGGGGAGAGCACACATCCCTGGGGGGCACCAGTGCTGATTGTACAGGTGCTGGAAGTGAATTTCCTCTGTCTCACAACCTGTCCATCAGAAAGCTGGTAATCCACTGACAGATAGATGTGGGAACAGAGAGTTGGTGTAATTTAGTCCGGAGAATAGCTGGGATGATGGTGTTGAAAGCCGAACTGAAGTCCACAAAATGGATCCTTGCATATGTCCTGGTCTGTCCAGATGTTGCCGGATATGATGCAATCCCATGTTGACTGCATCATCCACAGACCTGTTTGCTCGATATGCAAATTGAAAGGGATCTAGAAAGGGTCCAGTGATGTCCTTCAGGTGGGCCAACAACAGTCACTCAAATGACTTCATGACCACAGATGGGTCATGATCAATAACCATCAGGATGACAGGTCTGTAGTCATTAAGTCCTGTGATTTTTGGTTTCTTTGGGATGGGGATGATAGTGGAATGTTTGAAGCAGCATGGGACTTCACACTGCTCCAGTGATCTATTAAAGATCTGTGTAAAGATGGGGGCCATCACAGGATCTAAGACATGCATGTGAAATGCCATCTGGGCCCTGTGCTTTCCTTATCCTTTGTTTCCGAAAGACCGGCTCACATCATCTTCACAGATCTTAAGTGCAGGTTGAGTAGCAGGAGGGGGGAGGAGGGGGGTTGCAGGAGGTGTTGGTGTTTGTGTGAAGTGAAGGTCAGAGTGGGTGTAGGGTGTGAGATTGGGCCTTTCAAATCTACAGTAGAACACATTCAGGTCGTCGGCCAGTTGTTGGTCCACCACAGGGTTGGGGGTAGGAGTCCTGTAATTCGTAAGTTGTTTCATGCCACTCCACACTGATGCAGGGTCATTAGCTGAAAACTTGTTTTTCAGCTTCTCAGAGTATCTTCTTTTAGCCACTCTGATTCCCTTGTTCAGTGTGTTCCTGGCCTGATTGTACAAGACTTAATCCCCAACTCTGTAAGCATCCTCTTTGGCCTGACGAAGCTGCCTGAGTTCTGCTGTAATATATCTTTAACAAATACAGGAGGCTTGATGTGACCAGCTCTTGATTTGTGAGACTTGCTGACAAATAATGACCCAAAATAAGTTAATTGTCATCGCTGTCCTTAAAGGTGAAATGTGTAGAATGTTATCGCAGACACACTCTCTAGAGTTTAAGCTGGTAGCTGCATGTGACTTTTTTGTGCTTTTGGTTTAAATATAACGGCAATTTCATATGTTTCCCTTGATTTATGGATGTCAGGAGATGGTCTGTAAATAATGTGTACATAATTTAGAGTTTGTCATAAAGAAGAGAAAATAAGAGAAAAAAAATGGAGTGTGGGGAGATAGGGTACACTTTAGTTTAGATACCACACTTCCATATTACACATCCCATGGGTGGCAGGGTGGAGCTTACCTGCCCGGATACAGGTAAAAGGTGTGGTGTCAGAGGCAACTCTCTCACCCATGGAAGGGCTCTTTCTCCCATCGAAGGGCGAAGAGGTGTGGGAAAGTTCAAACGTGTTGTGGTGGAACATGCCGAATGGATGTCTAACTGCGTTTCAGGATTGTGTTTTCGTTGTGGACTGCGTGTGACATTTAATACCCACTTCTGAACAATCTGGAGCTTGCCAGGTGTCCCAGAGTGAGGAAAGCTCACTGCCACTCAATGACACACACAAAACAACATACTGAAGACCATGTTAAACGCACACACTTGGTTACGAATGGGTCTGCTGGTAGGGTATGTACCCCTCCACAAAATTAAGTGGAATAGAAAGGCTTACCTGTTTGAGCCCACTGTTAACCCTTTCTGTAACAGTAGACTATTTGAAAATTGGACAAAAAGACAAATGTACAAGACTGTGTACTTGATGTTTTTGAGGGAATCAAAGGCATGTCCAGACTTTTTTGACTGGAGAGGCCCATGTGGGGCACAGACTCATTCATGGGTGGCATAAAGTGTAACTCAACGTCCCTGATAATAATAATGATAATAATAATAATAATAATAATAATAATGATAATAATAATATATGTACATTTTCAGGAATTTCAATAATCAAATGTTATTTAGTTAAATAATTGATTCATTGTTATTAAATACAAATACTGCAAAACACAAAATTCCTAATAGCTTGAATTTTTTTTTAATTTAGCATTTTTTTTCAGTACAATTTTTATGAATGTAGTGTCTCTTAAAACTGCATAAATGCTTTTGACACAGCTGATATGGTTATTGTCTCTGTAAGAAAGGAACATCACATAACATTAAATACACAGTAGTTCTGTTCTACTTGGAATGGCCAAATTAAATTCTAGGGGCGGTCAGGGCAACTCCCTGCCAACCATCTGGACACACCCATGGCAGGAAAGAACTACAATACCCGAATACCATAATCAAATTAATCATGTGAATCATGTGAAAATAAAAAGCTATTGATTGTTGTTGATAAGTATGTTATTCATTGCAACACACTTCACAGCAGAAGGGAAGGAGAACACAGGGAAGCGGGTTTTTGCAGGCTCAGGTAAGACTTTTAATCGGCCACTGCAGTGCTTTTCAACTTCACAAACTCATCAGCTTCACAGGCACGTAGTCACTTAAACACATTAGCTATTACAGGCATGTAGTTACTTAAACACATCAGCTTCACAAATACAACAGAATGAACACAACAGCTTCAGAAGCACCGTGGCCTTCCTTGTGCCGCTCTCCCTATGCTCACTGGAATTAGAAACAGGTGTTAAACATAATCTAGCTCAGGTGCAAGCGCCCTTACTGCTTTCTCTCTCTCCGGACGGACGTTTGACCATGCCCCCGCTGCCACATTCATATACTTAAAATATATTTCACAATATTCAGATATATACAAATATATAAATAGTTTGAGGGTGTAGGACTCGATTGTGTCATTCCCAGTGCATCATGGTAGTGTGCAGTCGCTGCAAGGCTCTTTTGCCGGGCATTGTTTGCTGCCATTCTCTGGAAGTGTAGTTCTTCTCCAGAAATTCCACTATTAAATGTATTTTTTACTTCAGTGAACCAGACTGTTGTGCTCTATTGATTGACCCCGTTTACACCTGGTATTAAGATACGTTTTTTTGGTGATTAGAACACATTTGGTCAGTGCTAAATACAGGTATAAACGGGGGTCTTAAACATTTTGTGACTGGATAAAAAAAATAAAATAATAAAAAAAAACACTTTAGAATGTGGTCAAAAACGCATGTGACCACAACGCATTTGAGGTGTAAACGCTAATCCATCCTGTAAGTGTCCTGGCAGCAGCAAAGCGCCACGTCTCACCTGCCAGTCAACCGCTGTGCTAAGACAGAGTGTAACCTTTTCTGGTTATTAATGGTTTAAAAGGAAATAACCTTCTGATCGGAAAATTTAAAAAAAGTGTATATATACACCAGCATGAGAACTTCTTGGATCTTCTTCAGTGTGTCTGAAATCAACATGCACGAATACTTATGAGAAGCACGAACATCTGCAGCTCAGGTTAATACAGGTAATCCACTAAAATAATGGAATATTCTGCTCTAAATTTTGTTTTTTTGCATAGATTGAATTTCAACTGCACCTGGGAGAAATAGCGTGTTTTCTGACTTTGTTGCCCTTTTATGTCATGCAGTTACACACTGACATAGTGATTGATGTATGTCGTCATGAAACCTCGCCTCCAAATCCGATTACAAGTAGTCACATGAGACACATTTAAGCGACCAAGTGTAAACAGCGATGTGTCTCACCTGAACACGTGATCAGATCACCTGAGACGCATCTTTATACAAGGTGCAAACAACAGCAGTTATTAAAGTGCTACAGTGTTGACACTTTTCAGGAAAATCAACCGATGAATAACTTACTTAAAGTTGCATCTGCATATTATGCTGGGACAAGAGAAATGTTTACAAAAATACACACATCCATTTAAATCTACTCTTTTAGAAACATTTGTGTAAAGCGTGTTATTGGCATGAAACAACACAACAAAAACCCAAACCCTGCCAAAAAATTAATAAGAATGAAAAAAAGAAATAGTGAAAGAGAGAAGGGAGAATACAGCCAACCTAATGAGTAGCAAGTGCATGAGTAGGATTCATCCTGAAGTCTTAATAACCTATACTGGGACAGGCCTGTCACAGAGATGTGTGTCTATGAGTCTCCATGTCTGGACTCAGCCTCTGGCTGCCAAGCTGGAAATGCATATTTTGCCCTTAAGCATATGCTAATATATGGCAAGCAGGGCTGAATTTATCTAACTGTATTTTAGATAGTAGAGAAGGGCTGAGACGGTGAGAGAAAGGGACAGAAAATGGATGAAAGACAAAGGAGGAGGAGAAAGACAAAGAGAAACTGTACTCAGCAGTGTGTGTGCTAGTCATACAGAGATGTGCCTAAGGAAAAATGGCCACATTTAGACCTTTCCCCACTGTTGTTGTAGACAGAGAGAAAGGGAAGAGAACAAGCCTCCACACCAACAGAGATGCAAAGAACCCCCATAGAGCAGTAACTTCAGCTTAAGGCATAAAGTGGCTTACCAACTGTCATCAAGGTTTCTGCACAGCAAGAGATCTGTTAGACCTTTAGCCTTATCCAGAGTATACTTACAGCAAAGAACAAAAATGTGTCCTACATTTATTTTTATGTCAATATTAGAAATCAGTATAAACAAAGACATTATAATACTGTAATACACATGCTAATGCAATCAGTTCTTCTTATAAGGAAATTAAACAAAATAATACCTTACAAAGATGTATTAATGCTGCAGTAGTACGCATGTGACCAACTCAGTAATTATTCTCAGTAGCATTTAGTACTACTGACAGCATACTTTATAGTGATATTCCACAATTTTATTTTATTTTTTACATTATTGGTAATTAAATCATACTGCAAATAGTATTAGATTTATTTTTGTTAAAGACCTATTTGGATAATTTTTCCCTTAACTTCGTTTGACCCTGCATCCACATGCATGGATGTTGTATTTTGGTTTCGCTATATGCAGTGCATAATTTAAATTTATTTAAAAATGCTCATAAACATGATGTCCACATTTTGAATAACTTTAAACATTAACACATCTATGGGTCATTTCATTTCATTTTAATATAAATTTATGTTATGATTTATTTTGTTATCACTGTACAATACGGTTCTATTCTATATGTTACTATATTCTATAGTAAAGCAATTAAAATAACGAAGTGATAAAGAAAAAAAAACTATATATATATATATATTTATTTATTAAGTAACCATCTTTCCATTTACCGTCAGGTAAGTATCCGTCTAAACATGCAGGTGGAAAATTACTTACACAAATGAAGACATAAAAACAATTATAAATGTAAAAATAATAATTGTATTGATGATAATAATTACTGAAATATAAATCATGGTTCGAGGTGAACATGTTTTTGTATTATTTTATGTTTTAATCACACATGTATAGGCTGCAAAGTTGTGGTCACAATGAACTGCTCTGTGACAATAAAGCAAACTGAACTCAAAGCAACTCCTGAGCTGAGATGTCTGAGGTCGTTTGCAGCACTCATAGATGATACTGTTCTTGCAAAAAAAATTCAGAAGACAGAAACAAAGAAAGAGTGAGAACCTTTTACATGTGCGTGTTCCACGAGACTGCATGCCTCCGTACAAACAGCATGCCATACGTGCGCACAGACGGCTTTTCTGTCATCTGTCCTAAATTATATAATAAGGTGTGTTTCTTCAAGCACGTGTCTGTGTGTCGCGGGGGCAAATTATTTGTAATATTAATTTTAAAATAATAATAGCCTAATAATAATAATAATAATTGAATACATTAATGGGAAACGAGCCAAATATCGTCTTGACATTGTCAGAGGCATAAGCTATTGGCGATCACTCTGACCATCATCGAACCCCGAGATCATCATCTATCGGCACAACCCTAGTTGGTGCCTGTAAAAGTTCCCAATAAAAGGAAGGAAGCGAGAGGCTGGGTGGCAGTCCATGTAAGTCAAGTTTTAATGGTCTCTCAGTTTCACAAACGCAGTCTTTGGGCTTTTCAGCTTAACAAGCACAACATTAACTCTTCAGCTTCACATATACCAATGGTAAGCTTTGCAATAGGCACGCATGCACGCACACACACAACGTCACTGGACTGTCTCTCTCTCTCTCTCTCCGGCGTTCTTGGCAGCCTTTATATCCTTCATGCGGTGGAGCCACTGAAGCGGGGCGTGATCCGAGTGGAGGATGAAGGCCCGCCCCAGCAGGTAATAGTGGAAGGTTAGGACCGCCCACTTGATGGCCAGACACACTTTTTCGATCACGCTGTACTTAGTCTCTCTCAAAGAGAGCTTACGACTAATGTACAGCACGGGGCGCTCCACCACTCAAGGCAGTCAATTTTGAAAACCCGGCCACGCACAGATAAGTTGAGGCGAATGGAAGAAGTAATTTTACGGTGGTGTCAGACAACTGAGGATATTCAGTCATCACACTCAACCAAAACGAAGGCAGAGAGCAAGAGCTATAGAGGTGTCGCAATCTGGTGTCACTCTTTAATTCGACTAACTGCTCCTCCATGTCAACTGAAAGGTCTTTTCCTGGGCAACTGAAGGGATCTCTGACCCAAGCAAATTAACTGAAATCCTCACTGAAATAACGGCCGAATTGTTGTTTCAGTCCTTCAACATGTTGAGCAACTGTGTTAATCATAGGAGAGACATTTATCCCTGTCTCTTGCACACAGTCAGCAAAATTGGGAAACATGCAAAAAAAATTTATTAATCAGCCGAACTGCCAAAGATCCAATTTGCCAACGAATTCACTGACTTTGTCTGAAAGAAGCAAGATGTTGGCATCTCTCCCTTGCATCGATGTATTCAACAAATTCAACCTGTTGAAAATGTCTACATGGTATGACAACTGCGCTAACCACAGGGGGTTGTCCAGGTATCGTGCAAGGACGGACTTTGCATCAACAAGAAACTTCTTCACCTCTGAACGCAATTAGTAGAGGCGATGTAAAACCCGACCTCTGGAGAGCCAGCGAACCTCAGTGTGAAATAAGAGCTGTTCATGTTTGGCTCCCATTTCTAGACAAAGCAAGGAAAACAAGCGTGCATTTAATGGCCGTGCTTTAATGAAATTTACCATTTGCACTGCCTGCTTTAAAACTGACTCCAGAGACTCAGGCATTTGCTTGGATGCGAGAGATTCACGATGAGTCATACAGTGGGTCCACTTGGCTAAAGGGGCTAAATGCTGGACATGAGTGACCAGACCGCTAAACCTCCCAGTCATTGAACGGGCCCTGTCTGTGCATATCCCAACACATTTATCCCATGACATGCCTGCATCCCGTATATACCCATCCTGAACTTCAAACAATGCCTCGCCAGTTATGTGCACTGGAAGAGACCGACAGAAAAGAATGTCCTCCTCAATATTATCATTATTGATATATCTGACATAGGTAAGCAACTGTGCTAGCCCTGCAACATCAGTTGTCTCATGAAGCTGCAGGGCATAGTACTGGCTTTGCATGATGTTAGCTAGCAATTGCTCCTTAACGTCGCTTGCCATGTCAGATATGCAGTGGCTAACGGTGTCGTTAGAAAGGGGGATGTCACCAATCTGTTGTGCGACTTGGCAGCAGGTAAGATTAGCACCTCGGCAATTGTGTGAGGTTTTCCTAATTTAGCAACTCGTTGCGAGACATAGTAGGACGCTTCTAGACACATGTTAGATACTGATGTGTGTTTGCTGATGTTTCGTTTCTGCTGTGCAAGGCAAGATAACTTTCATTTGAAAAAATCTAAGGGTTTGTCTTTGAGTGTCGGGTGTTTGGTTTCTAAATGGCGCTTCAACTTGCATGGCTTCATGCTATCATTTGCCAGCAAATCTGCACATATGACACACTGGGGCAGCGGTTCCGCATCTGTCCCAGCCACCATAAAGCCAAACTGAAGATAGCTAATGTCATACTTGCGTGTTCTACACTTCTTAG
The DNA here is from genome assembly GCF_019703515.2 of Myxocyprinus asiaticus. NCBI lineage: Eukaryota > Metazoa > Chordata > Actinopteri > Cypriniformes > Catostomidae > Myxocyprinus > Myxocyprinus asiaticus. Next base: position 18,446,356 of record NC_059370.1, on the reverse strand, counting down.
GGGTTGGTGCTGATGACGCATCATCGCCACAACTCCTTTTGGCACGTGTGATGAACTTATCCATAAACTTCTTACCAATATGGAATCCGTTCGGCTGATGTTCTGAAACATGTCTGCACTGACAGCTAGATAAAAGGCAGGCTAAGCTCCACCTCTCCCCATCAAAAAGAAAATGCAGAGGAAGAGGGAATGTGGTTTTTTAAAAAAAATAAATAAAATATGCAGAGTGGGTTTTTTTCATTTATGTACATTCTACTTGAAAAGCAATAAAATACACTGAGTTCCCAAATGATGCCCTGTCTCTGTTTTTTGCCTTCCGATGGGGGCGCACCACCTGTGTTGAGAACCACTGTGTTACAGCATAGTACTGTCGTTAAGGACCTGACTTGCTAATGGAAAAGTTGCTGGATCAAACCGAGGTATGAGAGATCCAGATGTTGTTCCCTGTCAAAAATTGTATATATTCTATGAGGAAAGCATTTTTACTTACAGATGCTCCAAATATTTCTATATGGACCTTATTCAAGCTAGTGCCATCTTTTATTTTGAATGGGAATAACAATGAGGCTGTGAGGGATAGACTTACAGTCTCTTCAGTGGTCTGTACTGCAGTTTAAAATGTTTTTGGATAATTCCGCGGACAAAAAATTTATAAAAAAATCTGTCCTAGAACATTCAGTATACAAAGACCTCCAAACAACATGAGTTGTGGAAAATCAGATGTAATCAATTAGCTTTATATAGCTTTATACCGTTTGTGCCATTGAAGAGACTGTAAGTCTATACCTCAAATCCTCATTGTCATTCTAATTAAAAAAGATGGTGCTAGCGTGAATAAGGTCTAAGCTAAGGTGGCAAGCTTAAAGACCTGCTTTTGCACCTGAATTTCCCTTCAGTAATCAAATATTTCTGTTGTATTCTGTGGATAACTCAGATATTGTGCTCTATCATGATTGTCTTTGAAAATAATTGAATCACTTGTCGCCCTAGGGAATTGTCCTTGAAATAAATGTAAATGTTTGTACCAAAGTCAGAATTGTGGTAGCCTAATGGATGAGAGTTTGGGCTGCAGGTTCATTCCCAGTTCATGGAATGCAGGTTCAATCCCAGATAAGGCACTTGAGATATTGCAGTCACTGGGATGGCAGTTGTTCAGCCTCTGAAAAGAGCTGCCGATCCATATGAGCATCTGAAATTGAACCATCATGCTGTTTTTGCAGTCAGTGGGAAATAATCTGTGAGTTGAAAGCTGTGAACTGCCTGTATCATTCTTGAACACTCACCTGAACTTTGAGACCCAGTCCCTGTCTGTGGGTGTAATTATGATGTGTGCACATGAAAAGTTGCATTTCTAACTTGTTACATTTGCATTTGTTACTTATCCTCTTAGAATGTGAAATGAGTCCCCAGGTAGTATGTAAATTCAACATGATCACACCAAAGGTCGACATGGTTTTCACGATACTTGCAGTACCCTAGGATCGGTCACATCATGACAACTCACTGATAAGTGCTATCTCCAATCAGATTTGTTTGCATAGGCTCCAGAATATGTATATTTCCCTGTGGCATGACTGGAAGCATGTTGAATCAGCAGTGTGGGACACCTGAGTTCAGATACTGTGTTTTAACCAGGAAGTAATTGCATTTGCATAATCAGTGGTGAGTGCTATTCAGAGGTTGTATTTTTCCTTCTAATATAACATTTTTACTCCACTGATGGGGTTTGGGGGTACAGTTTATAAAACATGCATTCTTCTTCATTGTATTACTGCCTGTACATCTGAAAACCAATTGCTTTACATCTTGCCTTTGGCACCCCTCCATGGACATTACACCGGGAAAATGGAGCTCACATGTGCACATACACTAACACTTACCTCTTTGGCCACTGGGGGCAGTGATTTGAATTTTGGTAAGCACAGTCTGATTTTAACAAATGAAAAGTCAACCCACCGTTTCTGATATCACTGTGAGATCAGTCTGCTAAATTTGACACGTTTGACTCCTCAGTAGTATTGAATACATGAACAATATGTAGGCTGACCCTAATTTTGAGGAAATCTGGTCTGAGTCCCTGAAGCCATGACCACTTTAAAGGGATAGTTCATCCAAAAATGAAAATGCTCTTATGATGTACTTACCCTAATGCCATCCCAGAAGTGTATGACTTTTTTCTTCTGTAGAACACGAACAAAGATTTTTAGAAGAATGTTTCAGCTCTGTATTTCTTTTCAATGCAGTTCTAAATGCCCATTATTTTTATATTAAAACTGTATACAGCCTCTGAAAGCAACATTTTCCATCTTCTGAATGCATCCATTTATTCTCAGTGTGATAATCCACAGTGACTATAGAATTTCTAAGGGAAAAAATAGCCCAGTAGTCCTCGTCAGTAGTCATTGTGTTTAACAGCGTGCCATTTGGCAAAAAATGATGACATTTTCGATCTGGCATATCCGATGAAACTAGATTCTTTTGACTCAGACAAGTTTCAATGTAAAAACCTAATTAAGTTTCTTACCAGATGTAGTTTTGTTAGCATTTCTCCCAAAGACAAACTCTGCAGTGATCGGTATCATGTTATTTGTCAAATGACTCGGTGCATCGAAAGTTTAACCTTTTATTGACAGTCCAGAGTGTTCTGAACTGAGTCGGCTTAAATGACATAAAATAATGCATAGCGTTTAGCGAAGACAAAACATATTGTATGCACATGAGGACATAGGGTCATACAAGGATATTTAGCTAGAAAATTAATCTTGATTGCATAGCTCACACAATGTTGTACTGGAGAAATTTCATATAGAGTTCATATTAAAAAAAAAGAAATGAAAACTAAACAGAACAAAACACTGCGTAATCGCATTGGGACACGCTCTGAGTGTCACGTGTCAAGATACGCATTCACGCCATGCGAACAGTAGCTGCCAAATGTTTATGCCCGTATGGCAAGCATATAGCGGCGCACAAGCGAGCTAAAGTGTCTGAATAAAACAGATGGAATTATGAGTTTATTCCTGTTCCAAAAGAGAGAACCTGGGAAACAGGATTCAAACCCTCATCCAGATTATAAAATCTGACAAATGTATACGAAGAGGACCATCCTGCCACCATACAAATGTCCTCCAAGGATGCACCTCTAGCCAAAGCCTATGAGGATGCCACGCTCCTCGTAGAATAAGCTCGAATACCGAAAGGCGAAGGTAACCCGCGCACATCATCAGCACTTGAAATTGCATCAACTAGCCAATGAGACGGTCTTTGCTTGGACACCAAAACACCCCTGTTGTGGCCACCAAAGCACACAAACAACTGCTCTGACTTACGCCACTGGATATTACGGTCAACGTAAACTCGTGGCACCCAAACTGGGCAAAGCATATGCAATCTTTCATGCTCCTCCAACTCAAATGGGGGAGGATAGAAAGCCTGAAAATGAATAGTCTGCAAGCGAAATGATGTAGAAACGACCTTGGGCAAATAGCACAAGTGAGGTCTTAACACCACCCTTGAACACCCTGGCGAAAAATCCATACATAAGGGATTAATCGACAGGGCATGCAAATCACCAACCCTTTTAAACAATGCCAATGCCACCGGCAGAGCCATTTTAAGAGTCAGAAACGTATCAGCAATTGTTGCCAAGGGCTCAAATGGAGCACCCAAGAGCACCTAAAAAACAATAGGATAATCCCATAAAGGAACGTGGACAGGACAAAATGTTCTAAGCCTGTGTACCCTGTGCATAATATGAGAGACAAGATCATGTCTACCGACAGAGACTCCATTGATAATCGCATGCTCAGCCACTATAGTGGCAACAAAGACTTTAAGCATTGCCAGGGCAACCCCGGCCAAAATACTCTCTTGCAAAAAATCTAGCACTGTATTGACAGGGAAGTGAACTGGATCTTCACCTCGCACTGTACACCAAGAAGCAAAAATACACCACTTGAATGTATAAAGCTTCCTAGTTGATGGAGCTCTAGCATTCAGAATGGTATCAACCACAGCGGGGATAACCCATCATTCAAAAGTGCACCCCATTGACGGGCCATACCCATAGCTTCCACAAGTCTGGCCGGGGGTGCCAAATGCTGCCCCGAGCCTGAGACAACATGTCTGTTCTGACTGGAATCTCCCAAGGCACTTTCACTTTAGATTGCCAAAATGGCAGCACTAATAGAAGCCGAACCCAATCCTCCTGTACTCTCTGCAGAACTGCATGCAGCAGACTGATCGGTGGAAACGTGTAAAGACGCGTTGTCGGCCACTGATGCGGCAACGCATCGGTGCCCAGCAGCGCCGGGGCGAGAGGGAAAACCAGAGGGGACAGTGTGACATCTCGCTCGAAGCAAACAAATCCACTTTTGCTCTGCCGAACCTTCTCCAGATTTGTTCCATAATCTGAGAATATAATGTCCATCAAGCCCTATCCGGACAGGAGATCCGCTCCCAAATTCAACTATCTCATAACATGCATGGCTCGTAGAGCGAGCACATTGTCCATGCCCACAGAAGAATGTGATATGCCAGCCTCACTCCTGGTGAATGTGAATGCACTCCTCCCTGGCGATTGATGTAGGACACCACTGTCCTGTTGTCCGAGCAGATAAGGACATGACTGCACTGAATCTCCTGGAGGAAAAACTTTAATGCCATCAGCACTGTGAACATCTCCAGACAGTTTATGTGCCGGGACAACGAGTGATGCTTATATTCACTGTATGTTTTGTGTACACTTGTGCTCTATGAACATCGAATTGTGTAACGCATGTCCCGAAACCCTTGGTCATGGAGGCAGAGGCTGAATTTGGTCAGGCAGTTATGAAAAGCAGTCACTCTGAATGTATTTACAGCAGAGGATGCCAGAAAAACCATCTTCTCTAGCATAGAATGAGGAAAAATGTGCAAACATGGAGGAATTGAGAGCAAGCAGGCTTGCCGCAATGGTCCCAACATTCTTATGGGGGGACAACGAGTGATGCTTATATTCACTGTGTGTTTTGTGTACACTTGTGCTTGATGAACATCAAATTATGTTATACATGTCTCGAGACCCTTGGTCATGGAGACAGAGGCTGGTTTCAGGAAGCGTTTTTTAATTTTTTTTATAATGTTCGCTCCCCAGCAAGCTGTGGGCGAAAACTGAGCCATATTATGGTTGTCAGACATTCGAGGTGCATACAACGGCAAACTCATCCCGATACTGACCGAAGAGCAAACAGAAGAGAAACGGATACGTTTATATGGTCCAATTTCATTCACTGAATAGGGGCTCATCCTTTGTTACACAGCAAGCCCGTCAGGCTCATGTGTAGACCTATTTTTATCGTACATTGAGTTGTATTACATGTGCCTTGAGACCCTTGGCCATGGAGGCAGAGGCAAAACTAAAGCTGAAAATATTCAATGCTTGTTCACCAGCGTAAATAATGGGGGAGACTGAGCTAAATTGGTGTTGAAAAAAACAGGTTAGAAGCATCACGTTGACCAACTCATTCCCCAGCGTGAGCCACGGGGGAAAATGAGGGAAATTCCAGTCATTCCTTAACACGATGTGCTTGGTTGGACTGCAAAACCATCATGTGCAGATCTAACAGCTGACTGAAAAGAGCGATTATCCATACCGCCACCGAAATATTGAGCAGGGATAGCAGTGCACGTCTCTTGTCTCATCAGAATGCCCACATGGTCCACAAAAGGGCAAAAGACAAAAAAAATAAATAAATAAATATATATATATATATATATATATATATATATATATATATATATATATATATACACTACCGCTCAAAAGTTTTGAAACACTTGACCGAAATGCTTCCCATGATCTTAAAAATCTTTTGATCTGAAGGCGTATGCTTAAATGTTTGAAATTTGTTTTGTAGACAAAAATATAATTGTGCCACCATATTAATTTATTTCATTATAAATCTAAAATTTAATTAAAAAAAAAAGGTTTTTGAAATTGATGACTTGGACCAAATAATAAAGAAAAGCAGCCAATAAGTGCCCAGCATACAGATGGGAACTCCTTCAATACTGTTTAAAAAGCATCCCAGGGTGATACCTCAAGAAGTTGGTTGAGAAAATGTCAAGAGTACATTTCTGAAAATTCTAGGCAATGGGTGACTACTTTGAAGATGCTAAAATATAACACAGTTTTGATTTATTTTGGATTTTGTTTAGTCACAACATAATTCCCATAGTTCCATTTATGTTATTCCATAGTTTTAATGACTTTACTATTATTCTAAAATGTAAAAAAAAAAAATAATTATAATAAAGAACGAGTAAGTGTTTCAAAACTTTTGACCGGTAGTGTATACCTCACATCTCTTGATAGCATCCTGAAAGTATAATGGCACTGACGTGCTCACACATTAGTTCGCCATCACTCCATTGGGGAATTTTCTTATTCCAGCCCCCTCATTCTGTGACCGGGCTCAGGCATGATCCCATCCGACATGAGCAGTTAGCTTCGAACGGGGAGGGGAGAGAGAGAAAGGCCGAGGCCACTCCTCCATTGCATTATTCATGTGCATTCTCCCTGAACGATATGGAAAAAGACAATAGGACAAAGGGGCCTGTTTGTTTCCTTACTTTCAAATGATGAATTCTCTCATACAGCGTTTTTAATAGTGACGGCTCAAGATGTGCATGGTAACTCTTTTGCACACTTGTGCTTGTACTTTCGCTCAAGGGGAGGGCAAAAAACATGAGGAAGAATCCTAAGTCCATTCGCACTCCAATCTTCTTAGAAACAAAGCTGAATTCCCAAACTGCCCTCACACACGGAGCTCCAATCTGGAGGCCGTGGAACTGGAACAAATGGGGATAATGCCTCGTGGTGAGAAATTGCAAGCCTCGAACAGTGCTGCTGTCCCTTGTAATGTTTGGAAAAAAACACGTAAAAATCGCTTCTTAAATTCCATCCCGTGTTGCCACTCAAATGGGAGAATAATAATGTTCCTCACTTCGACATGAGTCATTGGTACAACAAGGGCCATATAAGGGCTTCAGAACACGTGACACTCAGGGCGTGTCCCAATGCAATTAAGCAGCTCAAGTTCCTATAAAAGAGAACTAGGGGAGACACGTGAGATAACTGAGGTCATTTTCTAAAGAGAAAAATCTGAAAAGCTGGAGACCTATGCAATAGTTTCCATTTGCTCTCCGTTTAATATCATTGTTTTTTAGGAGAATGTATTAAAGAGCTCTCATTTGGGATTTTTCTTTCCTATGGTTGTGTATACAGGAATTATTTATATAGACAATAAATGGTCTTCTGTGGAAGGGCACTTAAAGTGAGAACTAAACCAGCGTGAATATGACTGAATGGAGGACCATCTCACTGTTGGCCGCAAGGCTGTAATTAGACTTGCCAATAGATTCTGGTGTTCCCATTCTAGCCTGCTTTCTTTGATCTAGTGTAATTGTGACAACAGCAGAATATCCAGCAGGAGAGTCCTGAAATTTGACCAAACATTCATCACGTGCTTCAAATGGAGCATGTTGAGCTTTTTAAAGATTCATACTGCAAGAGAGCACTCTCGATCTGTCTTTGCATGCATGTGTATTTACATATACGTGGACGTGTTTGAATCTGTATTTCTTCATTTCCAGACAGAGAGTGTGAAACGTCATGGTTACTTGTGTAACCTCCGTTCCCTGATGGAGGGAACGAGACTTTGTGTCGATGTAGTGACACTAGGGGTCACTCTTGGGAGCCCGAGACACCTCTGGTCTTTGATAAAAGGCCAATGAAAATTGGCGAGTGGTATTTGCATGCCACTCCCCCGGACATACGGGTATAAAAGGAGCTGGTATGCAACCACTCATTCAGGTTTTATGCTGAGGAGCCGATATAAGGTCCGGCCATTTCAGCGGGTAGTTCAGCATTGTGGCAGGAGGGACACAATGTCTCGTTCCCTCCATCAGGGAACGGAGGTTACACAAGTAACCATGACATTGCCTATCTGTCACTCACTCGACGTTGTGTTGATGTAATGACACTAGGGTTCCCTAAACAAAACGCCACAACTGGCTGAACTGTGTTACGTGATCTGGCGGTGTGTGATGGGCAGACCACTGTGTGCCTCGTAGCCAGAGCACCAGGCCGACACGTAACCTCCCCCAACATAGTTATGAGTGTCGAACGGCCCTTTGGGGACAAGTCGACTTCCCAAAAGATAGAGACAGGCTAGCCCAGTCGTGGCCTCTTTTCCCCCTTTTTTCCCACTCCCTAAAAAAAAAGGGGGAATATCTGAATGGACCGACCAGGTCTAGTCGGGGGGTGTCCCTCCCAAGGGGAGGACACTGCGGAGACCACACCTCGCCCAGAGAGAGGGGGGATATTTAAGTGGAAAATACGTCACATGGCCTTGCCGAGCTAAATCGAGATTATATCATGTGGGGAAGTCTCATGGTAGGTCCTACCAACAGGGGAGGAGTTACTACAAACATGGAGACTGTGGCAGAGGGGTCTCTGCCCAAGGAAGACGTAGTTTGCCAACAGGGAAATGAATTAGCAGAAGATATACATCACATGGGGTTACCTTACAGGGAACCACCACATGTGGAGCACCTACCCCAGAACAGGGCTTTTAGTTAGCACGTGTACTGGGCCGACAGCGAGTCTCCGAAAACTCGACTGCCACAGGGCTCGGAGGAAGTCAACCAGGGAACATAGTTTGTGAACACTACTGGGAATTAATGGTGCACATATTCAGCTCAGAGGAGGTGAAAGGCACTATGTGCAAGCGATACACCCGGCCGGCTATCCCGGGCTTATCTGCTTGTATTGTGTGCCACTAACCAGGATGAAACCGGTTCCACCCAGAGGTTGTAGAACCGCGCAAAGGTGTTGGGTATTGCCCAGACTGCTGCTCTGCAAATGTCTGTTAGAGAGGCACCCCAACCAAGGCCCAGGAGGCCGCTACACCCCTGGTAGAATGGGCTCGTAGCCCTACCGGGGGCGGCACGTGCCGGGCGTGATATGCCATAGCTATGGCGTCAATGAGCCAGTGGGCGATCCTCTGCTTGGAGACAGCACTTCCTTTCCGCTGTGCACCAAAGCAGACAAAGAGCTGCCCAGAGATCCTAAAGCTCTGCGTGCGATCCAAATAGATGCATAAAGCGCGCACTGGACACAGCAACGACAGGGCTGGGTCTGCCTCCTCCTAGGGAAGTGCTTTCAGGTTCACCACCTGGTCCCTAAAAGGGGTCGTGGGAACCTTGGGCACATAGCCCAGTCGGGGTCTCAGGATCACGTGAGAGTAGCCCAGACCGAACTCCAGGCACATTTCACTGACAGAGAACGCTTGCAGGTCTCCTACCCTCTTGATGGAGGTGAGCACAGTCAGGAGGGCAGTCTTCAAGGAGAGTGCCTTAAGCTCAGCTGACTGCAAAGGCTCAAAAGGGGCTCTCTGTAGACCCTGAAGAACTACAGAGAGGTCCCATGAGGGAACAAGGAGCGGTCTGGAGGGGTTCAACCTCCTGGCACTTCACAGGAACCAGATGATCAGGTCGTGCTTCCCTAAGGACTTACCGTCCACTGTGTTGTGGTGTGCTGCTATAGCAGCAACGTACACCTTCAAGGTGGAAGGGGACAGCCGCCCTTCCAACCTCTCCTGCAGGAAGGAAAGCACCGATCCGACTGCGCATCTCTGGGGGTCTTCCCGTCGGGAAGAACACCACTTAGCGAACAGACACCACTTAAAGGCATACAGGCGCCTCGTAGAGGGGGCCCTAGCCTGAGTGATTGTGTCTACCACTGCAGGTGGTAGACCGACATGGAGATTCCAGAGGTCTGGTCACGGGTGCCAGATGGTGCCCCATCCCTGAGAAAGAAGGTCCTTCCTCAGGGGAATTCGCCAGGGGGGATATCGCGAAGAGTGTGAGGTTGAGAACCACGTCTGGGTGGGCCAGTAGGGTGCTACCAGGACAACCTGCTCCTCATCCTCCCTGACCTTGCACAGAGTCTGTGCAAGTAGGCTCACTGGGGGAAACGCATATTTGCATAGGCCAGGGGGCCAGCTGTGTGCCAGCGCGTCTATGCCGAGAGGTGCCTCGGTCAGGGCGTACCAGAGTGGGCAGTGGGAGGATTCTTGGGAGGCAAACAGGTCTATCTGTGCCTACCCGAATCGACTCCAAATCAGCTGGACCACCTGAGGGTGGAGTCTCCACTCTCCCCTGAGGGTAACCTGCCATGACAGCACGTCCGCTGCAGTGTTGAGGTCGCCTGGGATGTGTCCAGATCAGCCAATGCAACGGATTGGATAGCACAAGCCATGTATCCAAGCTCTGCGCGAGGGGAACCAAAGGGACAATCTCGTCGGATGTACCGGCTGAGTCTAGGGACATCGAAGCACTTACCTGGCTCCTTGTAACCACCCCCGGAACAGCCTGGGATGGGGGAGGAAGAGGCCTGTCCTCGCAACCCGTGGAGATTGTCACATCAGGGGCGGATCTGTGCCACAGCTGGTCGTGCAGGGGCGGGGAGACCACTGCTGGAGCGCCAATCCTGCAAGGGTAAAAAGGTGGACGGTGGTCGTGATGATGGCCGTGCACACCAGGTATGTGACCCAGGGAACGAGGAAACCGCTCTTTTGCTGAACTGTTGGGTACCGCAGCCACTTGGGCATGAGGCGAAATCAAATGAAAAGGCAACAAAAGATTCTCCACCCGGCCCTCCACCAGGGAATGGAGTGGTCTTCCTACCAGCTCCAAAGCAGTGGGTTTCGTCAACTCTGGGTCGCCCATTTCAGGGGCGCTTTGAAGGCTTTGTGGGTTCTTGGTGGCCAGCTGTGAGACAGGTGGCGTCTGCTTCCTGCGGTGGGCTCCACACCAGGGCCGGGCCGAAGGGGCGGGCTGCGGCGGTGCCGGTGCAGTCACCGCAGGGGGACACCCTTGGCGACGAGCAGGCAGGGTGTGGGATCTTGAGCCGCGCTGGGGCAGGATATGCCGGATAGCCTCCGTCTGCTGCTTCACCGTCGAGAACTGCTGGGCAAAGTCCTCGACGGTGTCGCCGAATAGGCCAGCCTGAGAGATAGGGGCAGCAAGGAACTGTCTTGTCGGCCTCACCCATTTCGACCAGGTTGAGCCAAAGGTTGCATTCCTGGACCACTAATGTGGACATCGCCCGCCCGAGAGACCGCGCCGCGACCTTCGTCGCCCGGAGAGCGAGGTTGGTCACCGAGCACAGCTCCTGCATCAGATCTGGGGTGGAACTACCCTCGTGCAGTTCTTTTAGCGCCTTGGATTGGTGGACCTGCAGGAGAGCTATGGCGTGCAGGGCAGAGGCTTGTCCAGCAGCACTGTAGGTTTTGGCCGTCAGGGACGACATGAACCTACAGGGCTTGGACGGGAGCTTTGGGCGTACGCGCCAGGTGGCGGCGCTCTGCGGGCATAGGTGCAATGCGAGCGCCTTATCCACCGGGGGAATCGCCATATAGCCCCTGGCCGCCCCGCCATCGAGGGTAGTGAGGGCGGGGGAACTGAGAAATCGGGACCGAGCAGTAAAAGGTGCCTCCCACAATTTTGTCAGCTCCTCATGCACTTCCGGGAAGAAAGGCACTGGATGCTGGCTGCTTTGAGTGGCGCTGCGAGCCCAGGAACCAATCATCGAGCCGCAAGGGTTCAGGGGAGAGTGGAGGGTTCCACTCTAGCCTGACGCTTGCAGCCTCCCAGGAAAGCATGTCCGTCATTTCCGCATCGGCCTGTGACTGGGCAATCGTCCACGAAGGGGGAAGCCCAGCTGAGGCTTCTGCGTCTGACTGGACAAGCCCACTCTCCGATGCTGCGCTCGAGAGCTCATCAGCTTCGCGGGCTCCGAACAAGAGGTCGAACTCACCGCGAGACGAGCCGGCGGACTCATCCGGAAGCCCGATCGGGGCAGACGAGTGTGCTGGGGAATGGGAGGTCCGTGGGGGGATACCTGGCGGAGGCGATCCCATTGTGGTTCCCAAATCGCCCCCAGTGCTAGCCGCGCTGGCCTCATACCCGTAGGTAGAAGGACCGAGGCGGGGAGCCGCTGGGGTGGCTTGCTTTCGTAAGAAAGCAATGTTGCCATGGTCATGTTCTTGCAGTGAGTACATGAACCATCCATGAATGCTGTCTCCGCATGGGTCGCGCCCAGACACGAAAGACAGTGATCGTGACCGTCTGAAGTTGAGAGGTAACGACCGCAACCAGGAATAACACACAAACGGAAAGGTATCTTTAAAAAGATGCATCTGTAAAAAGACGTTCTGTGTGTGCCGCTCTTTTAGAGAAATATACTCTTTTAGGAAAATATACTCTCTTTTTTTCTGCCGAAGTGCCCAGGGGCGTTCTCTGCAGTGCACCAGTGCAGAGGAGGGAGAAGCTGCTGAATTGCGCCATCAGATCCAGCAGAGGTGAATGAACAGTCAGCTCAGTAAACATCGACCGTTTGGCTCCGAAGAGAAAATCTGAATGAGTGGTTGCACGCCAGCTCCTTTTATACCCGTATGTCCGGGGGACTGGCATGCAAATACCACTCGCCAATTTTCATTGGCCTTTTACCAAAGACCAGAGGTGTCTCAGGCTCCCAAGAGTGACCCCTAGTGTCACTACATCGACACAACGTCGAGTGAGTGACAGATAGGGAACCAGTGGTCTGCCTATGCTTGCTGGCCTCTCTCTCTTGTTATTCTTGTTGTCTTCTATTTCCTTACTGAGTCTTAAAGAAAAAGTTCAGCCAAAAATGAAAAAGCTGTCATCATTTACTCATCATTTACCTAATTTCTTTCTTAGCCTGTGTAGCAAGCGGCTCAATTGTAGTGACTACGCCACCCTGGAACAACGGGGAAAACAACCCAAATAAAGGCACACAGGTGCGATCCACTTAGAAGATGCAAGAGGCGTGAGTTTCCATACAAAAATAATTTTGATTAGCTAAAATAGTTGGCCAACAATCATTTAAAACCAGAAATCCACACTATCAAATATGTCCTTGGTCGAACAGAAAAAAAAAGAAAAAGAACACCAAAGAAATTAACAATAATCGTGCAGGGGCTAAGGCTTCCTGTATGAGGAGTGGGCTAGTATGACAGCACCAGGTACACAAAAACACCCTGCCAATCAGAATCACACCCACAAAGTTCACTGCAAATAATGACACAGCAATAGTGACACAGCAATAATGACAACCCGTGGTGAAGTAAAGCCCCGTGGTGCAGTAAGGAACCAGCCCGCTTCAGGAAGCACTCAGCTCCTACAAAAAAAGGAAACAGAAGAGTCACATTAGAAAGAAAATAAATCAACTAATTAAACAAGTTGTAATAAGCAAAAAATTTTAAAGAAAACACAGTCAATTTACCAAATAGTCAAACGTAACAGAACCAAAAAAACACAAATTACAATACACTCAAAATAAGCAAAGAAAAATAAATATTACAAAAACGTACACATTAACTAAAAGGAACAAATAATTTTACTGTCACAAAAGTGTAGAAATCACACCAAACTCAAAACTACTTACGGGTCATAAGATTGCAAAATGACCGACACCACTAATACCGCATAGCGGTAATCGATACAATTGATGGAGACTGTTACAAAACAGTCAGAATCGAGAAAATGGAGATTGGTGACAGTAAGACAAAACAAATCTTACACAAATACATAAACAAAAGAATAGTACCGACACAACCGAGAAAAACCTTCAAGCCCACTTGGGCATTAGACGAAGACGTGACTGGACCCCAAAAGCAGGAGCATTCTTCAAAGAGCGAGGGGTGGGCAGAGAGCAGTGTTAAGATGACTGCTCTCACTCAGCCTGTCTAACACATAAGAAAAAAGGGACATTAAAAACAACAAACAGATGTTACAACCTCAATTTAAACAGCATATGAGGTCATCTAGCTTACAAAAATAAACAATTTACCTACCCGGTGATCCGATGATGTAACACTCTCGACAGTATAAACAGAAATCATACAATAGCTTCTTTAGTGGCTATAACAGCAACAGCTGGCACTCCGACCTGGGTACTTTAAACTGCAATGCCTCTCAGATGGGAGCCCCGAAGGCACACCGCACTGAAACACATAGCTGTGTCTCACGTTAAATTGAACCCAACTTCCCACAATGCCCCGAACGCACACAGCCTTAAACTTACCTAAGAGTAAGCAGCACACCACTCGCAGTATGTCTTGATAGCCCAACGTCACACTAAACAAGTAAATCGCATAATCACTGAATAACACTGGGATCAAACGGCTAAACTAAACGGCTAAAAACACATACCTCCGGAGTCTGTAGCAATGAAAGGAAGGGGCAGGCTTTCGACCATGACGCACTCCAGAAGGCATAAACAACAGGCTTATATACTGTAGCGGGGAGATAGCTCATTGGCCACGTATTTAATGATTGTGACGTTTTAGACACATCACAAACCTCACTACACCTGTATGACTTGTGTTTTTCTGTTGGGCACAAAATATGTTATTCATAGCAGAATGTTCAAGCTGCTCTTTGTCATAAAAGTGAATTGTGACCATAGCTCCAAATCAGGATTTTCAGTGAATAATAATCTAGATTTCAGTCTATAATCCCCACAAAAACTAACAAATTGATTCAATTAACTTGAAATGTAGTGCACTGTTTTTATCATGCTTTTATGGTTCTTTTTGTCCTTTTTTTAAGGAGCTTGACAGCCCCTGGTCCCAGCAATCATTGAATTGTGGCTCAACCATTCTAATGAACATCTTATGTTCCATGGAAGCAAGAGAGTCTTACAGTTTTTTTGCACTTTTGGGTGAATTGTTCCTTTAAAATTAGCAAAGAGTCACTTCATGTGAGTCTAAAACCAATTCTCAGGAAGGCTGTGTGCATTTCACACAAATTAATCTTTTCTGAGAACTTTGGAGATCATATAATCACATCATATCTGAAATTACCCAATAAATAAATCAGTCCATCCTCTTTTGACCAAACTCCCTCTCTCCCTGTTCCCACAGGATCCAAACGGTAGGCTGAGACTGGATGGGAATCTCATGAAGTAGGCATGGATATTGCTGGGTATATTATTCTAGATGAAGCAGGATTAAGAGGCTAACAATTGGGGGAGAAGACCAGAGGGATACATGGAGATAAATACCACTTTATACCGTATTATCTCAGTAAGCACAAAAACACATGGAGTCATTACAATTACATTGAACACGCAAGCAAACATGCACACATAAACACTAGATTGAGAATGCATTATGTCTTTCAAGCCTTATGTAGGATTGGTCCATACATGTTATACATTCTTAACCATATGCTCACAGCTGTACAAAACAGATTCCATCTGTCCTACATACAGCACTATAGGTTAATCTGCATTTTAAAAATAACCAGCATGCATGTTCCAAGTTCGATTTGCTAAACAGACCCCCCCCCCCCCCCCCACACATCATTTTTTTTCCACAAACACAGTATGAACTACATTGTCATCATTATTTTCATCTGTGTTCCACTTACAGTCTTGTTCTATTCCTTTCTGATCAATTGGGAAGTGTTTGTGTGTATGTGAGTGTGTCTAACTCTGTAAGATCATACAAAGCGCTTAGACCACTAAGAAACACTTTACACAACATTAGGAGAGATTAAGACCCAAATCAGCCAAGGGTTGCCATAGAGACTTGGATCAAAGTTATTCATTTCTGATGAGCGATCTAGTCAGAGATTTGGTAACAGGGATTAACAGAATCTTCCCTCTTTTTCCTAATTTTAAACAAGACAGACAGACACATATGTCATTCTGTCTTGCATAAGCCCCGTCTTTTCCCACTTTAACTCTAATTTGCAAAAACTGTACAAATTTACATAAAGGTCAGGCATTATAGTAAGATCTATGTGTAGTCATATTGTCTAATCTCCACATGTTGTAGCCTATATGAATTAGTTTTTGAATAATTTAAAAGCTCTTTCTTTACAAAGGTTCTAGCTAAATCAAAGGAACAGTGGCCCCATAACATATTTGGATGTTTGAGCCAGACTTGAAATGTATGACTGTCATTGCAACTGCCATTTGCTGTATGTTTAATAATAATAATAATAATAATAATAATAATAATAATAAATAAAATAAAAAAACACATTTTAAAACAATAGAATCATTGGAATAATGTAAAGATTTTGTGAAAGAAATGGAAAGAAATTGGTACTTTTATTCACCAAAGTGGCATTCAACTGATCACAATGTATAGTCAGGACATTAATAACATGAAAAATTACTATTACAATTTGCAGTAATGACAGCTTTGCTTGGCATTCTAACTATCAGTTTGTCCAGATACTCAGGTGACATTTCACCCCACGCTTCCTGTAGCACTTGCCATAGATCTTGTCCGGCACTTCTCACGCACCTTACAGTCTAGCGGATCCCTCAGAAGCTCAATGGGGTTAAGATCCATAACACTCTTTTCCAATTATCTGTTGTCCAATGTCTGTGTTTCTTTGCCCACTCAATCCTTTTCTTTTTGATTTTCTGTTTCAAAAGTGGCTTTTTCTTTGCAATTCTTCCCATAAGGCCTGTACCCCTGAGTCTACTCTTTACTGTTGTACATGAAACTGTTGTTGAGCGGGTAGAATTCAATGAAGCTGTCAGCTGAGGACATGTGTGGCATCTGTTTCTCAAACTAGAGACTCTGGTGTACTTATTCTCTTGTTTATTTGTACATCTGGCCTTCCACATCTCTTTCTGTCCTTGTTAGAACCAGTTGTCCTTTGTCTTTGAAGACTGTAGTGTACAACCTTGTATGAAATCTTCAGTTTTTTTTTTGTTTTTTTTTTTGCCATTAGCCATTATTGACCTAATACTGACCTTAAGACATGCCAGTCTATTGCATACTGTGGGAACACAAAAACAAACACAATGTTAAGCTTTATTTAATGAACCAAATAGCTTTCAGCTGTGTTTGATATAATGCCAAGTGATTTTCTAGTACCAAATTAGCAATTTAACATGATTACTCAAGGATAAGGTGTTGGAGTGATGGCTGCTGGAAATATGGCCTGTCTAGATTTGATCAAAAATGACTTTTTTTTTTTTTTCAAATAGTGATGGTGCTGTTTTTTTACATCAGTAATGTCCTGACTATACTTTGTGATCAGTTGAATGCCACTTGGTGAATTGAAGTACTAATTTCCTTCCAAAACAACAACATCTGTACATTATTCCAAACTTTTGGCCGTCAGTGTATACAGTGTATATATATATATATTAGGGGTGTAAAATAAATCTTAGCGTATCGTATCGTATGATACGGCGCTCACTATACAACATCATATGTATCATACGATACATAAACACATTATAGTGTCATTAAAATGAAGCAGTGCAATATTGAGAGCTGTGGAACAGTCTCCTCAGCGTAGGGACGGCGTTGATCACTCACAGGAAAACAGAGCAACACACTTACAGTACATAGGTGAGAAGATCGATGGCAAACGGCGGTTCAGCTTGTCGAATTTGCCAAACAACAGTGTGATGTCCTGGTGCTACAGTACATCAAACATGTAGTTTTATTTACGCTGACATCACCATGAATATCGGTGCATTTGTGATGGCAGAAACATAAGCAGTAAGATTAACAGCCACCTCTCCCAGCCGACACTGAGCATGACATGACAAAAAACAACAACGTTAGAAACCAGCGATTACAAGAGACTTATAATTATCTGTGTAAGGGGTTTCGAGGAAAGGAGGAAGCGAGAACCGGCTTGACAACTTAAATAATAATTTATTAACCAAAAACACAACCAAAAACACACAACTAAAAACACAGCACAGCTGTCTGTAATTCTCTCTCTCTCGAACTGTCGTCCCCAGCCGCCTTTATCCCTCGCGCGCCCCATCAGGCTGATTGGGACCGGGTGTGTCTCATTCCAGCCCGGCCCCGCCCTCCTCGGCTCTACACTCCTCCCGGCGTTGCCTCAGGCCGGGGAGCCCCCGGCATGACGTACATCCCCCCCACCCTTCCTCTCCGGGGGGGGGGGGGGCGTGCCTTATGCCCCGACTGCCTGCGGGTCCTCCCCGCCTTCCTCGACCTGGGAGGAGACAGGAGGGAAAAACAACAACACAAAATGGCGAGGGAAAGGCCAACACGGAGCGACAGAGAGAGAGAGAGAGAGGAGAGAGAGAAAAAGAAACTCGCCAGTTCTCTGATGTGCCGTCGCGTGGTCCTCGATCACTACTCCACCCTCTCAGGCGGACTGCAGCCGCTCCTCCCCGGGCGGACCGGAGTCAGACCTCCGACCCCCAGCGGACAGAACGCCCCTCCGCGTTCCCGGCAACCCGTGGGGACTCTCCTCCGCCCCTGGCAGCGGCCCTACCACTCCAGGCGGTCGGGGAGTCGCTTCCCTCCTCCCCCCGCAGATGGCAGTCTTCTCTCGACCCCTCCGCGTTCCCGGGGGACGGCAGGGCACTCCTCCGCCCCCGGCAGTGGCTCCCTCGCTCCAGACGGTCGGGGAGTCCCGTCCCCACTCGCCTTGCGGACGGCGGCCGTTCCCCGCGTCCGGGTGGTCGGGCTACTCCGTCCCCCGTCGGACGGCAGCGGCGCTCCCCTGGGTGGACGGCAGTGTCGAGGATCCTGCGACGGGAATCCCTCCTCCTTCCCGGGTCTCGGCACCAGTGTAAGGGTGTTTTGAGGAAAGGAGGAGGCGAGAACCGGCTTGACAACTTAAATAATAATTTATTAACCAAAAACACAACCAAAACACACAACTAAAAACACAGCACAGCTGTCTGTAATTCTCTCTCTCTCGAACTGTCGTCCCCGGCCGCCTTTATCCCTCGCGCGCCCCATCAGGCTGATTGGGACCGGGTGTGTCTCATTCCAGCCCGGCCCCGCCCTCCTCGGCTCTACAATCTGCTTTTGACTTTGAAATGTAAACAGCTTTGAGAACAACATGCGCACATGTTATAAGGCAGTAATAATGGCAGTAAAGTTTACATGCAAAGTGAAACAGGGGGAAGAGGGAAAAAAAATAAAAATATGTGTGTCGATCGGTTTTTGCTCAAGCCGCTAAATAATATTGGATTATGTACATATATCATAAAACCAGAGGTCAGGTTCCTCTCGAGGTTTTTTTTTTTCACTACTAAATAACACTGAAAAGAGTTTTACCTTGCTACAGTCACTTCAGCTTGTTCACAGGGGACTTTCAGATAACAAGGCATGATTTTCTATAAAGCTGCTTTGAAACTGTGTATTGTGAAAAGTGCTATACAAATATAAATGACTAGAGTGTAGATACAATTTTCATGTTTTTCTTGAGAAAATAATTTTGAGTTCATATTAGTTTTTCTCAATATTCAAACAAAATAAATGCAGTGCTGTTGTTTGAGTTACTTAGAGCTCTGCTTTTTATGTTAGACACTTTTATGGCATTTATGATTTAAAAGACATTTATGTTGAATCCTTGAATAAGTTTGAGCGAAACATTTATGGGGGCTCATGTCATATTGTATCATATCGTGAGGCTATGCATCGTATCGTATCATGAAAATTGTGTACCGTTACACTCCTAATATATATATAATGTGTGTGTGTGTGTGTGTGTGTGTGTGTTATTTGATAACAAAAGATAATACTTTATATATTTTCAGTGAAGTAATATGTTCTCACGGAATATCTCTGCATGGGATGTAAATGTTGAAGGGCTGGTTGGAAGATGAGGGAGCCAAATGTGGGATTTCTAGTGTGGGAAGAAGAGGGATGCTTTCTGTGGTCCTTATTGGATTTACTTCTGATCGTGGTGTGAGTGTGGTCAGTGGCTGGTGGTGATTTTTAATCATGTAGGGCATATATGGAGTGTGTGTTTATGGATGTGTGGGTGAGTTTGACACTCACAGACTGTGGAATTCAGACAGGGAGTAGGAATAGTCTGGAAATCACAAGACAAAGTTTTAAAGAAAGAACAGAACTGAACTTAACATTATTCTTCACCTTGAACATGAATACCAAAAGGACAACACATACACATACTCACAGCAGGCAATCGAGACCAGTATCTATTAATGAAGAGAGCACTGTCTGCAGAAAAAAAAAACAAAAAAAAAAAACAATTGCCTGACTGCTTACACTTTATTGATCTCCAAGGGGAAATATAGTGCTAAATGGCTGCAACGTCAAACACAGACACTACACAAACACACACAAAAATGGCTTTCTCTAGAGACTCGTCAGTCAATCATTGTTTTGAGGAATGAAGGCTATACAATGCTTAAAAATTGCCAAAAAAACTGAAGATTTCATACAAAGGTCTTCAAAGACAAAGGACAACTGGATCTAACAAGGTCAGCAAGAGATGTGGAAGGCCTAAAAAAAAAGAGAATTAGTACATCAGAGTCTCTAGTTTAAGAAATAGACGGCTCACATGTCCTCAGCTGGCAGCTTCAATGAATTCTACCCGCTCAACACCAAATTCATGTACAACAGTAAAGAGAAGACTCAGGGGTGCAGGCCTTATGGGAAGAATTGCAAAGAAAAAGCCACTTTTGAAACAGAAAAAAAAAGAAAAGTTTAGAGTGGGCAAAGAAACACAGACATTGGACAACAGATAATTGGAAAAGAGTGTTATGGATCTTAACCCCATTGAGCTTTTGTGGGATCAGCTAGAATGTAAGGTGCATGAGTGCCCGACAAGTGAAGTACCCGACAAGACAGCCACATCTATGGCAAGTGCTACAGGAAGCGTGGGGTGAAATGTCACCTGAGAATCTGGATAAACTGACAGTTAGAATGCCAAGGATCTGCATAGCTGTCATTGCTTTCCATAATTTCTTTCCATAAGAGCAAAATCTGTACATTATTCCAAACTTTTGGCTGCCAGTATGAGTATATATATATATACACACACACAGCTCTGGAAAAAAATTAAGAGACAACTGCAAAATTATCAGTTTCACTGGATTTACTATTTATAGGTATGTGTTTGAGTAAAATTTGCATTTTTGTTTTATTCTATAAATTTGGTGGAATAACCCTAATTTTCAATCACAGCTTTAATGCATCTTGGCATGCTCTCTACCAGTCTTTCACATTTCTGCTGGGTGACTTATGCCACTCCTGGTGCAAAAATTCAAGCATGGCTTGTGGCCATCTATCTTCCTCTTGATCACATTTCAGAGGTTTTTGATGGGGTTCAGGTCTGGAAATTGGGCTGGCCATGACAGGGTCTTGATCCGGTGGTCCTCCATCCACACCTTCAATGACCTTGATTAATGCGTCCTTCACAAAGACGAATCTGCCCGATTCCAGCCTTGCTGAAGCATCCCCAGATCATCACCGATCCTCCACCTGGTCATCTAATGGTTAGACGGAGACCTAGAGAGGCCTTCAAGCCAGAGTGTCTCGCACCCACTGTAAAATTTAGTAGAGGATCGGTGATGACAATGCTGTGTGGCCACAAGAAAGCCACTTGTTAGAGAGGCTAATCAGAAATAATGACTTCAATTTGCTAGGGAGCATTGGACTGTCTAGCAATGGAAAAAGGTAATGTGGTCTGATGAGTCCAGATTTACCCTATGCCAAAGCGATGGGGCTGTCAGGGTAAGAAGGGAAGTGCATGAAACGATGCACCCATCATGCATAGTGCCCACTGTACAAGCCTCTTGAGGCAGAGTTATAATCTGGGGGTGCTTCAATTGGTCAGGTCTAGGCTCAGCATCTCAGCTGACTACCTGAATGGTGGATGACTGGATGACCAGGTTATCCCATCAATTTTTTCTTCCCTGATGTCATATTCCAGGACGACAATGCCAAGATTCATCTGGCTTAAACTGCGAAAGAGTGGTTCAGGGAGCATGAGGAATCATTTTCACACATGAATTGGCTACCAGAGTGTCCTGACCTTAACCTCACTGAAAATCTTTGGGATGTGCTGGAGAAGACTTTATGGAGTGGTTCGACTCTCCCATCATCAATACAAGATCTTGGCCAAACATTTATGCAACTCTGGATGGAAATAAATGTTGTGACGTTGCATAAGTTTGTCGAAACAATGCCATGGCGAATGCATGCTGTAATGAAAGCTTTTTTTTGGGCCAGGCAGTGTACATAGATATAGATATACCGTATATATATACAGTATACAGTGTGTGTGTGTGTGTGTGTGTGTGTGTGTATTTGTAGGCAGAGGCTGTTTGCTGTTTGCACTAAGTGCTAATAGCGATAGATGCATTTTGCACCCCGATGCAAATAGTGCACGATACAATTTACAACCCTAGTTAAATACTAACATGCAGTATATGGGCATCACTACAGAGTTTTTACCTAACTAAACCACTAAACCTAACCTTCCCTTACAAAATTAACCATGGTTTTACTACAGTAACCATAGTATCACCATGGTATTTTGTAGTAAAAGCATAGTGACCAGTAACAGAATTAAATATGGTTACTATATTAACACCATATTACTGTAGTAACACCATAGTTCAACTTATTTAGATTGTATATACTGTTTGAAATAATATTAACCCCCTTAGATATAATATTAATCTATTGATATAATACGTATTAGGGGTGTGCAGCGAAGCCATTATCTGTACTTGTATCTGTTCATATGAAAAAATTATCTGTATCTGTCTCTGTATTCGGATAGAACCGGGTGTGGGCGGGGCTTAACCCGGAAGTGCGTCAAAACTAAATTACATTTTAAAATGTTACTCTTACCTTTATAGTTTCTATTAATTATAATTTCTATTATTATTATTATTTTTATACAACTATTATTTAAAATAATATTATTGTATTCTTTTTTTTTCTTACCAGATTAAACTGAATTTGTAGGCTACATTAACTGTGGAACATGTTGTTAACTGTGGTTTCTCCTGGTTTTTCTGATATTAATATCTGCATGAAACAGGATTTTCGTTTGTCTGTGCATGTATAACAACATTATTCTGAAGGCAGGAGGTGTCAAGCAAAATGTGAAATGTCAAGCACACATTTTACAGTGAATAAATACAAATTCAAACATTAAAAGAAATGAAAATAAGATCAATATAGCCTACAAACAGGTGAAAGTCCCGTAAGCCTATCAGGAATTTTTACAATTGGACACCATTATTTAGTTATTATAAATAATAATAATAATAATAATAATGTTACATTTATTTAGCACCTTACCACATGTAGCACAGTTTAAAGGAGGAAAAAAAGATGGAGCATGTTTCAGTTTCTTCATTTAACATAAGGAGGAATATTCCTAATAGATGAATACCCTTTGGAGCATTTTACCCTTGTGCGACCTTAGGGACATTTTTGTCTTTTTCAGTTTTGTTTTTTCGATCATTTTGGCTGTGTTAATGCCAACGGCTTAAATTTAGCCAAAAGGTGTGTATTTTTTGGGGAACTTTGATATTTCAACCTCAGTTCCTATAATACATCTATAATACACTGTGTACACAAAATGGTTATACTCAAGACTTTAAGGATAAAAAATGTCCCCACTGAAACCCATTAAAACTGCAATTTGATCCCAGTGTCATTAAAGCATAAAATTCTAAATTCTATGATATTATGCTTTCATTCCGGAGCCCTGTCTTCAAAATGTAATTTTTTTTTATATTTTCCACCAGATGGCGCCATTTTTCTCATGTTTAGCCTATGGAGCAAATACATGCTTTTTTCCTATTTTCTGTTTGCTGTATTATAGAGCACTGCAGCCCAACTGAATAAATTATGCAGCTAAAATTGTGTGGGTGTGTTGTTATGGATATCAGTGTGTGTTGTATGTGTATTGAGAAATTTGTGTTTGTGTGTGTGTAAAAAAAAAAACAATATTGGCTTTAGGTAAACAAACTGGCATTTAAAGGGTTAAATGAATGAATATTTGGTAGTTAAAAAATCCAAGTCAGTGAAAGTGGAAAATAATATTTATATATAATATTTTTATGGCAGTTTTTTGAGACTGGCATTTTTGTCCTCTAAGGTACTGAGTGTGAGTTTTTTATTTTTTTTTTTTCTTTATTTTTTTTTTTATCTGACACAGCACAAAAAATAATAATGCATCAGAATCAATGGTGTTGCTAATCACTGACATATCCCAGACTGTGATAAAAAAAAAAATAATTAAAAATTAAAAAAAAATCTCTTTAGCATTTAGTATATGGAAAATAATTCATTTTTTGTGTTTGTTTGTTTTTATAAAAAACAACAGTGGCATTATGGCATTTAAAGGGTTAAAATCCCAAAAATGAATGAATATTTGGTAGTTATGATCAGGACTGATGTTGGTTATAAAAAAAAATAGCTAACTGAATGTATAAAATAATATTAATAAATAATATTATTATGACAGTTTTTTGAAGGACCTCTGAGTAACTTTTTTTAAATTGATGCACAAGGGTTAAACCTTTATGGAGCATTTGAACTTTGTTTCGGAATAAAGTCTTAACCAGATAATTTTCTTAATCGCTGATGTGGACATAAATATGGTCAACTTTAAAAAACAGATAGACAAGCTCTGACGTGAACTCATCACTTCAGTTCAGGAATTTAACATCGTGCTCAGATTTAGGCTATAAATGAATACATGGGAATCATGTGTGAATCGTGTGATACATTAACAAAGACATTTCAAGAAGTGGAAAGTGTATATGATGTTCTATCTTAATTATACATTTGATAAGCTCCAGACGTGCACAATTAACGGAGACCGCAAACGGAGTCGAGACCGCGCCCATTCGATCTGAAATCACAACATGCGCATTTTCATTCATATGGTTTACACTTTAGAAATATTGGCTGCACAGATTCATAAATTCTTTGTAAAGAAATTGTGTATGTTTATTTAAAATGTTGCTTTATCCTTGGCCTCTTGGATAATCAGTCATACAAATATATATTTTAATATTATTCGGATGAATTCGTTATTTGTTTTGAAGTGATTATTCGTGCCTTTCCGAATAAGGTATTCAGATTCAGGCACATCAATCATAAGTACAACTATTATTTCATTATACTAGTAATAAATAATTCTGAATGGTTAAATCATTCGACTTGGTTGATTATGTGTGTTTGTGGACAGTAGGCCTGTCACAGTGTGCCTGATCTCTAGAGGGACTCTGGATGCTTTTTGCACCAAAGTGACGGATCTCTGTCACACCCTGTCACACACTATCACACTTGCACCCTTTGCCTTGGTACACGTTCTGTCCCTGCATGCCCCAACTGTATGTGTATGTGTGATTCTGACATTCTCAGAGTGTGTGAATGTGCATAGGATGTCAGTTGTGCCACATCTGCAGCCTATGAGTTGTGTAATAAGCTAGATCAGAGTCTGGCAAGGTATTGGACAGCAAGAGCAGGAACACAGAGAAGGAAAGTCAAAAAAAAAAAAAAAAAAAAAAAAAAAAAGCCAGAGAAAGAGAGAGATGTGTTAGGGTTGTCTAGACACAACAGCATATTCATATATCCAGAACTAATCCTATATTAGTGGTCTATCTCCTGTGTATTTGATCATATGTCACCTGGCTCGATCTAAGGCTGGTATCAGCCTCTCCTAACACCTCCACAGCGGGCATACAGTAACACCCTCTCATGATTGTCTCTTATGGGCATGATAATCCTCCTATAGACATGCACTGACACATACATTTACACACAACTCCCAATGTCTCTGTTTTGCCCTTTTTAAAATCATCAGTGACACATTGCTCTGATAGTCTCTGGTGTGCGTTTCCTTTTGTATGCTTCTCTTAACGCTAATGTTGAACTCTACACTCTCAAATAGCTCACCCAGCACAGCTGAAACACGTTACGCCATTTTACTTGGACTAAAAGCACCCCTGGAGAAGTAAAGACCAGGGTATGAATTATACATAAGGTATAAACATTGCCATAATGCTCTTATTATAGTATTCAGTCAGCCTGGCCAAGAGAGTCTGCTCCAAACGTGCTGACTTCCTCTATAGCTACAATTACCAAGCCTGAGATAAAGAGATAGGACTCCTGTATAATACAGAGAATTTCACCTCTCTCTATGGCCTCCCTGCCATTTGTAAACATTCTTGCCTCTCTTTCATTATTCCCTGGTTTTTTCACCTGGATGTTTTTTTTTTTTTTCATCCTGTGGTTTTACAAATGGGAACGACTGCTATCTTCATCTTAAGTTCTGAGAAATTGCATCTGTACAAGCGTGTGAATAATACAGGCGCTCCCAATGCCAAGATCTTCTTACTCATATCGGCAAAGACCTCACAAACACAATTGGAGGGAGGAAATGAGGACAGATGTACAAGTATACACTACATACATACAGTCCATGGCTTTACTCTCTCTTTCTTTGACACACACACACTGTCATGAGATCTCATTAATATTTGTAACTATTTATATGTAAAGTGTACTGCAGCACACATACAGTATATTTTACTTTACATTTGGATAGACAATGATGTGTAAAATATTAACATAGCCCTTACAAAGCTTTACAGATGTGCAACTTTGGCGGCGTATAAATAGTTTAGGGATACTTTGAGGTTTGTAGAAAATTGAATTTATGGAATTCATAGATTGATTTTATTGCATTTACTGTGTAACAAATGTGATTAAAGTGTTTAATGCACATAAAAAGTTCCCGTGAAGTGCCTTGATGATTGCAGTTTCCGTTGGCCTGTTGATGTATTTCCAAGTGAAACGTGAAGTTGGGGCAGGACTTGTTAAAAAAAGGCTTGTACCTTTGAAATAAATAAATAGCCAATAGGCTTTATTTGACCTCGCAGCCCCTGGCAAAGACACACACACACACAAACACACATCCTTCTACTGTGCTTCTGCTCAGCACCTGCCAGTGTTCAGCTGGGGAAACTGAAAAGTGATCTCAATACATAATCTGACTGCTATTCCACTGACTTGAGATCCGAACATTGATCTAACTGGCCATGTTAATACATAATAGGGATGAGACTGAAGCCAAATACCTTATTCAAAAATGCACGAATAATGACTAAAATTAATAACAAATTCCACCGAATAATCTGAAAAAGATTTGTTAGACTGATTATTCAACAACAAGCACAGGGACAGAGCGATATTTTAAATAAACACATCTAAAATTATAACACAATGGTTAGTCTTTAAAGCCAATATGAATAGTGTAATCTTTAAGAATAAAATGTGTATGGTGTGATTTCAAATTTAAATCAGATGGCAGCATTGCAGTCTCCATTTTTGTTTTATACTGATTATTAGGGGTGTAATGATTCAATCATCTCAAGATTCAGTTCGGTTCACGATACTGAACTCACGTTTCCCTATCTGTCACTCACTCGACGTTGTGTCGAAGTAGTGACACTAGGGGTCACTCTTGGGAGCCCGAGACACCTCTGGTCTTTCATAAAAGGCCAATGAAAATTGGCGAGTGGTATTTGCATGCCACTTCCCTGGACATATGGGTATAAAAGGAGCTGGTATGCAACCACTCATTCAGATTTTCTCTTCGGAGCCGAACGGTCATGCTCATTGAGCTGAATATTACTGTTCATTCACCTCTGCTGGATCTGACGGCGGATTTCAGCGGCTTCTCCCTCCTCTGCACTGGTGCACTGCAGAGAACGCCCCTGGGTGCTTCGGCAGAAAAACTAGAGAGTATGTTTTCTGAAAGAGCCTTTTTCCCCTCTAAAAGAGTATATATTTCTCTAAAAGAGCGTACACACGGAACGTCTTTTTAAAGACACATCTTTTCAAAGATGCCTTTCCGATTGTGTGTTATTCCTGGTTGCGGTCGTTATCTCTCAACTTCGGATGGTCATTATTGCTGTCTTTCGTGTCTAGGCGCGACCCACATGGAGGCAGCGTTTGTGAATGATTCATGTTCTCACTGCGAGAACATGACCATGGCAACGTTGCGGTCGCGGCTTGCTTTCGTACCTATGGCTACGACTAGCGGCTAGCACTGGGGGCATTTGGGGACCCCAATGTGATCATCTCCGCCGGGTTTCCCCCTGCGGCCCTCCCATTCCCCAGCACGCTCGTCTGCCCCAATCGGGCTTCCGGATGAGTTCGCCGGCTCGTCTCATGGTGAGTCTGGCTTCTTGTTCAGAGCCCGCGAAGATGATGAGCTCTCGAGTGCAGCATCGGAGAGCGGGCTTGTCCAGTCGGACGCAGAAGCCTCAGCTGGGCTTCCCCCTTCGGGGACGATCGCCCAGTCACAGGCCGATGGGGAAATGACGGACATGCTTTCCCAGGCGGCCGCGAGCGTCGGGTTAGAGTGGAACCCTCCGCTCTCCCCTGAACCCTCGCAGCTTGATGATTGGTTTCTGGGCTCGCGGCACTGCTCAAACCAGCCACGCCCCACTCCAGTGCCATTCTTCCCGGAAGTGCATGAGGAGCTGATGAAGTCGTGGGAAGCATCTTTCACTGCCCGGCCCCGACTCCACAGTTCCCCCGCTCTCACTACCCTCGATGGTGGGGCGGCCAAGGGCTATATGACGATTTCCCCGGAGGATAAGGTGCTTGCCCGCCCCTTCGGTCCGGCCCCGGCGTGGAGCCCACCGCAGGAAGCCGACGTCACCTGTCTCACAGCCGGCGCCGAAGAACCCACGGAGGTCCTCGAAGCACCCCTGAGACGGGCAACCCAGGGACGAGGGAACCCACTCACATGGAGCTGGTAGGAAGACCACTCCATCCCCCGGTGGAGGGCCGGGTGGAAAATCTATTGTTGCCTTTTTGTTTGATTTCGCTGCACGCCCAAGTGGCTGCGGTACCCAACAGTTCAGCAAAAGAGCGGCTTCCTTCCTCCCTGGGTCACATACCCGGTGCGTACGGTCGTCACCACGACTACTGTCCATGGGCTTTTTCTTGCAGGATTGGCGCTCCAGCGGTGCCCTTTCCGTCCCTGAGCACCCAGCTGTGGCACACAGCTGCCCCCGATGTGGCAGTCTCCACGGGTTACGAGGACAGGCCTCTTCCTCCCCCATCCCAGGCTGTTCCGGGGGTGGTCACAAGGAGCCAGGTAAGTGCTTCAATGTCCCTAGACTCAGCACGGCCACGACGTGCTGTGGCACCTCGTGCTCCACCCCGCCGCGAGGCCCCACCTGCCGGTACGTCCGACGACGTTGTCCCCTTGGTCCCCCTCGTGCGGAATTTGGACGCGTGGCTCACGCTTTCCAATCCATCACGGTGGCTGATCCGGACCGTCCGACTCAGCTACGCGATTCAGTTCGCCAGGCGCCCGCCCAGGTTCAGCGGTATTCACTTCACCTTGGTCAAGGGCGAAAACGCCGCCACCCTGTGTGTGGAGATCGCTACTCTCCTACGGAAGGACGCGATAGAACCTGTCCCTACAGCCGAGATGAAGAAAGGGTTTTACAGCCCCTACTTCATCGTACTGAAAAAAGGTGGTGGGTTGCGGCCAATCTTGGACCTGCGAGTACTGAACCGGGCTTTACACAGACTCCCGTTCAAGATGCTGACGCAAAGACACATTCTGGCGAGCATCTGGCATCAAGATTGGTTCGCGGCGGTAGACCTGAAGGATGCGTACTTCCACGTCTCGATCCTTCCTCGACAAAGACCCTTCCTGCGGTTCGCGTTCGAGGGTCAGGCGTATCAGTACAAAGTCCTCCCTTTCGGCCTGTCCCTGTCTCCTCACGTCTCTACGAAGATCGCAGAGGCTGCCCTTGCCCCGCTAAGGGAGGTGGGTATTCGCATTCCCAACTATCTCGACAACTGGCTAATCCTAGCTCACTCTCGAGACTTGTTGTGCGCACACAGGGACCTGGTGCTCTCACATCTCAGCCGACTAGGGCTTCGGGTCAACTGGGAAAAGAGCAAGCTCCTCCCGGTTCAGAGCATCTCTTTTCTCGGTTTGGAGTTGGACTCAGTCTCTTTGACGGCGCGCCTTACGAACGAGCGCGCCCAGTAGGTGCTGGCCTGTTTGAAGGCGTTCAAACAGGGAACAGCGGTTCCACTGAAACTTTTTTAGAGGCTCCTGGGGCGTATGGCGTCCTCGGCGGTGACCACCCCGCTCGGGTTGATGCATATAAGGCCACTTCAGCACTGGCTCCAGACTCGAGTCCCGAGACAGGCATGGTGCCACGGAACACACCGCGTGGCCATCACGTCAGTCTGTCACTGTCTTTTCAGCCCTTGGACTGACCTCTCATTTCTATGAGCAGGTGTTCCTCTAGAACTGGTCTCCAGGCGCGTCGTGGTCATGACAGATGCCTCCAAAATGGGCTGGGGCGCCTCTGGACGGGCCCGCGACTGCATTGGCATATCAACTGCCTCGAGTTGTTGGCAATTCTGCTCACCCTGCGGAGGTTCCAGCTGTTGATCCAGGACAAGCACATGTTAGTTCGGACAGACAGCATGGCAGCGGTAGCATATGTCAACCGCCAAGGCGGTCTGCACTCTCATTGTATGTCACAACTCGCCCACCGTCTCCTCCTCCGGAGTCAGCAGCACTTCAAGTCGCTGCGAGAAACTCACATCCTTCAGTCTTGTCCCTGTACTGGCGTTTGGCTGCTCTGATAGTTTTGCAGAGTGCATAACTGGCTTGTTTATGCTCCTCCGCATTCCTGGAATTAAAAGCGGAGATCCGCGCATCAAGTGCCGCGCGAACATAGCTATTTATCCATGGCTTCTGGTTGGGGTAGAGCCTTATTGTTTTGGTCGGAACAACATCCTCTACGCCCTTTCTGATGAGACACATACACTATCAGCGTAAACCTCGATGTCGTCATCAGAGGCGGACCGGAACATCTCTCAGTCCACGTGATCAAAACAGTCTTGTAGCACAGAATCTGATTGGTCCGACCAGCACTGGATCATTCTGAGGGTGGCTGCTTCCTGTTTCAGTTGCGGCCAGAAGCAGAACGGAAGAGTGGTCCAATTTGCCAAATGGTGGGTGGGGGAGGGATCTGTAGCCATCCTGGAAGGGAGAGTAGCAATGGTCCAAAACCCGGTCCCCTCGTGTGTTGAAACTGATGTGTTGGTGGTATTTTGTTCCACAGTTCCTTGAGTGCCCGGTCTGCGTCGGCTTGTGGCGGGATGTACACAGCAGTGATAATGACCGCTGTGAATTCCCTTGGTAGCCAGAATGGTCGACACAGAAGCATGAGAAATTCCAGATCAGGAGAGCAGAAAGACTTGATAGAATGTACGTTCCTCTGATCACACCAGGATTTGTTGATCATAAAACATACACCACCACCTCTGCTTTTACCTGAGAGGTCTTTCGCTCTGTCCGCTCAGTGTCCGCTGTCATCTTGAGTCCAAAAATCTCTTGATTGTGCTCCCTTTGAAGTGCTCTGCAATGTTTTCATCAGCACAGGAGAGAAAGAGAGAAAGCAGATTATTACAGTCATTCTTATCATTTATTAAAATGACTTTTGTTTATGTTTAGAAGTAAACTAGCAAATACTGTGGATTACTTTAATAGATATGGAATAAAAGCAGCAAAACATACATTTATATTTCACAGGGTCTTTAACATGGTTAACACATTATAATGGTATAAATCAATAAATGAGTGAAGCACATTAATGTGACATCTATGGTGTTTCAATTATTGTTCATACATTTTTAGCTTTGATGATAATTAAAAGTAATCAAGAGTGAAAATTACTTTACATTTATTTCTCCCACCTGGACTTTATAAATAAATGTTCCATTAAAAAGGTATTTCGGTTAGGACAACACTCAGTAGTATAACACATATTTTTTATTTTATATACATACAGTATATGACATGGTATGGGCTTGGTCTTGGCGGACTTGATCTTCTCTACGCATGCAGCTGCTGCTGCTACTGCTACTTGACATGAGTAAATATGCTGCTGCTGTTGCATGGAACCCGTGCGCTGCTGCTGCTGACAGAGAAACATGCTGCTTCTAATGAACAAACATAAAATCCCCCCTGTAGAGCAGATCGAGACATGTGGTGCTGGGGAGGTGGGGTGAGAAACGCTGCATGTTACCATGCTGCTGCAGCCGTTTCACTACGATGAATAGGCGGATTATATATAATTTGATGAGGCAAAAAGGGGTTCTGATTGGTTAACGTAGCAAGGTGTGCCAGGGTGACCTATCAGCCTGCGCCACAGAGTTTCCTAACTGAACTTAATTTGTCATTTTGGTTAGGACAACTCTCGGAGTAGTATAACATATATTTTTTTATTCTATATATATATATATATATATATATATATATATATATATATATATATATATATATATATGACACGGTATGGGCTTGGTCTTGGTCTTGGCAGACTAGATCTGCTCTACGCATGCAGCTGCTACTTGACATGAGTAAATATGCTGCTGCTGTTGCATGGAACCCGTGTGCTGCTGCTGCCGACAGAGAAGTGTGCTGCTTCTACTGAACAAACATAAAATCCCCCAAACTGCATTAAAAGAAAATAAATAGACAAGACATGAAAATAAGGTGATCCTTCCCCCCAACGAGCAGATCTGACCATCAGACATGTGGGCTGCAGTGAGTTGGATTTCAGTCGCATGTAGCTAGCAGTGTATCCCTAGCGTGTTTTGTCTTTTTGACAAAATTGTATGATCAACTGAATCCAGAATACATCGCTTGAGTATTCAGAATAAACTGAACTGGTCTAAGATACATGCTGCTGAAAACCAACATTCCATTCTATAAGATAGCCGACAAGGTAACTCTAGGTGCTGAAGTGGTCTTGCTCCGGCTTTGAAGAGTGTTGGTGTATGCTTCTGCATACAGAGTCCCTTCTGTATACAAAGTCACTTGAGTAGACATAGTTTCTTCACTGCAGGTGAACCATGACTCGTCATTGGTTATCCATCGACTGTTAGGAAGAGAGGGTCACAAAGAGGGTAAAAGGAGGCAGAGTTCTGGTCTCAGGTCCGGAGACATGTGGAGAGAGGGCAGAACTGTGTTAGTTCAGTTTAGGAAAATAAGTGAAGATGTTTTTTTTTTTTTAGGTGCTGCATTTGCGGAACCTGGACAGCACATTTGTGCTGCTTACAGTGTCATTAGGTTTAGTTGCTCGGCCCTAAGGTGCCACAGTTGCGGCACCTAGACAGCACATTTGCTCTGCTTTGCAGTGTTGTGAGAGGTTTAGCTGCTCGGCCCTAAGATACCACAGTTGCGGCACCTAGACAGCACATTTACGCTGCTTTGCAGTGTCGTGAGAGGTTTAGTTGCTCGGCCTAAAGACGTTGCAGTTGCGGCACCTGAACAGCATGTTGTGCTCAGCAGGCCAAGAAGATGACAAGCATAATGAATTATGATTGGACACCACTGATTATGAATTAAGAAGTGTAAGCAACAGAGGGAATATTCTTCTATTTAATATCTTATACTGAACAGTAGGTGCGATATAGCCTCAGACCCTGTTGGATATTGGTATGAATTTGTTGCTGCATTACACAAGCGGCATGTCTTTCAAAGTTTATAATGCATGTCGAGTGACCCTAGATGATACATACTGATTTATGCAAATCAAATGTATGCCTAACTAAAATGAAGGACAGGAGAATGCTGACCGTGCAAATTAAGTCATCATATCAACAGGATCTTGTGACATAACTGGCTGTTTAAAATGCCAAAGCATGCAAAATACAGCCTTACGTCCAGTTACTGCATGCCTGCTGATTTTGATTTAATGATAGACTGAAACCATTTGTGGAAGGAAGCTTCCATGATAGTCAGTCTGATATTATCATGAGAGGGTTCGAACAGTACGTCTCAGCAAGGGTTTCTGCAAGGGAAGACTCTAGACCGACACTGAAAAGGTGGAATAGAAGCTGTATCTAAAACAGTGGTTCTCAACCGGGGGTGGGGACCCGCTAAGGGGCCTCGGCACACTTACAGGGGCCTCAAGATCTTTAAAATGATTTAGATAGGAAAATTATTATGATTTGAATATTTATTACATTATAAATCTTACTGAAAATGCTAAAATTAATACTCTTTTCAACATCTTGCTTTAATGAAGAATATACAGTTCTAGACATTCTGGAGTGCAAATTATAATGATTAATGTTTTAATCTATTGTAGATAGTAGTTTATTTCATTAAAATTTGAAAACAGGCTTTGTCATTATTACAGTAGAAATAGAGGAAATATCTTATAATAATAAAATACCCTACATGGAAGGCCTTTGAATATTTTCTCTGACAGTGGGGGGCCTTGAAGTCAAAGGGTGGGGAACCACTGATCAAAATACATTCAGGGAAATTTTCAAACAGATTAATGATACTCAGTGGGCCTGCATACATTTATACATCAGTTATGTTGCATTAACTAATGATGGCCATTATAAAATATACAATCAAATATGCTTATATGACAAGTTAAAGCTGCTCTGAAGCTGCCATCATTTATGCAAAACCAGCTTACAAAACTTACACCGAGGCTGTGTTTGAAGAGTAGAGAGATTTATGCAGAGTTCAGTATGGCACACCACCCCACTACACTCCACCGTGTGTGTCAATGGCAGACATGGAAGTACGGTAGTATGCAATTCCGAACCCAGTCCTAGTCTGGTTTCAATGCAGCACTGCGTTCAAGCTAGACAGATAACTTTCTGCTGAAATACTATTCCAAGCGTTTAAAACAAATGATTAAAAGCAATTCTGTTCACTTAAAACTGATTTGTGCAGGTACAGAGCAGGCTTAACACAGCAATATAAAGATACCTTTAAAAGCTTGAATTCTCTTCTAGAAAAACAAATATAAAATTGATCTCGTTACCTGCTAAAATCTCCTACGAAGGATGGTGGTATGCTGCTGCAGAAGGAATCATACATCTGTAGAGAAAGGATTTGTTGCTACCAAAAGAACGGTGTGACGTCACGATCAGCCGAAGGACCTCCGCGGTCTCTGCAGATGATGCCGGAGATCTTTTATATACTCTTCGACGACATATCCGAAGAAAGAACTTTATCTCCTCTCCAGCCCAGCGCCCATAGTTGATGGCAGACTGCTGCATTAGCTGAATTAGTAGGCTCCCTTTATAAATCTCTGGTAGCTGCCTGTAATAACATTCTAAAATAATGCTCTAAAATAATGCTGTCTTGCTCGACTATAAGGTCTTTCAATAACGCTTTGTCAGCTGCAGTTTATATGTTGCGTTTAGCAGCAGCATGGGTAGATCAGCATCATCGTTGAGATGTTAACACTTGGTCTAGTAGGCTCAGGCATGCCCAGAAGATTACGTTTCCTTCAGTGTGTTTGCGGATAGGGATTCCAGGATCTCGTACAATACTCGATCAGCTCCCTGATCTTCTAGGAAAAAGGTATTTTCTGGGTCTGAAGCTTGAGATGAGGCATGGAGGTGGGAAAACTAGGAGAAAATAGCAAAAATGATGACTGCTGGAGGCTTGAGAAACGCTGCGTGTTACCATGCTGCTGCAGCCATGCCGCTATGATGCATAGGTGGGTTATATATAATTTAATGAGAAAGGGGTTCTGATTGATTAATGTAGCAAGGTGTGCCGGGGTGACCTATCAGCCTGCGCCACAGAGTTTCCTAACTGAACTTAATTTGTCATTTCTTGGATAAAGTCTGTCCATCATTTACTGACAAATGAGAGTCCTGCTATACAGTAGGTTTGTGTCTGACTATTGATTCCTTTTGAATATACCGGCAATTTCAGTTCCAAACAATTTTATGAAGGATTTGTAAAGAGTAATATGTCTCTAAAGTTTTACATGTAACAACTGTTTATATTTTTATATGCTATCAGTACATTGATATTGTACATTTCAGTGTCTCTCCAACTGTATGCATGCACAATATGTAAAAATATCTGAGAAGATGAATGAGACCATCCTGCATTGACAAATACCTTAAAGCCAACTCCACTTGACCTCTTTTTCTATAACTGACAAAGGACAGGCCAGATCCATAAATCAAGATTAGTCTTTTTGTTGTTTTTTCCTTTTATCTCTACTTATTGTTGTGTTTATTGGTGGGTATACATGCATATGTTTGGAGTGTGCTTCTATTCTTTCATTTCATATCATTCCCTGTGGCTGATAAATGATGAAATATGTTTTTGGCCAGATCAAGCTGATTTTAGAAATAATGTTTTGAAGCGGTTAGGATCCTCTCTAGGGGGAAGGTCAGGTCTAACGCTACTGAGTTTTCTTCAGGTGTCCATTTGCAAATCCCTTAGCGTAGCCTGTTTGACGCTTGCATTGGACTGTATAACGCCTAGGGCTGCCCCCTGATAGTCGACCAAAACGTTAGTCAATGAGAAGAGTCTTGGTCAACCAAGTTTTGATTGGTCGGTTGGTCGCAGAAAAAAAAAGACTCCACAGGAAACCGACGAACACTGGTATTACCGCTGGTCGGACGCTAGGTGGTACTATGGGGTCATTTTTGTTAAGTAGGGTTAGGGTTAAGCCTACACAATAAAGCAAGACACCTTGATTTCAAACTTTGAACTTTTATAAAATTTATTTTAACTAAAAATTCTAATGAAACTGGAAAAAAAATTAAGTGCAATTAAAATGTGTGTTCAACTTTTTGAAAGATGGCTTTACAACAGTTGTCAACATCTCTCTGGCAAAGAACCTACTTCATCCGTGTATTCTCTACCGGTCGGGTATTTCGTTGTCCGGGAAAATACATCATGTGTGAATAAATTCGTTTTGTTCCCTCCTTCATATATATATATATATATATATATATATATATATATATATATATATATATCTCGCAATATCCAACCCCCGGCTGAGGGATCGGTGAATATTCTTGCTTTAGTGATTTTGCATTGAAAATTTAATTCATTTATTTAAAAAACGAAACACTTAAATCAAATATATTTCTAAATTCAAATTGTACTCCAAACGAAAAAGCAATTAAAACAATGAAGTGATCAACAAAATAATATATAGGGTATATAAGTAACCTTCCATTTACCATCAGGCAAGTATCCATCTAAACATGCAGGTGGCAAATTACTTACACAAATGAAGACATAAAAACAATTATAAATGTAAACATAATAATTATAATGATGATAATAATCACTGAAATATAAATCATGGTTCGAGGTGAACGTGTTTTTGTATTATTTTATGTTTTAATCACAGATGTAGAGGCTGCAGAGTTGCATTCACAATTAACTGCTCTGTGGAAATAAAGTGAACTGAACTCAAAGCACCACCTGAATATCTGAGGTCATTTGCTGCACTCATAGACGATACAGTTCTTGCAAAAAAAAAAAAAAAAAAAAAAAAAATTCAGAAGACAGAAACAGGAAGAGTGAGAACCTTTTACATGCGCGTGTTCCAGGAGACTGCACACCTCCGTACAAACATACATGCACATAGACAGCTTTTCTGTCATCTGTTCTTAATAATATAATAAAATGTGTTTCTTCAAGCGTGTGTCTGTGTGTCTACGGGCAAATTATTCGTAATATTAATTTGCTAATAATAATAGCCTTATAATAATAATAATAATAATAATATATATATATATATTAATGGGAAAACGAGCCAAATATCATCAGCATCAGCTGTTGGCGATCATTCTGACCATCGTCGATCCTCGAGATCATCGTCTGTCGGCACAACCCTAATGTGCATTTCTCTCTATAAATTAACAAAATGTTCAGACAGTCTCCTTGCTGGTTTTTTCCGTCACATTCAGAATCATTACCGCTTTTGCCGGTGTCGCTGCGGCTCGCTTCGTGTGTGCGCTTGTAAAATGTATATTTTAAAGGCTCATTATTACGGTTTAGTACTTCTCTGTAATGTAGAACAGTGTTAGCAATGTTACTTATAACATTGTTTCTCAGCCCTGGAACTCAAACCAGTCGGAGGACTGGCTCCGGTCTGCCCGTGGAGGAGCGGCTGTCGTCCGCCAGAGGGTGGAGGAGTGATCGAGGACTAGGCGACAGCGTGTCTGGGAACTGGCAAGCAAGTTTTTTTTCTCTCTCTCTCGAGATATATATATACACACACACACAGTATATTAGAAATAAACATTCACAGAAAACAAAGAAGTGCAACAGTGCCAACAGCACAGCTTGTTTTCTGCCGTTTGTTTGTTGCAACTCTCTGATTGAACTCTCAGGATTCTACTATTAAACAAATTTTTTTTTAGACATGAAGTTGTCTAAAAAAACGATGGCTTCAACAGAAGCATATGTAATCAATTAACAACCTCAGAGCTCATTGTCTTTTTATGGGTTTATAAGTGTTTGTTAAAAAGAAATTATTCTATGGATGAAATTCATGTCTCATGTTTTTTACTTGAATTGAATTTATATCAAACAATATTTATATACTTAAAGACAAGGTTCCTTTTATGTCTGACTGAAATATGAAATCAAAGAAGGAAAAAACAGGAGTTAATTAGGTCTTTCACAAGCGCTTTCAAAAAGAGCAAACTACTGTATAAGTGCTTAAAAGAATCAGTGAAATCTCATTTGCTCTTTCTATTTTAAAATAACTGTTTAATTATGCAGAGGAACTTTGGTTTCCTCAATCAATCTCAGCTTTAACAGAAGCATAATTAATTAGTAAGAGTACATTAAAGTGCATTGCATAATTCAAGGTGCTTTGCAGGTACTTTCATTTGTCTAAAGCTTCTGTGGGTGTAGAGTGAAGTCTGCTGGCAAGAAGTTGACTAAGATACTACTCATATTATTGCCAGCTTGAAAAGTCTCTGAGCTTTGGACCTGATAGGGTATTTGTTTTCAAATATTTTTCATCTTAAACACCAGATTCAGTTGCATTTATAAGAAGAAGAAAAAAAATTAATAAAAAATTATTTGTAGAGGCTTTTGGCAGTCTCCCATGCCAAAGCCTTGAAGAGCACCACAGAAGAGCATTTTATCAACTGCTGTTTCTTCTGTAATGTAATCCACACAGTTATGTGAAGGCACATAGTTGTATCTGTTCTCAGTCAACCTCTTATGTGGAATATGAGGGGAGACATTGTGTTGATCCCCTCTAACTGTCTGGAATATTCTGGGCTGATTAGGAATTTATGCTTTCAAATCCTGGCGCTCGCCAGCTCATGTGTGTGCGTGTGTCTTGCGGTGTGTATATACCCTATCTTGCAGTAATTTAGTGAGCTGAGGTGTAACCTGCGGTGCATGACATGTTCAGCAGAGATGAAAATGGAAACTCAAAGGCCTAGAATCACCCAGAGAAATTGGTAATACTGGCTTTATCAATGCAGACTGTCAAATGACTGCTTGAACATATGAAAGACAGATAATAGGACGAATGTGAGGGAGACAGTTCTAGGAACTGGTTTGGGACTTATTATTCAGTTAAGAGATATGGAGCTTGAGTACACGGATAACATGTTCTGACAAGAATATGTCACTCTAGCAATTTTTATCCATTCACCACCAAAATGTTATTTGGTGGCTGTTTTACATTTGGAGGATTCTGTGAAGCCTTGGTTGTGTTTGAATGTTTTCATATCAATGTTGAATACGAAAGTGTAAAGGTAAAATGGATATATGTTGACATTTTAATGGCAACACATACTATTTATGTTTCCTTTGTTATAAGTCATTTACAAATGCATTATTAAAGGTGCAGTATGTAAGATTCAG
The DNA here is from genome assembly GCF_019703515.2 of Myxocyprinus asiaticus. Lineage (NCBI taxonomy): Eukaryota > Metazoa > Chordata > Actinopteri > Cypriniformes > Catostomidae > Myxocyprinus > Myxocyprinus asiaticus. The sequence continues at coordinate 18,406,795 of NC_059370.1, read as the reverse complement.
AAACCCTTGTTATTAATGACACCTGTGGCCGTTAAGTGAACTGCAGCCAGCTATCTGTTGCTCGTGCTCATGCTTGTGCACACACTCCATTGGGACGCGAGCGAGTGAGCATCGGCCAAAACAATGATGTAACGCACAAAGTGGCTGAACTTGTTTCACTGGCATCATGCTGACAGATGAGGTAGCATAATTAAAATTACACAGTTATGATTGTTTTACTACAAACTTTGAGACAAAACTAAAACTACTTATCAGCTAGCATAGCATACTGATAAACACATACAGTTACATACTACTGAACTATACCAGACAGTTTGATGTTGCACTGCACTGTTATGTTGCACTGTTGTATGTTTTGTATGTCATATGTTGTACTATGATCAAGAAACCAGCATATTTGCTTACATTTATCCTGTATACTTGAAATTTATTATAAAGAGAAGATCGTTTAAATTATTTGAAAGGTACAAAGCAAGGTAGCTTGCAATTCGTCAGCGTTAGCAGGCAAGATCAAGTTAGCTAAAATTACACAGATCAATCCTTATGGCACTATATTTCACATGGTTTGCAGTTATGTAAGCTTACCTGTCCAATAAGAAGTCCCCAAAACTGAACGAAGGTCCCTCCAGGAATCAAATGCCCTGCCGATGTTCACTCTAGTTTTTGCTCGACCACAATCATGTTCCGCTTAGCCAAACGGGATCCAGTAAAAGGCTCTCGGGAGCACGCATAAACGTCACATCCTTTGGATTTTCCCAGCAAAACTGACCCGCTCCCTTAGCATGAAAATCAGTCTATAGGCTTTAATAGGCAACCTAGGAACTCTGGGAAGGGCTTATTTTTAAAGTTGCGTTACAAGCCGTTCACACATTGGCAAAAAAAGGCGAATATTACATGAAAATTGTTACCTACTGCACCTTTAATCATTGATATGCAGTTCTAACTATTTGAATAAAAAGGGTGACTTTCATGCAATGCCTGCAAAATAGTGAGCATTTTAACCTATATGTTATTTGCTTAATAAATGCACTTGTTCATACATTAATCAAAAACATAAAATGCTCTGATTCATGATTTGTATCACAATGCAGTAAAACCAGACTCTTATTTTGAGATTAAATATAATATACCGCCCCCCCCCCCCCCCCCAAAAAAAAAGAAAATCTCTCATAATTTTCTCATCCTCATGCCATCCAGATATGAATGACTTTCTTTCACTTTTTGAAGTTCCAAAAAGGACATAAAGGCAGTATAAATGTAACCCATTAGACTCCAGTGGTTAAATACATATCTTCTGAAGCGATATAATAGGTGCGGGTGAGATCCTTTTTTGAGATTTTTATTTTATTTTATAGATGTACACTTTCACTTCCACATTCTGGTGTGTTAGTGACTTTCACTTTTACATTCAGCCACATACTGGTTGGGGCTGGCCAAAGGTGGAGATTGATAGTAAAAAAAGGACTTAAATGTTGATCTTTTTCTCACTCTCTGCTATCATATTGCTTCTGAAGACCTGAACTTAACCAGTGGAGATGTATGGATTACTTTTATGCTGCCTTTATGTCCTTTTTGGACCTTCTGGTCACCATTCACTTGAATTGTGAGGACCAACAGAGCTGAGATATTCTTCTTAAAATTTTAATTTGTGTTCTGCAGAAGAAAGTCATACACATCTGGGATGGCATGAGGGTGGGTAAATGATGAGAAGGTTTTCTTTTTTAGGTGAACTATCCCTTTAAAAGGAGGAATTATGTAATTTAAACAATTTGTGTTTATTTTAACAGAGTGTCTATTTGCACCCTGGTGTAAATAGAATCTACCACACAGAGCAGCTATTTGCACCCCAATAGTCTGGTGAAACCACAGAAATACAGTACTGTGCAGAAGTTTTAGGCACTTGTGAAAATGGTTGCATAGTGAGGATGTCTTAAAAAATAATGACATAAATAGTTTTCATTTATCACTTAATGTCATACAAAGTCCAGTAATCATAAAAAAGCTAAATCAGTATTCAGTGTGAGCACCTTTGCCTTTAAAACCGCACCAGTTCTCCTAGGTACACCTGGACACAGTTTTTCTTAGTTGTTGGCAGATAGGATGTTCCAACCTTCTTGGAGAATTCACCACAGTTCTTCTATCTGTTTAGGCTGTCTCAATTGCTTCTGTCTCTTTATGTAATCTCTGACTGACACAATGTTCAGTGGGGGGCTTTGTGGGGGCCATGACATCTGTTGCAGGGCTCCCTGTTCTTCTATTCTAATCTTTTCTATTTGCAAAAGTAATGTTTGTGAGTCTAACATTTATGTTTCCTATTGACACACTAAAGCTGAAGATATAAATAACCATCTTAAGACAAATGCTTTTGTGAAACATCTTATGTGCACAGTACTGTATATGACAAACTAACCAATAGATGTCACTGCAGTGCCGTGGGGTGTAAAGACTGTGTGTGAATGTGAACTGTTGTTCTAGTGACTGTGGTTCGAATCTGCATTTTATCCCACTCTTTTTCCCATCCGATTTCCTGTTTCCACTCTTGATATTTCCTTTAATACTACTTAAAATAATAGTTAAAAAGGAAAATAAATGTTGATTTCATCTCAGTGATTTGGTCACGGTGAATGTCGAGGAGTGCAGAGAAGGGTTTGATCTGGAGGCGGAGTCTGTCGATCGCACTTGTTCCCGCATGAACCATGGTTACTGTAGTAAAACCAGGGTTATTTTTTCTAGGTAAGATTAAGGTTAGGTTTAGGGGTAGGGGTTAATGTAGTGTGTCTGTGGGACTCTAAACACAAGTAACACACTGTTTATATGCCCATCCTGTATGTTAGTATTTAAATATGGGTGCAAATAGTATCTGACACTATTTGCACTAGTGTTCGGTTCGAGTCCACCTTAGTCGAGTCAAGTCCGAGTCTTTAAATAATTGAGTCTGAGTCGAGTCTGAGTCCAAAAGGGGCCGGGTCGGACTCGAGACCGAATCCATAACAGGCCGAGTCCAAGTCGAGTCCGAATTAATCTGTTCATGAATCTAAATTCAAATTGTAACCATAAACTCAACATTAATATTTTAAGCTTATTTTAACTTTCACAACTAAGAAAACACAATTGTCAATATAAATGTAACAAATTCACCTCTATATTTTATGATTAGTTTCCTGCTGAAAAAACTTCTGAATGAAGTGCATATGCTTTAGGTGTATGAAGACAAAAATGTCCTTCAACACACTTCTTATTGCGTTCTGTAGACATTTCAGTTATTTGTTGCTTTTTCCCCTCCACTCAAACATAGACTAAAGAAAGTGAAAGCTGCGTTAGTCATTAAAACCAGAGTTATTATTGTTTATTATTGTTTCAAATTTTAGTCTTGTTTTTTATTTCTAGTTCATTTTCAATTTGTCCTTTCAATTTAGTTTAGTTTTATCTAAAGTGATCCCTATCTAAAGAAATAATATAAACTGAGATTCTGGTTTGGGAAAATAATAAGTCAACACAGTAGTAATTAGCACTTGCTGAGAAGTGCATGACATCATTGCCATGGTAACCATATGCATTTCAGCTGATTTGCTGAAAACTAGGATGAATGTATCGTCAAATCAACGTGCAATGCAACAAAAATTATTTTCTTCTCTGCAAACGATATTAGAGACAATAGTAAGAAGGACAATGAGTCAGTGACCCTAACAAAAACCGGGACTGTCCTGTGTAATAAACCGGGATGTATGGTTACTCAATCTATAATTAAATTATAAACAAAACATTTCGCTGCCCAAAATAACTTAATATTTCTTTGTGCATTTTATTGTGGAAAAAACTGTAAAAGAACATATTTTAAGCAGCTTGTGCTTTTAAAATAGAAAAAAAAAATAAATAAATAGGTACTGTTTATCTGTTTTTCAGAGTTGCAGTCTACTTTAGCAATAAAAAAAAATTCCCGACTATTTAAAAAGTTACAGTTAATTCATCAAGGACCAGTTTAAGTTAACAACACTGCATGGACCACAAGAGACAACAGATGCCTACATGTGTGGCTACATTGTGCCAAAAAATACTTTATAGCCCAATATTAATAATATTTTTCTGAATTTTTATTTTTATATTTTGTTTTAATAAACTGATGTGGGTGACTTGACTTAATGAAGTGCTTAACCACGACAAAACCGCAATGCGAGCACTGTCTTGGCTGCACAAACACCGCGTGCGATTTTACCAGTTGTCAGGTCCCATGCGAAGCTGCCTTGTAGTTTCTAGTACATTGGCTACATACCTGTCTTATGTGTTCATTGTACCAGCCACCTCGGTAATCGATTTTATACAGCAGTCTCCTTAGTAACATTCAAGCGTATTGGTTGACTGAGTGTGCCGCTGTGCTGGTGTGTTTGCTCAACACGGTGAAACAAACTCTGGCTATGTCTACGACATCAGGGGGTGCTACTATTGCTTGCAGACAGAGTGTCCATTTATTTCTTTTTCATTATTTTTATTGATTTATTTTGTTCATTGCATCACAAATCAAATGCCATGGACTCGGCTGGACTTGGAAAAAAAAAAACAGAGTCCCAAAGGCTCGAGTCCGAGTCAAGTCCGAGTAAAAATGCATCCGAGTCCGTGAAAAGTCCAAGACCATTAAAATTGGACTCGTGGGGTACTCAAGTTTGTACTCGGGTACCCCAACTCTAATTTGCACCAGGGTTGGGGTGCAAATAATATCTGCCACTATTTGAACTGGGGTGGAAATAGCATATACCATTATTTGCACCAGGGTGCAAATAGCATCTGACTTGAATTATGTCATTTTGCTGAAGCCCACTTTGCATTTATTTTAATTACTGTAATGTCTTCACTCATCTGTGTTTTCACTTTCCTTGTCATGTTGATGAAAAAAAAATGGTGCTGCTCTAGAGATGTGTCCTAAATGACCTAGTCCTTGTTAACTAAAGTCTTCTACAAAAACACTGTTCTCGTCTTCATGCTCATTCACAGCCTGATGTCCATTAAAACATATTAAACTTTACTGTGTGTACATTAATAAATGCTTCATTTGTGTCCCTGCACATTTATAATGTGTGAAGTAAAATGGCTCACTATTTGATATGTACTGCTTGAAAGTCTGTGTTTTTATGCATGCTCTTATAAACACATATCAGTGATTTATAATGCATTTTTCAAATAAATTATGAATCTTTTATGAACCCCTTAATAAAAATAAAGGGAATGTTAATATTAAGTGTTACCATTTTAATTACTGTACTGTATTAGGGTTAGGCTTAGGGTCTCATGGTGAAAACGTGACTCTAAATACATTTTTGTAAAACTTGTCATATGTGTCTCCGGGTACAATTCCCTGCAGTTTCCAGGAGAAATTAACACTAGAGGTGCTGCAACAACTGTGTGTTTTATACACTTTCACTCAAATCATGACTTTAATGGCTGATAATGAATTTATAAATACTTATTTTCTCTCCATTACTCAGACCCTGCTATTTTATGACATTGACACACTTAAACGCATCATTTAAAAAGTGATATATTTTAATGTTTATATTACAGGCCCACCTACATATACACACTTATTCCATCTGGAACAGCTTGCGTGCTAGCTCATCTCGTAGAGTACTGAGAATAAAGTTGAAAAACTGCGGTTCAAGTCCAGCCATGAACTGATGCTGACATGAGACACAACAGATTCATAGAAGAGGCAAGACATGGTGTGGTTTTTTCAGAATATGTGCTTTTCATTTTGCTTAAAATACTGTTGGTTAGGTTTTGGCATTGAATAGGTAAGGATGTCTTTTTAAAGGAGTAGTTCACCCAAAAATGAAAATTTGCTTATAATTTACTCACCCTCAGGCCATCCAAGATGTATCTGAGTTTCTTTCTTCATCGAAACAGAATTTAAGATTTTTAGGATTTCTTTTCAGGCCTCCTCCTTTACACAATGCAAGTGAATGTACTCCATTTTTTGATGGTCCAAAATGCATATTTAGGGTGCATCAAAATAATCCACATGACTCCAGTCGACAAATAAAGTTCCCTATCTGTCACTCACTCGACGGTGTGTCGATGTAGTGACACTAGGGGTTCGATCTTGAGAGCCCCAATCACCTTTGCTTAAAATAGAAAAGGCCAATGAAAACTGGCGAGTGGAATTTGCATGCCACTGTCCGCCCCGGACATACAGGTATAAAAGGAGATGGCGTGCACCACTCATTCAGATTTTTCTTCAGAGCCGAATGCTTGTGTTCGTCCTCTCACCTTTCGCTACGCTGCTGGATTTTACGCCACATATCAGTGGTCACCCTCGCACGGTCGAGTGTTGTGCTTCCCCTGGGCGCTTCGGCAGCTGAGTTTACGCGTTTCTGCCGGCTCAGCCCCCGTGGACCTCCCATCCCCCAGCACGCTCGTTCTATCCGGAAGAGCTGTCAAGCGATGCAGGCGGCCTCAGGGCGGGTTTAATGTGTTGTTCGCAGCTCGCGATGAGCTTTCGGTCACAGCATCGGAGGGTGGGCTTCTGCTATCGGAAGCAGACAAATCTTCCGAGCTCCCGCCCATGGGTGCGGTAGAGCACAGGATGAAGCGGATGCTGAGATATCAGCCGTGCTTTCCCAGGCAGCTGCGAACATCAGGCTAAAGTGGAACCCTCCACCCTGCCCTGAGCGTTCGCGGCTGGATGATTGGTTTCTGGGCTCGGAGTGCGACTCATGGCCACGCCCTGCCCCAGCGCCCTTCTTCCCAGAAGTGCATGAGGAGTTAGCGAAGTTGTGGAAGGCACCTTTTTCTGCCCGTACATGCTTTGCGGGCTCATCCACTCTGACTACCCTTGACGGCGGAGCGGCTAAGGGATATGTTGAGCTTCCCCAGGTAGAGCGCACCGTAGCGGTGCATTTAGCTGGCGCGACCGACCAAAGCTCCCTTCCAAGGCCTGTAAGTTCTCTTCCTCTTTATTGACGAAGGCTTACAAGGCCGCGGGTCAGGCCGCTTTTGCCCTGCATGCCATGGCCATCCTGCAGGTCCGCCAGGCCAAGGCGCTGAAAGATCTGCACGAGGGTAGGACCGAACCGGGGCTGATGCAGGAACTGCGTACTGCGACCGACCTTGCCTTACATGCGACGATGGTCATGGCGTGCGCCCTGGCCCGGACAATGTCCACTCTTGTGGTCAAAGAGCGGCACCTGTGGCTCAACCTTGCGGAGATGCGTGATGCTGAGAAAGTCCGCTTTCTCGATGCGCCCATCTCCCAAGAGGACACTGTAGAGGATTTCGCCCATCAGTTCTCGATGGTGAGGAAGCAGACCGAGGCGATCAAGCACATCCTGCCGCAGCGCGACTCGGCCGCCTTCAGGCCTCCAAAGTCCCATGCCCCTTCTGCTTCTTGCCAGAGCCATTCCCCTGTGGTGCAGGCCCTGGCTCCTGTACCATAGGAGCCCGTACGCCGGCCTCAGAGAAGGAGATCCTCCCACGGGAAGTCGGCTCCACCTGCCTGTCAGCCGGCCCCCAAGAACCCCAGATTGGCTTCGAGGCGGTCCTGATATGGGCAGCCCAGGGATGAGGCAACTACTTTTGACCAGTCTGGCCCAGGTGTTCTCTCCAGACCCACCATCGCTCTTGGGCCAGCACGTGGTAAGTATTCCATTGCCGAGTGCCCTCTCAGCCTTGGCACCCACATGGTCAATAAAAGAGCAGTTTCCTCATTCCCTGGGCCAGCGCACTCGCAACGGCCAGGCGCTGGAAGTCTTTCCGGTCAATCAGGTGAACGCGAGTACCTCCCGTTCCCTCGTTCTCCGTCCAGAGACAGCTGGCGAACAGGTAAGTGTGCTGGTCTCTGGGGTCGCTCGCCCACCCCAGTCACCGGCCACTGTTGCGGGCTTGCAGAGCAGCACATCCCCCCTGGGCTGTCTTCTAGGTGGGGCCCGGGCATGGTAAGTCCAGTCATCCCCTTGGTGCCGCTGTCGCAGAGGCCTAGTTAGTGCTCTCCAGCCGCTCGCGGTTGCTCATCAGGACAATTCGCCAGTTCGCCAGACACCCGCCCAGGTTCAGTGGCATCCTCTCCACTACGGTGTGGGGCGAGGGTGCCTCCATCCTCCGGGCATCACATGTCACAACTCGCCCACCGCCTCCTCCTTTGGAGTCAGCAGACGTTGAAGACTCTGCAAGCCATTCACCTTCTGGCCATCTTCAACCGTGCAGCGGACGCGCTCTCACGGCAGGTAACGCTCCGTAGGGAGTGGAGACTCCACCCCCACGTAGTCCAGCTGATTTGGTAGAGATTCGGGGAGGTGCAGGTAGACCTGTTCGCCTCCCAAGAGTCCTCTCACTGCCCCCTTTGGTACTCCCTGTCCAAGGCCCCCCTCAGCACAGATACCTTGATGCACAGCTGGCCTCGACTGCTACGCTCTTATGCGTTTCCTCCTGTGAGCCTCATTGCACAGACTCTGTGCAAAGTTAGGGAGGATGAGCAGCAAGTCCTGTTCGTTGCGCCGTACTGGCCCAACCGGACTTGGTTCCCGGATCTGGTGCTCCTGGCATTAGCACCTCCCTGGCGCATTCCCCTGAGGTGGGACCTTCTCACTCAGGGGCAGGGCATGCTCCAGCACCCATGGCCAGACCTCTGGAATCTCCACGTCTGGATGGGACGCGGAAGTAAATATGATCACTCAGGCCAGAGCCCCCTCTACGAGGCGGCTGTATGCCTTGAAGTGGTGTCTGTTCGCGAACTGGTGTTCTTCCTGTGGGGAAGACCCACAGAGATGCCCTGTCGGGTCTGTGCTGTCTTTCCTTCAGGAAGGGCTGGAGAGATGGCTGTCTCCCTCTACCCTGAAAGTGTACATGGCTGCCATAGCAGCATACCACAATACACTGGATGGGAGACCCTCACGACAGTGCGACCTGATCAACAGGTTCCTCAAGGGTGCGAGGAAGTTGAATCCTCCTAGACTGCACCTGATTCCATCTTGGGATCTCTCTGTGGTCCTACCTGCCCTACAGAGAGCCCCCTTTGAGCCCCTGGAGCAGGCCGAGCTCAGCACTTTGTCTCTGAAGACGGCCCTCCTGTTGGCGCTCACTTCCATTAAGAGGGTGGGGGACTTGCAGGCGCTCTCTGTCACCAATGAATGCCTGGAGTTCGGGCCGGCACACTCTCATGTGATCACGTACTAGGAGTGTTCTCACCGGCTGCCTTGCTAATTGTTTCCAACGGTGGGATTGCTATGGTCTAACTGTGGCAGCACAGGCTCTCTGCCTCTGTTGGCATTGGCTGGCATTTACTACATGTGTACCACCATGTCTCCATAGATCTCTGCCTCCCCGAGACTTGTGATTGCGCTGCTGCTGCAGCCTCCTCCATCTCCCTCAGTTCCTCATCTGTGTATTCTTGCTCAAATAGGTAGGGTTGGGTGAAAAACTCCATCTCTTCTCTTCTAAAATCAAAATCCTCCGAGATTATGTTTGAGATTATTTTGGACTGTTTTGGTTTGTGAACGGCACTTTGTCTGTTGTCTGTGCAAGTTTCTCATGTAAATAATGACACGCTTCCTGCCTCCTCCTCCACGTGATGAGTGGCCTTACCAACGAGCTTACGTCATCCCTCTCATGAGCGCACATCACAGAGATGTACGGAAGCGAACATTTGTAGTTAAAAAGTATAAGTATTGTTTTGTTTCTAAAAATAATAAATCGTTTGGGTTCAAAATAACTTTATTTGTCGACTGGAGTCATGTGGATTATTTTGATGCACCCTTAATATGCATTTTGGACCATCAAAAAAATGGAGTACATTCACTTGCATTGTATAAAGGAGGAGGCCTGAAATGAAATCCTAAAAATCTTAAATTCTGTTTTGATAAAGAAAGGAACTGTATGTGCTGTACACATGTGTTATACAACACATATATTTTGAATTGCAAAAATGTTGTCATGTTCGCATAAATTTCATGAGATCAGGCTGACTGTATGAATTACATACTGTAAGTATTCAGTGTGGCCAAATATAACACACTAGCATACATAATGCAACATGCATATTAGCAATACGCAAGCTAACATACATCATGTGTCTTCTTAATAATAAGTCTTCATTTTTATTTGTATAGCGCATTTCACAACAGACATCATTTCAAAGCAGCGTTACAGGAAATTATGCCAAATGCTGTATATACTGTATAGACACTGGTGGCCAAACGTTTGGAATAATGTACAAATTTTACTGTTTAAGAAGGAAATTGATACTTTAATTCACCATAGAGGCATTCAACTGATCACAAAGTATAGTCAGGACATTACTGATGTAAAAAATAACACCATTACTATTTGAAAAAAGTCATTTTTGATCAAATCTAGACAGGCCCCATTTCCAGCAGCCATCCCTCCAACAACTTATCCTTGAGTAATCATGCTAAATTGCTAATTTGGTACTAGAAAAGCACTTTCCATTATATCAAACATTGCTGAAAGCTATTTGGTTCATTAAATGAATCTTAAAATTGTCTTTGTGTTTGTTTTTGAGTTGCCACAGTATGCAATAGACTGGCATGTCTTAAGGTCAATATTAGGTCAAAAATGTCAACAACAAAAGACAGCTTTCTCTAGAAACTCGTCAGTCAATCATTGATTTGAGGAATGAAGTTTATATAATGCTTGAAATTGCTGAAGGTTTCATACAATGGTGTACACTACAGTCTTCAAAGACAAAGGACAACTGGCTCTAACAAGGACAGAAAGAGATGTGGAAGGCCAGATGTACAACTAAACAAGAGGATAAGTACATCAGAGTCTCTAGTTTGAGAAATAGATGCCTCACATGTCCTCAGCTGACAGCTTCATTGAATTCTACCCGCTCAACACCAGTTTCATGTACAACAGTAAAGAGAAGACTCAGGGGTGCAGGCCTTTTGGAAAGAATTGCAAAGAAAAAGCCACTTTTGAAACAGAAAAAGAAAAGGTTAGAGTGGGCAAAGAAACACAGACATTGGACAACAGATAATTGGAAAAGAGTGTTATGGATCTTAACCCCATTGAGCTTTTGTGGGATCAGCTAGACTGTAAGGTGCATGAGAAGTGCCTGACAAGACAGCCACATCAATGGCAAGTGCTACAGGAAGCATGGGGTGAAATGTCACCTGAGTATCTGGACAAACTGGCAGCTAGAATGCCAAGGATCTGTAAAGCTGTCATTGCTGCACATGGGGGATTTTTTGATGAGAACTCTGTAATAGTTTAAGAAGTTCTGAACATTTTATTTTATTTTATTTTTTCAAATTGTAATAGTAATTTTTCACGTTATTAATGTCCTAACTACACATTGTGATCAGCTGAATGCCACTTTGGTGAATAAAAGTACCAGTTGTGTGGTTTGATAAAAACGTGATTGTAAATTGTGCCTAAATAAGTAAATAATATTTGTATTTAGGCCCCCAGTGAGCAAGCCAAGGGTGACTTTTTCAAGGAACAAAAACACTCCATAAGATGTTGGTTAATGGTGAAAAAATAACTCTGGAAGAAACAAGGCTTATTTTGGGGGCTAGTACCCTTCTGGCTAAACAGCATGAATATAATGCCAATATTAGTTATTTATGTGTAGTACAAGTCATGGTTTCAGTTAGTAAACTAATGTTAGTGGCCAGTGTTTAAACAAATGATTTTGTATGAACTGTAATATTAATGAGTAGTCATATATATATATATATATAAAAGGTAGCAGGCTGATTATGTGATACTAATGTAATACAGTTTCTCATGAAAAATACAACTAAATCATGTGAAAAGGCATAGTTGGCAAAGACGTTTGAGGATAAACAAGCTTTACGGAATAATCCAAACTTAGGTTAAAACTACCATAGAATGGGATAGGAAATATATGTACTGTAGCTGGGAGAGCTGGGAGGTTTTGGACCCATTGATTGTGTTTTGAGTTCTATGTGGGTGTTGAATTAATCTTCCTCTGGTTTCCAGACCAGTATCTGCTCTAAAACTGATGGAACCTAACAACAAGTAATTATATCCACCACCAGACATGCAAGGGCTTTTCACAAAACTGACAGAGTTGCATTGTGTTTTCATTTATTTTTTGTTTCTGTGATGTTTTGGAAGTGTTATTCAAATGAAACACCACTCATTAGCATTGCCCGTGGCTCTGTTTTATTTTGATGTTACATCTTGGTTATTGCTACAACAATTTAGTTCCCTCAGCCGAAAATTCTGGTTAGTATATACAAGCACTATATTGTCTATGTTTGTGAATAAAAGCAAGTGATATTGAATATTTCCATCATTTAGGTGTATGCAAGATTTTTATTTATTTATTTCAACTACTTTTTCAAGTTTATCAATTCACAAAATACACCAGATGGGTTTTTTGAAACCTTTTTGTTGCTTTTGTTGATATGTGGATGTCTGACTCTCTGGACAGAAAGATTTAAACCAGTATTTCAGTATGCTCTGTCTTAGCCTGTGTCTGTGAAAACGCCATCTCTTTCAATAGGATCTTCTTTGTCTGATGCCTTCTTAGTGAGAGTGAGAAGTTCTCACTCACAAATGTCAAGGTAAGCCCCACAAAAGCCATGAAAAAGTACTATTTATAGGCTTCTTTAAAGGTGCTTTTTCTAATACCATGCATAAAATGTCCCCACTTGCTTGCAGATATCACTGAAATAGGTGTCACAGTGCCTTTAAGTGGATGCCATAATAATAATAATCTTTGTAAATTGTTTTATTTTTTTCTTAAATTTCCTAATCATATAAAGGTTGTCTATGCAGAGAGATTGAGAGGAAAATTTAGATGCATATCTCCAGATCTGATAGGCAGAGACTGTAAACCTACAGTCTATGTAAGGCCTTGTGCTGCATATGTTTCCTCTCTCTCTCTCTCTCTCTCACTCACTCTTGTTGCTGAAGATTACTTCCTTAGCTCTTGCAGTGTCCTCTGTTTCCCTGGGGAGCAATTACAGCGTGGCACTTAGTGTGAGATAATGGAAAGGTAATGAATATCCAAACTAATCTATATTAGCGCTGTTTTCCGAGTCTGAGGCCATGGAGAGATAGGGAGAGAGAGAGAGAGAGAAAAAAAAAAGAAAGGGAGAGAGGGAGAGACAAGGAATGGGTAAGGGATAAGAAAGGGACATGCTCCTTGACTCTCTCTCTTTCTCTCTCTCTCTCTCTCGCTCTGCTGTTTGTATGACCCTCTGAACCACACAAATTCAGCTATCCAGACAGTGTGTTAAAACAAGGCTGGAAATTCAGTAGCACTGACCAGTGTTCACAGGTTAACTTTCGTTTGTTCTTGAGCACACGCCAGATTTGAAAAGGGAAAATCTTAGCTCTGCAACTTGGGAAAGAAGTTTCAACAAGTATCGTCACATCATCTCACATATAGGGTTCCGTTTTCGTGAGTGCCCAAAGTGCAGCGCAACGCACGACAACCATGTGCAATGTCTTATCCAATTTTTATGAGGGCACTAATTCTAAGTGCAATTTTTGTGCCAGCGCAAAGCACAAGTGGCCGTGGGTGGGAGTGTTTGCACTGTCTGTGGGTGTATGCTCACAAACTGTAGGTGTACTGTATGTAAATGAAGTGAAGCAAAGTGCAATTTGCTATTCTCCTGAGTAATATGTCATTACCCTAAGACGTTTCAAAAACAGGTCTAGTTTCAATGTAGGCTTCATTAAGTTCCTACATTTGTAGCTTGGAGATTCCACCAGTAGGTGGTAATAAAATTCATGTCCAAACTCTGAAAATATTGTGGAACATCAAATTATGTCCATGACAATCAGAAATGTATTAGATTTCTGTTAAACTATCTATATGTCATCATTTATTTGTTTTATTTATTATAAAATGTATATTAATATTATGTTATAATTTACATAATATTATTACAATATAAATTGTAAATAAATTATATTTACAATTGTATTTATGATCTAATTTAAGTTTGTATTTTTCCACCTGTTGCCATAGAGTGATTTTAATGTCACTGCAAATGGTGCTGGTGGAGAAGTTGGAGAGCGTAAAAGGTTCGGATTTGGTATTATGTTTTTGACCACTTTGTTATTTTGATTACATTTTTGTTTCGTTTGAAGTGTAATTTGAATTTAGAAATCTTTTTTTGGTAAAAACAATTCGTATTTCGGTTAATTAATTACATTTCTCAAAATCAACCAGTTAATAGCCTACTAACCATCATTTGTGGGTCAGTAGATGAAAATGCTTAATAATACTTACAATACATTCTCTATCAATTAATAGTGCGTACATCCAAATTCTGACGAGAACCACATTTTCCATGCCTATAAAAGGAGTGTGCCACTGTCATAAAAAAATAAATGCAATACATTCAACAAGCATGCAGTTAATGCACAAAAGAACATATTAGTCTATTTTTCTATTCTTCTAATTCTCAGCATACTGTCCATTTACACTACCAACTTCTTATGAATGTGCTTTCTTTGTTTATATCGATGGTGCTTGGCAGGCAATGGACTATTTAATAGGAGGTAGGCGGTGCAATAACTGGAGAAGAAACTCAGAATTAAATTGCACTTGACCCAGCCATATTAGCGCTTTATGCTCCTGATTTCGCAAAACCCACTTGCGCCTAGACTTTTTTGTGGATGATTATAAAATGGATAGTTCCGACTGGATAAGCCATGTACAAAGCCATTGTAAAATAGACAGTAAAAACAAACCTGTGATCTCACATTCTGTATTTAACAATATTCCAGGTTCATTAAAAGTTAAGCCCATTCAACAGCATTTGTGGCATAATGTCAAGGGCGTAGATTTGGCTTGAACGTTGGGGGGTGGGGTTGCAGAGTGAAGCATTTATCCATGTTTCCATTGATCATGGTATAAATATTGGGGGGGAGGGGAGGGTTACTTGCTTCTTTTGAATCTATGGAATCTACGCCCTTGCATAATGTTGATTACTACAAAACAATAATTGAAACTTATTGAAACTTAAAAGCAAAAAATAAAAAAAATAAAAATAAAATCTAGTTCACAGTGAGGCACTTACAATTCGTACAACTCCGTAAACGTTAAAATACTCAGTGTTTCAAAAGTATAGCCACTAGACATAAACAATGTCTTCTATGTGTGTTAACATGATTTTAGTGAGATAAAAATGCTGTCTATTGAGTTTAACTTCTATTGATCCCGGAATATTCCTTCAATGAGCCAACATTAAATTTCATTGGTTTACATACATTGCTTGGTAACTGCCTACAGCCTACAGCTAGGCTTATGAGCTACATTGCAAGGTGGAATAGGGTACAACGGGGCTAAAGGCCCTCGGGGTATAAGGCTCCATTGATTTTATTTTCTCCTAAAACACTAAATAGCAACAAAAACTACCACAGGACTTTCCTAAACACTTGTTTGTCACTATGCACTGCAAAATATTTCTGCTCCATGAGATCATTGTGTTTAATGTCTAAAGGTTGATTTTGAGGCAGTTTGATCAAATTTTTTATGTAGCTAATGAAAATCCCTGAAATTAACACATTTCTTTTTAGACAAAATACTTATTTAATATTTTCAGTTTTGTATAAGGTCATTAAATCAAACATTTTTCAATAAGTGTCCAATAAGTGAAAGGATAGTATTTGGGGTAAAAAGCCCCCCTGTTGCAGGGGCTAAAGGCCCCTATTAAACACATAGTTTTTCTTAAGTGGGGGGAATAGATTTGTTCAAAAATGTTCAAAGTCGGCTCCCATTGACTTCACCAATCATAATAGAGATTAGTTTGTTTCCTACATCGACGTTGTGTCGATGTAGTGACACTAGGGGTCGCCCTTGGGAGCCCCAAACACGTCTGATCTTTGAGAAAAGGCCAGTGGAATTGGCGAGTGGAATTTGCATGCCACTCCCCCGGACATACGGGTATAAAAGGAGCTGGCTCGCAACCACTCATTCAGATTTTCTCTTCAGAGCCGAGCGGATGTGTTCAGCGAGCTGAATCCTCTGCCGGTCCATTCACCTCGAAAAGCTGTTGGATTTACGGCACATTACAGCGGCTTCTCCCCCTCTTGCACCGGTGGAGTGCAGAGAATGCCCCTGGGCGCTTCAGCAGCTAAAAGAGTATATTCTTCCTACTGAAAGAGTGTGGGTGATTTGGGGAGCCCAATGGGAGCCACTCTGCCGGGTAACTCCCCACAGACCTCCCATTCCCCAGTATGCTCCTTTACCCCGCTGGGATGAGACTGCCAGCTCGTCTCAGGGCGAGTTCGCGATCTCATTTCGGCGCTCGCAAAGTGGATGAGCTCTTGATTACAGCATCGGAGAGCGAGCTAACGCTGAGGACTCGACTGGGCGACCGCACCCAAAAGTGGGAGCCCAGTTGAGTCTTCAGCGTCAGCCCGCTCCCATGCTTTCCCGGGTGGCTGCGTGCGTCGGGCTGGAGTGGAACCCTCCACCCCCCCTGAACCCTCGCAGCTTGACGATTGGTTCCTGGGCCCAGAGCGCCACTCACGACCATGCCCCGCCCCGGTCCCTTTCTTCCTGGAGGTGCATGAGGAGCTCACGAGGTCGCGGCGGGCACCTTTCACTGCCCGGACCCGGTCTCTGAGCTCCCGTCCAGTGCCTGTAGGTTTACGTCGTCTCTGGCGACTAAGGCCTGCAGTGCTGCTGGACAGGCCGCCTCCGCCCTGCACGCCAGGGCTCTCCTGCAAGTGCACCAAGCCAAGGTGCTAAGAGAACCGCACAAGGGTAGTTCTGACCCGGGATTGATGCAGGAGCTGTGCTCGGCGACCGACCTTGCCCTCCAAGCGGTCATGGCCAGGTGTGGAGCCACCCACAGGAAGCAGATGCCACCTGTCTCACGGCCGGCCACCAATAATCCAAGGAAGGCTTCAAAGCGCCCCTGAGACGGGTGATCCAGGCATGTGGAGACCTGCTGCAGGCCTAGAGATGGTAAGCAGACCACTCCATCCCTCGGTGGAGGGCTGGGAGGAGAATCCTTTGCCTTTTCTTTGATTCGCCGTATGCCCGAAGGGAATTCCCGAGGAAGAACCTTCTTTCTCAGGGACGGGGCACCATCTGGCACCCGCAGCCAGACCTCTGGAACCTCCATGTCTGGCCCTTGGAGGGACGCAGAAGACCTAAGTGCCTACCACCTGCAGTGGTAGACACAATCACTCAGACCAGGGCTCCCTCTACAAGACGCCTGTATGCCTTGAAGTGGCGTCTGTTCGCTAAGTGGTGTTCTTCCCAACGCGAAGGCCCCAGAGATGTGCAGTCAGATCGGTGCTTCCTTCCTGCAGGAGAGGCTGGAGGGGTGGCTGTCCCCCTCCACCTTGAAGGTGTATGTAGCCGCTATATTGGCACATCACGATACAGTAGATGGTAAGTATTTGGGGAAGCACAACTTGATCATCAGATTCCTGAGAGGCGCTAGGAGGTTGAATCCCCCCCAGACTGCACCTCATCCCCTCGTGGGACCTCTCTGTGGTCCTTCAGGGCCTACGGGGAGCTCCATTCGAGCCTCTGGAGTCAGTTGAGCTAAAGGCACTCTCTTTGAAGACTGCCCTCCTGACTGCGCTCACTTCCATCAAGAGGGTAGGGGACCTGCAGGCATTCTCTGTCAGCAAAACATGCCTAGAGTTCAGTCCGGGCTACTCTCACGTGATCCTGAGACCCCGACCGGGCTATGTGCCCAAGGTTCCCACGACCCTGTTTAGGGATCAGGTGGCGAACCTGCAAGTGCTGCCCCAGGAGGAGGCAGACCCAGCCTTGGCATCGCTGTGTCTTTCTTTATGCATCTATTTGGATCTCACGCAGAGCTTTAGAAGCTCCGAGCAGTTCTTTGTCTGCTTTGGCGGACAGCAGAAAGGGAGTGCTGTCTCCGAACAGAGGATCGCCCACTGGGTCGTTAACATCATCGCGATGGCATATCACACCCAGGACATGCCGCCCCCCTTGGGGCTATGAGCCCACTCTACTAGGAGTGTGGCGGCCTCCTGGGCCCTGACCAATGGCACCTCTTTAGCAGACATCTGCAGAGCAGCGGGCTGGGCAACACCCAACACCTTTGTGAGGTTTCACAATCTCTGGGTTGAGCCGGTCTCGTCCCGTGTGTTGTCAGGTACGAGCAGGTACGTTCCGGGACAGCTGGCCAGGTGTACTGCTTGCACATAGCACCTTTCCCCTGTGAAAGGTGAAGACATGCGCTTTGACCCCCAGTCGTGTTCACAAAGTTGTGGACCCAGGATGACCTTCCTCCTTAGCCCTGTGGCAGGCGGGTTTGTGGAGAAACTTGCTGTCGGCCCAGTACGTGTGCTAACTAGGCCCTGTACTGGGGTAGGTGCTCCACATGCGCTGGTTCCCCGTAGGTAACCCCGTGTGATGTATCTTCCGCTAAATGGTTTCCCTGTTGGTAAACTGCATCACCGTGTCTGTAGAGCTCCTCCCCCCTCGGGTAGGACCTACCACGGGACTTCTCCACATGATATACTTCTGACAAAACTCGGTAAGACCATGTGATGTATTTCCACTCAAATAATTTTAATCGAAACAACATTCCGTTATTATTTCTTTTCACACAAATTATGTTGCTCCATCAGTATTCAATAAAAATAAAACTTTTTTTTTACCTTGATACATTTTGTGAACAGAAAAAATCCAAATTTCTTTAAGGGGTGCCTTTAGCCCCATTGTACCCTAATTGTCTGTTAAATTCTAATTTATAATTATTAATAATGGCTTACTACTTTAGTATATGTGTGGTGGTGAGATTGTTTTTCACCCACTGTACTTTCTTTGTGACTAATAATATTAATAATTATAATGCTAAATTATATTCAGTATAATATGAGTTAAAAGAAACACATTTCTGGCTTGGTGTCAGTGAAGGGGTAAATACACAACATGATCACATGGTAAATTTATGTACATGTTGGTTCTGAATGTTCATGTACCCTGTAATCGGCCCCAGTCTGACAAATTACTGACAAGCGCCATCCCCCCATTAAACATTTTTGCATCAATTCAGATGCGTTTACCTTTTGTGGAGCTACTGATCCCTGTTGCACAGGGCACCACCAATACACAGGTTCTGGTCCCATGGAAACCAGGAAGCAATTGCGTTCACATAGGCTATCAATGGTGAGCATGATTCGGTGGTTGCATTTTCGCTCTAAAATTCCATTTTTACTCAACTGATGGTTAGGTTTAGGGTTGGGGTTTTGGTTAGGGTGTAGGGTTAATAATATCTGCACACCTGTTTACTGTATTACATCATTTAAAACTAAAAATAAAACTCGCTTTTGGTGCTACTCTGTGGACATTTCACTTGGAAACTGGAGCTCACATGTGCCCAAACATTTAACAGCATTTCCAGCTTCGGCCACTGGGGGCAGTGGTTTGACTTGATTTCAAACAGACCAATTGCAGCAGCTGTTGGGTGCTTCTCAATCAGAAGGCTGTAGCCTCATTAGGCTGCATATCTCGGTTGCAACGTCATCAAGTACCGTCAAAGGCCATCTCAATTGTGAGGACACTTAGAAGGCAGCCTCGTTTTGCAGCCTTCATTTGCCATATGTTGAGGATGTATCGGGTGTATCCTTCATGGCCTTCAATCACCTAAATTCCTTCTGCACATGTCCCAAATTATTATTATTATTTTATTTTTATTTTTTATTAAAAAAATGTTTTTTTATTGATTCCACAAAACATATACAAGATAAAAAAATAAAATGAAAAATAAAAACATATATATAAATGGAATCATTCAATAATTTAAACTCCACAACCACCCCTACCAATCCCCAACCCCACCCTGACACCCAACAAACATCCCTGTGGTCACATAAAAGAATATCCACATGATTATAGACACACATAAAAATACGAAAGATAAAATTTTTTTTTTTTTAAATATATAAATAAAATTAAAAATATAATAATAATGTTTACATGTCCAGTGATGTCAGGTATCTGCCCCATTTCTCTATAAACAAATTAGATTTTCCTAGCCTTCTAAATGACCCTTCTTCAAAGGCTGCCACCCTTCCCATCTCTGAGCACCACTCATGAAATGAGGGCACTCCAGCCGACCTCCAACCCCTTAAAAGAACCTGTCTGGTGATCATGACGCTAGTAAGGACCCAACTCTTTATGTGCCTATTCTCAACATCAATGCCCACTCCGTCGCCCAAAATACAGAGTCTGGGGCAAAATGAAAGCCGAGTGCCCAATACATCACATACAAGACTCTGAACTTTCAACAAAAACTCCTGGATCTTAACACACCCCCAAAAGACATGGGTTATGTCTCCATCCTCTGATTGGCATCACCAGCAGGTGGGTGTGTCTTTAAGACCAAGCCTATACAATCTAGAGGGGGTCCAATAAAGTTGATGTAAAATGTTGAATTGCATAAGGCGCACCCTTGCATCTCTAGATGCAGGCTTGATGTTTTTTAGAATCCTAGCCCACTCTCCCTCCTCCATTTAAACTACCAAGTTTAAATCTTTCTCCCATAATCTCTTGAGAGAGGTTGAAGCTCTGTCCCCCAGACTCTGAATTAGCAGGGAGTAATACACCGATGCCTCATGACCTTTTCCAAAAGCAGTAATCACCACTCCCAGAGTATCTGCCGCTTTAGGGGGCTGTATGCTACTCCCAAAAATTGTACTGAGCAGGTGTTGCAGCTGTAAATATCTAAAGAACTGAGATCTGGGAATCCCAAAATGTTGAACCAGATTTTCAAAAGGATCTCAACACTCCACTTTCATATAGGTCACCGAGTGTAGTAACCCCCCTCACAATCCACTCTGACCAGCAGAAAGGGGACTTATTAATACATAATTTTGGGTTCATCCATATGCTCAAGGCAACATTTAAATGAATGTCCGAATTAAACACAATGGACACTTTTGTCCATACAGAGTGTAAATGCAAGATAACGGTGTGTATCTTAACTTCTCCAATTAGTTTGATAGAAAGGCTTTGCAATGGCGAAATTGGGGCAAAAACTTCCTGTTCAATACAAAACCAGGGAGGGGCTCTCTTAGGTGGAAGTGACCAATGAGCCAGATGTCTGAGATTGAACGCATAATAATAAAGCAAAATTATTTGGGTAGGCCTAGCCCACCTTTGTCAATCAACCTATGCAGCTTACTGAAATGTAATCTGGGACATTTACCATTCCAAATGAAGGACTTCGCTATGCTATCAACTTGCCTGAAATAAGAGAGGGGGACATCTATAGGGAGTGGCTGTAGCAGGTAGTTGAATTTTGGAATACAATTCATTTTAATAACATTAACCTTCCCAGTCATCGATAAATGTAATGAAGCCCACCTGTCCACATCGCTCGATAACCTTTTTATTAAGGGGTCAAAATTAACTAACTAAATCACACAAATTTGCTGGAAATAAAATACACTGGAAGGTGCCCGGATGAAAAGCTGTTATCGGACAGTACACTTTCAGAGCCAAAGCTTCGGATTTAGACCAATTAACTCTGTATCCCTAGAATTTAGAAAAGGAATGAATAATTCCGTGGAGGCAAGGCATAGATCTAGTAGGGTCAGAGACGAATAATAAAATATAATCTGTGTAAAGCAGAAGCTTATGCGCCACACCTCCCACCAATACCCCTGGAAAATCATCCTCCTTTCTTATCGTGGCTACTAATGGTTCCAGGGCAATAATGGAGGAAGAGGGCAACCCTGCCGGGTGCCCCTATCCAGAGTAAAATAATCTGAAATTAATCCATTTGTTTGTACCAGCACTACCGGGTGTCTATAAAGTAACTTCCAATAAATGTACTTCCAAACCCACACATTTCCAAAATCTTAAAAAGATAATCCCATTCTGCCATATCAAATGCCTTTTCGGCGTCAAGTGAGATGGCTGCGACCGGAGTCTGATCATTCGCCACTGACCACATGATATTGATGAAACGCCTAATGTTTTCAGAAGAGCTGCGGCCCTGAATAAACCCGACCTGATCTATATGTATAAGAGATGTCATAACTTTACTTAATCGGTTAGCCAGAATTTTTTACAATATTTTAACATCCAGCTGGATCAGGGAAATTGAACAGTAACTCTTACACTCGCTCGGATCTTTGTCCTTTTTAAGAATCAGACTAATTCTGGCTTGTGTCATGGTTGGTGGAAGCTTTCCATTCTTTAATGATTCCATATAAACTCCTAACAAAAATGGGGCCAGTTCTGTAGCATAAGATTCAGCAGCAAAGCCATTTGGCCCAAGAGCCTTGTCTGTAGGCAAGGCCTTAATTACCTCATCAAGCTCCTTCAAGGTTATTTCAGAATCAAGATAATTTTTTTTGCTCAGTTGTCAGTTTAGGGAGTTCTAATGGTTCCACAAAGTTTCTAATGTCTTCATCGGTAGACGAAGATATGGAACTATAAAGATCGAAATAGAATTCTTTAAAAGCATTATTAATATCAATGGCTGAGGCAAATATTTCACCACCAGCAGATTTCACTGAGGGAATGGTAGAAAAAGTCTCTCTCTGCTTTATATATCTAGCCAAAAGCTTTGCTGCTTTATCCCCCGACTCAAAGTATGACTGTCTTGCCCTAAAATAGCCAAAACTCCACCTTCCACAACAAAATAGTATTATAACTGTATTTCAATCAAGTCAATTCTCTGAGGCCATCAGACGACATTCGGTGCTTCAGCTCCTCCTCTGCAGTTTTAATATTCCCTTCCAACTCCACAAGTTCTTGTGCTTTGGTGTTTTTGATGAATGAGGCATACTTTATGATCCAGCCCCTAAGAACTGCCTTAAGTGTCTCCCAAGCCATGCCCACAGAGGTTACTGAGGACCAGTTAGACTCCATATAAACATTGATTTAAGCCTTTAACATTTGTTGGAAATCAGGATTTTGCAAAAGGGATGCATTAAAGCTCCAACTATATGATTTCTTTTTCATATAGCAACACCTCTAAACTCACCAGGGCGTGATCTGAGACTAAGATGTTTCCAATTGAGCAATCAACAACAGATGAAATGAGGGACTTAGATATAAAAAAAAAGAAATAAAAAAAATTATAGTCCCTATCAGATGGGTTTAAAAGTCGCCAAATATCTGTAAGACCAAGATTTTTACACATCCTCTGAGGCGTCAGTGTTGCTCTAGGGGGCTTACGCACTTTTGCTTCACTATGATCAAGGACTGAATCCATCAATAGGTTAAAGTCTCCTCCCAATATTATATCATGAGGGGTGCCAACGGCTTGCAATATCCCTTCAAGATCTATAAAAAAGCCCTGATCATCAACGTTAGGTGTGTAAATATTAGCCAAAATCAACATTTGCCCTTGAATTTCTGCTAAAACAATAATGACTCTTCCTAATTTATCTTTAATCTGTTTGAGACATTTGAATTGTAGGTGTTTACTTATCAATGTAATGATACCCCTGCTCTTACTTGAGCCAGCACTAAAGAAAATGTGTCCACCCCATATTTTCCCAAATTTTTCAGCTTCCTGTGGGGAAAGATGTGTTTCTTGAAAAACACTATATCATATTTCTTACATTTAAGAAAAGAAATAACCTTCCTTCTTTTTATGGGGTGCCCCAACCCATTCACATTCCATGTGGAGAGAGACAATCCACTCATACTAACATATGACATTTTGACGTGTTAGAAAAAGTAGATTGTGTTTCAAAAATAAAATTATAAAGACCACATTCCCCATTAGTGCAGCAATCAAACTCCGAACTTCCAGTTTTTCAAAAAAAAAAAAAAAAAAAAAAAAAAGACAGAAAAAAGAAAATGTGCGCATTAACCCCACGCATGACAGCACCACTAAACTTAGACAGTCCATGTATGCCTACGAGAGCCCCCGCGACAGCCCCAAAACAAGCTCCAGCCGCTAGCGGAACCAGCACAAAAAAAAAAACAATGCTCAGGAATTCCAGCAATTCGGACATTGTTTCGCCGATTATGATTCTCAAGGTCTTCCAGCTTTTCCCAAACGCGTTCGAAATCTACTTTGGTCGCTAGCGGATTAGCAGCTAATTCCCTCTCCGATGACTCCAGATAATCGTTACGTCTCTCAACATCCCCGATTCTTGAAATCAATTCAGAGAATTTCACCTCCATCACCGTAATCGATCAACGTATTACAGCAAAATCCTCTAGGTTCACTACAACTTTTGTCAGCATTACAGACATGCTCGTCAGTTGCCGCTGGATTTCTCCCGCCACACCGTCTAAACCGAGTCCCTGGTCTGCGGGCCCATCTGAGGTATCAGCTTGAGCTGTAAGTGTCTTTTAATATCTCCAGAGCCTGAGGATTTTGACTTCTTTGACATGTTGACTCTTGATCTCCCACAATCAAAATACATCAGCACTGCACTTTATTACTCTTACTCTTATATCTCACACCGGACTGTCATAAATTATATCATTATTATATATATATTCTCTCTTAACAACTTACTATCAACCGACAGCCTGAATGTCAATACAGTACAATACAACCTACTGTACATTCTATATATACTACTATATATACTTTTTTATTTTTATTGAATAATGTGTATCTATATTGTGCGTACTGTATACTGTACAGTGTATGTTATTTTTTGTATATTGTGTTGTGTGTAATTATGTGTATATTAGACTTAAATTGATGTTATTGTAAATTGGTATATGTCTCATCACGACACCATTGCACTTGTGTATATGGCTGTGTGACAATAAATATGATTTGATTTAATGTTGACTTCTTAGAACAGTTATGTAGCAGGGTGTATCGAATCTCACCAGTTTATAACATAAAAATAATAAAAAACTAGCAAAGTGCGCAGAGCTCGTCGTTCACACGTCCGACCCTCGCATGGCGCCACATGACTCCAAGTCCCAAATTATTTAAAAAAGGGCGGAAAATGAGTCGCGTGACTACGGAGGTGGAAACCTTTATGACACATCTTAATTTTTTTCTCTCTCTCTTCAAGAGTTTATTTGAATTTGCAGCAATGTCAATATGTAGAACAAAATGCAAGTAGTTTAGACAATACAACAAATTAGAAGATACAAAGCACCAAAAAATAAATAAATGAAATTAATAAAAGGGCAATTATATGAATTTGAAAAGCTTTAAAGTTGTATTGTTTTTACAAGTCTATAGTATAGTTTTTTTTTTTTTACTGAAAGGATTTAAATGTAACTTCCAAGATCAGTGTTGCAAAATGTATTATATAAAGGCTTTTTTTTAATATAAAGGAGTGACTCTAGCTTTGTGAATAACACATTTTGCTAAAATAATTTTAGAGATTAAGGACATGTTTCTCATTTTCTGAAGTATATGGGTTTTCTAAACAAAGTAATATATCATATGGTTCTAAGCATATGGTTTGCCATGCGTACGTACTAGACCATCTCATTCTAGTGCTGAATGCTGAGGAGGAGTCTAGCCTACAGCCTCAGAAGGACTGGTCTAGGAAATACACAGCCTATTTAGGCTGCAGCCTTCCGTTTGAAGCACCCACTGTCTCTGAATTCAGAGTGTGTTCAGTCTGACAAAAAATAAATAAATAAATAAATAAATAAATAAAAAATAAAAACAAGGTTGGGAAACACTGATCACACCAACAATTCATCAGAACTGTTCAAACGGATGACAATGCAAGATAGTCAATCAGTATTTTCCATCCCAGAGTTAAGAAGTAATTATGAATGTGTAACATGTTTACTTCATTTAAATAAATTAGGAAATGCACTGACAGTAGGATTACTTGCTGTCATAAAAATTAATCCCTTCTGGAGAAGTTGTACATTGATGCATCACGAAGGAATATACTGTTACAAGGATAATATTTAGAGTTGTGGACTTTGTATAAAACACTGTACATTTTTTTTGTTGTTGTTTTCTGCAAGAGATGTATTAAGTATTCAAATATTAAAAATCTTACAAACAAATTTCATGGCCTGCTAGTCGGCAGTGTACAATAATCATTGTGTGCAGTGCAGCTGGTTGAAGTGATTTTATTAAGATACTTGGAGACTCAAATAAAATGTAATTAGATGCTCACACTTTTTCTTATGCACATAAACAGTGGCAGTAACAGTAATTCAGCAGCTCCCAACTCTAGAGTGCTTCCTAAAAGGACTGTGCATGTATCAGAGACAAAGAGAGAGAGAAGAGATAGGGAGGAAAATTAGTTCTCTCTCTTATGAGGGGCTTGTGACTTCATTAATTTGGGTCTGACTGATTAGAGGGTCAGAAGCGCTGTTAGATGCATGCTAAATGATTGAGGACTCAAGGAGCCTGTGCATCTGTGCATATGTATGTGTGTGTGCAAGATCACACCCTCCTATATGATCACACATACAACACCAAACACATACACACTGGCATAAACTTGCTCAAAACCAACTGTAGCCAACAATTATCATTAGCCAGAGCATAACAAACATCTCATGGTTGTGTTGTTTTCAAATAATCCTCATCCCCACTCCTCTCATCCCCCATTGCTGTATCCCCCATCCCTGGCCGGTGGTTTTAATGGACTGACAGATTAAGTGTACTCCAGCAGACAACATCAGTCTAATGTGAAGAAGGCTGACCAGATAAGTGCTAAGACTGTGGTAATGGCTAGCTCTGTCTGCCAGGCCTGGGTGTTGGCATGTTGACACGCAATACATGGATACCCAAACTACCCATTAGACATGCTAGTTTTTCAGATCTCTTTTTCAGATCATTTGCAGTCTCTTTTTAAAGTTCTTTTTAAAGGCCCAGAGTATTATTAGTGCAGCAGGTGGGATTAGGTGGCTCATCAGCCAGTGGAGAATCCAATAGAATAAAAGGAGAGTTTTGCGATGCATTGTCAAATGGGAGATAACGGTCATGGCAATATTTGGGTCTGTCTAATGGCACATTTGCATAACGCATTATTATGCCCCTTACACATGTATATGTCTCAAAAGCACATCTGTCCTATACCATGAGCTTTGGGATTGTTAATCGATAGTACAGTATATTCTTCTGTTGAAGCCATCAGTCCGCATTATTTCAACCTATTTTGTTTAATTATATATATTTTTTAATTGTGTTTAATAGCTACGTTCCTGGTAATGATCCTGGAGAGAAAGATCCAAAGAAGCTCTGCAGCTACCACCCAATCTCAATATGCACTGTGAATGATGCTATCGAGTTTCCCTCGCTCAGTCTATTTATATATTTTTATATATCAGAATATTTGGCAATAAACTTAAAACCAATAGTTTTATATATTTCTGTAGGTTTTTTTTTTCTTTTTTTTTTTTTTCGATTACACCATTCACAAAGCTTCATGGGATTGTAGTTCATTACCTCATTCAAGACAACAAGTACACAATCTTGTACCTTCATATTTTTGTCTGGTTTTCAAAAAAATGTTTTTGCTTCAAATCAAAGCTTTCAATCTTGTGATTCACCTTGTTGCTGGTTGGTTTAGGTCATGGCATAGAATGCCTTTATGAAGACTTTAAATACTGTAAATCCTGGTAACACTTTACAATAAGGTTCCATGTGTTAACATTAGTTCACAACATTAGTTAACATCAGCTAACAAAGAACAGTACTTGTACAGCATTTATTTATCTTAATAAATGTTAACTTCAACATATACTAATACATTTTTAAAATAAAAAAAAATATTAGTTATCATTAGTTAATGCACTATGAACTAACTTGAACAAAGAAGGAACAATTGTATTTTAACATTAACAAATATTAACAAATGCAGTAATTTTTATATTATATATAGTTCATTGTTAGTTTATGATGCCTAATGCATTTTCTAATATTAAGCAATGAAACCTTATTGTTAAGTGTTACCAAAATCTTATGGAGGAAATAAATGGGGAAAACACACACACACTTATATACAGTAGAAGTCAGAAGTGTACATACACTTAGGTTGAAGTCATTAAACCTCATTTTTTAACCACTCCACAGATTTCATATTAGCAAACTATAGTTTTGGCAAGTCCTTTAGGACATCTACTTTGTGCATGACATGAGTCATTTTTCCAACATTTTTTTACAGATTGATTGTTTCACTTTTAATTGACTATATCACAATTCCAGTGGGTCAGAAGTTTACATAAACTAAGTTAACTGTGCTTTAAGCAGCTTGGAAAATTCCAGAAAATGATGTCAAACCTTTAGGCACTTAGCCAATTAGCTTCTGATAGACTAATTGGATTCAATTTTAGGTGTACCTGTGGATGTATTTTAAGACCTACCTTCAAACGCAGTGCCTCTTTGCTTGACATCATGGGAAAATCAAAAGAAATCAGCCAAGACCATGTTCATCTGTACAAACAACAGTATGCAAGTATAAACACCATGGGACCACGCAGCCATCATACAGCTCAGGAAGGAGACACATTCCGTCTCCAAGAGATGAACATAGTTTGGTGCGAAAAGTACAGATCAATCCCAGAACAACAGCAAAGGACCTTGTGAAGATGCTGGAGGAAACAGGTAGACAAGTATCTATATCCACAGGAAAACGAGTCCTATATCAACATAACCTGAAAGGCTGCTCAGCAAGGAAGAAACCACTGCTCCAAAACTGCCATACAAAAGCCAGACTTTAGTTTGCAAGTGCACATGGGGACAAAGATCTTACTTTTTGGAGAAATGTCCTCTGGTCTGATGAAACAAAAATTGAACTGCTCGGCCATAATGACCGTCATTCTGTTTGGAGGAAAAAGGGTGAGACTTGCAAACCGAAGAACACCAATACAACCGTGAAGCATGTGGGTGGCAGCATCATGTTGTGGGGGTGCTTTGCTGCAGGAGGTACTGGTGCACTTCACAAAATAGATGGTATCATGAGGAAGGAAAATTATGTAGATATATTGAAACAACATCTCAAGACATCAGCCAGGAAGTTAAAGCTTGTCACAAATGGGTCTTCCAAATTGACAATGACCCCAAGCATACCGCTAAAGTTGTGGCAAAATGGCTTAAGGACAACAAAGTCAAGGTATTGGACTGGTCATCACAAAGCCCTGACCTCAATCCGATAGAAAATGTGTGGGCAGAAATGAAAAAGCGTGTGCGAGCAAGGAGGCCTACAAACCTGACTCAGTTACACCAGTTCTGTCTGGAGGAATTGGACAAAATTTCAGCAACTTATTGTGAGAAGCTTGTGGAATGCTACCCAAAATGTTTGAACCAAGTTAAACAATTTAAAGGCAATGCTACCAAATACTAACAAACTGTATGTAAACTTCTGACCCACTGGGAATGTGATGAAAGAAAAAAAAAAACTGAAATAAATCATACTCTCTACTATTATTCTGACATTTCACATTCTTAAAATAAAGTAGTGATCCTAACTGACCTAAGATGGAATGTTTTCTAAAATTAAATGTCAGTAATTGTGAAAAAAAAAAAAGAAAAAAAAAAAACTGAGTTTAAATGTATTTGGCTAAGGTGTGTGTAATCTGACTTCAACTGTACATATACAGTACTGTGCAAAAGTTTTAGGCACATAAGATGTTTCACTAAATGTTTGTCTTAAGATGGTTATTTATATCTTCAGCTTTAGTGTGTAAATAGGAAATATACATTTTAGACTCCCAAACATCCCTTTTGCAAATAGAATAGAATACAATAGAAGAACAGTGAGCCCTGCAACAGATGGCATGGCCCCCTCAGAGTCCCCCACTGATCACTGAGTCAGTCTGGGATTACATGAAGAGACAGAAGCAATTGAGACAGCCTAAATAGATAAAAAAAAAAACTGTGGCAAATTCTCCAAGAAGCTCGGAACATCCTACCTGCCAACAACCAAGAAAAACTGTGTCCAGGTGTACCTAGGGTAATTGGTGCTGTTTTGAAGGCAAATGTGGTCACACCAAATATTGATTTAGCTTTTTTTACTGGACTTTGTATGACGTTAAGTGATAAGTGAAAACTATTTATGGCATTATTTTTTTAAACATTTTTCACAAGTGCCTACAACTTTTGCACAGTACTGTATATTATCTGATTATTTTATGGTTGTTGCCTGAAGTTATCATCATTTGTGATGTAAAACATTCAGATAATTTAAGACATGTTTTGTCTAAAAAATTATTGTAAATAATGATTATTAATGTAAATATTAGCAAATATTAATATTCTAAATGAGGGTGGAGTTCTGATGTTCATCAAATCCTATCAATCACAATGCAACCTCATTCCTGTGACAATTCCTCTTCTTTATCTCTATTATGTTTTAAATATTAGAGTTTTAATTTATTAAGTAGTCTCAGGGGTAATTTATATTGTAACTGGAGTCAAGCTCAAGCCCTCCATCATGTACTGCAAGCAAAATATATTTCTCACACAGGATTACGTATATGAAAATGTGAACTTACTTGATTTAGATTTGTTTTCTTGCCAGGCTGTTATGGCTGGTAGCTACAATAGGAGTTGCTATGCTGTTTTAGCTGTTACAAGGGTGTTCTGGCTGGTTGCTAGCCATTGCTATGGTTTTCTAGCAAGTTGTGAGAGTGTTAGATAGAACATTCAAGTTGAACATTCCGTCAATGAAAGTCTTTGGGGTTTTGGGGGTATTTGTTTGACTGTTACAGGAATGCCAGAAGTCTGATCAGTATACACCAATCTGAGTCAAAATTTTCTAAAAGTCTGTGCCAAATTTGATGGATTAAAGCTTTAGGAGGAGTTACATTTATAATTTTGGTCTTGGTTTAGGGATTTTGGAAAAAACCCTACACCAAGTCGGTAGAACAACAGTATTTGTTTAGTCAACATAATAGTAATGCTTTAAATCATATTGAGAGTTTTGATTTGTTTCCATTTTTGGCCCTGCTGTATTTAGCTTGAAGCCTTTTAAAACACCTTATGGCCTCCACCACAGTCCGCACAGAGACAGCTTGATGACACACATCACTGTAACTCACTGCCTGTCTGAGTTGTATTTTCCTGGATGACTGGCTCTGGCATATCTTCTGACTCTCAGCCGGAGAGGCTTTCAATCAGTGCGCCGGGGCTGGAACAAACGATCGGAGCAGGGCTGATTCTGTGTGCCAGGCTGCAAAGGGGAGGAGGCCACTCTTAAACTGATTGTATTTTCTCCTCAGGGTCCTGTTCTGGCCTTCCTGGTGAATGACCCGCAATTATGACTGCTGACAGGCTCTAAGTCAGTTTCAACCTGACGTCTTTATCAAAATAAAGTGCTGCTCCATTACCACTGGAGAGGAGAGAAGTGAGGAAAGGAGATGGGTTTGAAAAAGATGCCTGCTTGTACTTCTGTGTGTGTGCATTATCTTCGATTGATGCACACTCTGGGGTTAAAAAAAATAAAAATAAAAATAAAAGATATCTAAAGATATCTTCCTGAGCAGGATTAGCTGAAGTGTACATTTGACCTTGCACTGGCTGTGGATCACTGCTGAATTGCTGTATTGATTGATTTAGTAGTTGTGGATCATTCAACAAGTCCATCACTGCTGTTAACTTTTTATCTACTCTGTTTTTGGTATGGCTTCACGGCTTTAAAGGGGTAATTTATTACACAATATAAGGTTATCGAATCTGTTCTGGCAAAGGAACACTCTAATTTCAAAAGTGTTGCTGCTCTAATGGCTCAGAGAGAATTGACGATTAACGGGCTAACAGAGGTTGTTGTTTTTTTTTTTTTCCTTTTAAGTTCAACTGATAATTACTGTCATCTACCTCATACAAGCTGTTCCAGACCAGTAATACCAGAGGGTGGAAAAACAAAATAGAGATCTACAGGGAGAGGAGAGCTGAATTTTTTACACAAACAGATAAATGAATAATTACACTATAACTCTTGAATAATGAAACTCTTGTTTTAGGTTTAGACAGCAGCAGTAATTCAGAGACCTGTTTTATATTGTGTTCTTTCCTGAGAACAGTTATTTAACCCTCCTATTGTCTTAAAGGGTCATGAAACACTAAACCACGGGTGCTTTCACACTGCCAGTTTAGTTCGAAACAGCACGGTTCGCATGAAAAATTGGTAATGTGAAAGCTGTCATGTGGACCGAGGAGCGCACTGTGGTACCGAACCCGAGACTACCTGTAGGAGATGGTCTGAGTTCGGTTGCAATGGAACTGTAGCGCGATTCATGTGAATGTGAAAGCAACTCGGACTCGGATGCGCACTCGTTCAGGAAGTAAAGTAACCTGCGCATGCGTTTTAGCCGATGACGACATCTATCTATCTATACACCTTATAAATACTATTTATAAATACTATTATAGCTTAAAATATAGGGTATAATAGGAGATGACAGTGGCGATAACTTCACCTTGGACATGAGCGTAAGCGTGCAGTGTAAACAAAGTTGCAAATTAATTCCTTGCAATCAGCTGTCTCCTCAAAAAACGCAGTTTGCGAGCAGCAGCAAGCCGCCTTCCCCTGGACATCTGATGAGTTACGCCATGAAGCGCACATATACGCAGTTGTCGTTCACTCTGCTGTGCATAATGGCACCAAAATAACAAAAAAACAAAAAGTATGATGAGTTGCGTTGTGTTCTCCATGCGTGTTTGTGATGACGTAAGATGAACGCAAATGGACCGGGGTTCGATAGAATTAAGTGAGTGTGAAACCAGACCAAAGCTGCGGGGGGCACCGGGAACAATCGCACTCGGAATCGGACCACAGCAAACTTGCCCAGTGTGAAAGCCCCCTACATTTTCTAAGATGTTACCAGATACATCTGTGTTACACATGATAGAAGGCAAAGTAAGTATCAGTTAATAAAAATTTTAAGAGGACAATGGTTAATTTAGGGATTTTTTGCACTATTTTTGTCTTCCGGGTTTAAACTCAAGATCGAGTCAATGTCACACACAATGTGACGTGTCCCTGTGCTAAAGTGCATCGTTGTATCATCAGTGTCTCATTATTAGGGGTCCAAGCACCGAAGGTGCAGGAACCCTACTGTATTTGTTCCGATTTTCTTATTATTATTAGAGGTCCAAGCACCGAAGGTGCAGGAACCCTATTGTATTTGTTCTGATTTTTCTTATTATTATTCTTTTTATTAGGGGTTCAAGCATAAAGTGCTAGAAACTCTATTGTTTTTGCTCAGATTTTTTTTTATTATGGGTTCAAGCACGAAATGCTAGAAACCAAATTGTTTTTGCTTAGATTTTTAGGGGTTCAAGCCTGAAGGGCTAAAAGTTTATTGTTTTTGCTGAGATTTGCTTTTATTATTAGGGGGCAAGCAGCGAAACTGCTGGAACCCTATCATAATTGTACTGATTTTCATCTTTTTTTATTCGTATTTTTTATCTGCCCTAAAAGTGTCAGGGTGTCAGAGACCGTGAGTCGTGGAGACACTAAACTTGGCAGGATGATCCCAAATATCCCCCCACTACTCAAGTGCACAAAAGCACACCCATCTGACCCTAGGTGGTGCTATAATAAACACTTTTAAGTTTTGACTCATATCTCTGCAACCATAAGGGCTAGAATCAAAGTCGAGCCATACAAAATGTATATCTCCAATTTCATTTCCATTTATAATTTTTTTCCGCCATTTAGATTTTTTTGAAAAACCTACTTTTTCAAACTCCTCCTAGACCGTTAATCCGATCAGCACATAATTTGGAATACATAATCTACAGACCACCCTGACAAAAACTTATCAAAAGAATTTTGATACGTCAAATCTTTCCAAAGATAATAATGATACAATTCCTTCGGTTTAATGCGATATGAGTAATTGATCAATATCTACTCACCGCAAACTCCAAATGTAACCAAGCTCAGTACACATAGTCAACAGGACATTTAGAAGATGTCAGCAAAGTTTTGTACAATTCCACCCCTAGGGGGCGCTACAACTAAAAACTCATAATTTTACAGCTGTTTGAGCGACAAAGTTCAAGTTAAATATGCATCTTCTTTGGTTCAATTGATAACATATTCTTCAAAAATCGATTCGACAAATGAACAAAAATGGCCGCCAACGGCCAATCAAATTTCAGCACCTTATAACTCGTATTGGGAATGGCCGAGGGTTATGGAAATTACTATACACAAGCAAGGTGTCAACACGAAGCTGCATATCAAATTTTGTGACAATCGGTCACACGGTGGTGGTATAATTAGCTAATTCGCGTTTCTGCTCATAACTCTGGAACCGTATAGGCTACAATACAAATGTGTAGCTTCTCTGAATCCACCAGTACCCCACAATGATATGGTTACTTGAATTTCCATTTCCACAAGATTTTTTTTTTTTTTACAATTTCGATTTATTTGAAAAACCTAATTTTTCGAACTTGTCCTAGGCCGTTTGCCCGATTCTCACAAAACTTGGTATATATCATCTATAGACCCGCCTGACAAAAAGTCATCTAAAGAATTTTGATGTGTCGACTCGTTCCAAAGATATAAGCAAATATGTTTTAGCCATGGCCTATAATGACTTATTAGCCTACATCTTGTGAGCGCAATTTTCAAACTTAACAAAATTTGTACACATGGACAAGAGAACACTCTGAGGTAACATGCCAAGTTTTATTCATTTTTTAAGCTAGGGGTCGTTATAACTTAAGAAAATCCTATTTTTGCAACTGTGCTCAAAGCAGGTGAAATGTCATACAAAAATAGCTGTCCACAGCATCCACAGGATCTTTTCTGTCAAATTTGATATTTTTTGGTCATCTTGCCATATGTGCTTGGCCCCTGACAATAGTTGCTTGCTGCCATATTTAGTGGTCCAAGCACGAAGTGCTGGAACCCTATTCTTTTTATAGGATTTTCTTATTATTATTATTAGGGGTTCAAGCACGAAGTGCTAGGAACCCTATTGCAGGGGTACTCAATAGGCGCATCCGGACCAAATGACAATTAAATCCGGACCAAGCTCTGAAGCTTTGTGCTAGTTATCTGACACCTGGCTAAGTGATTATGTAAGCATACGTGTATTCGCCCGCGGAGCGGGAATAAATAGTGTTCAGCACTAGAGAGATATATTTCTCTCTAGAGTGTGAATAAAGCATGTTCAGCACTAAAATAAAGCATTGCACATTGACTCTCTCCCCGCTATAGACATGAGGCGCCACATAAAGCCTAATTTACTGTACGAACGAGTTGTAGGGGCGGTTATTTTAAAAACAGTAGGGGAGACACTGCTACAGATACTGGCACCTTTCACTTAAACACATTGCAGAAAACAAAAATTAAGTAAAGTGAAACTATCTTCATCTGTCTGATATGTGATTCAGCCGGTTCAGCTAAGCCAGGTTTGTGTCAGGACAAGTTAACGTGCCGCCTTAAGACTATAATGTTTTTTCCATTTAAATTTAGCTTCATTAATCAGCATGTTACAAGCTTTTCATAATAAACAGATTTTTGTTCTAATTTTGTGAAAATTAAACATATGTCATCATGGCAAGGAAAGCCTATTTATCCTTAAATTAATCAAACAGATATTTAACGCTTCACTGTTATGTAAATTGTTTGTTTGTTGTTAGTAGATTCTCACTTTAAGGAAAATATAAAAATGGTCCATTCAGGCTTTTACATTTTTATACATTTTCTCTCAGGGGACACTCCTGAACCCACAGTATTTTATCTGTCAAAAGGCCTCTATGTCCCATACATAGGTATAGATTCTGAATGTAAATATATTTCAACAAAACTGGACTGCTGTCATTCAGCTTCAAAACAAACTGATGATCTTATCTTTTAATATTCACATCCAAGTGCCCTCGACTGATGAAGTCTTTTGGTAGAAAAGATGTCTCAGACCCCACTAGCTTTCTCTGGGCCCCCAATGTCCTCATCAGGATTTTTTTTTCTGTTCTTTTTTTCCAAAGTACTATTGCTGTCAACATGGCAAGTTATAAAAACTGTTAAAAAAGAATAAAAATAAAAAAATATACATAATTTCCTAGCCATATAACTACTGACAACATGTAACTTTTGGGGAAGACCTTTGCTGGGAAGGAAATGTAGAGACCTGACTTCTTGGAACATATGTTGAGTACCCCTGCCCTATTGTTTTTGCTCAGATTTTTTTATTTATTAGGGGTTCAAGCGCTTAGCGCTGAAATCCTATTGTAATTGTTAAGATTTTTATTATTATTATTATTATAATTATTATTAGGGGTTCAAGTGCTTAGCGCAGAAACCATATTGTAATTGTTAAGATTTTTATTATTATTATTATTAGGGTTTTAAGCGCTTAGCACTGAAACCCTATTGTAATTGTTAAGATTTTTATTATTATTATTAGGGGTTCAAGCGCTTAGCGCTGAAACCCTATTGTAATTGTTACGATTTTTAGGGGTTCAAGTGCTTAGCGCTGAAACCCTATTGTAATTGTTAAGATTTTTATTAGGGGTTCAAGCACTTAGCGCTGAAACCCTACTGTAATTGTTAAGATTTGTATTATTATTATTATTATTATTCCGCCATAAAACTGATTGGTCAGAGCAAACAGTAAGGCCTAGAGACTTGAAACTTGGTCAGATGGTACATTTCAACTCACGGTCGCTAAGGGGTGCCAAAACATTCAAAAAGGGTGGGCCATTTTTACTAAAATGGCTATAACGCCCAAATGAAACATCATGGTTACTTGTGTAACCTCCGTTCCCTGATGGAGGGAACGAGATGTTGTGTCAATGTAGTGACACTAGGGATCACTCTTGGGAGCCCGAGACACCTCTGGTCTTTGATAAAAGGCCAATGAAAATTGGCGAGTGGTATTTGCATGCCACTCCCCCGGACACACGGGTATAAAAGGAGCTGGTATGCAACCACTCATTCAGGTTTTACGCTGAGGAGCCGATATAAGGTCCGGCCATTTCAGCAGGTAGTTCAGCATTGTGGCAGGAGGGACACAATGTCTCGTTCCCTCCATCAGGGAACGGAGGTTACACAAGTAACCATGACATTGCCTATCTGTCACTCACTCGATGTTGTGTCGATGTAGTGACACTAGGGGTCCCTATATGAAACGCGAACTTGGAGCTGGTAAAAAGACCACTCCATCCCCCGGTGGAGGGCCAGGAGGAAAATCTTTTGTTGAATTTTTGTTTGATTTCGCCGCATGCCCAAGTGGCTGCGGTACCCAACAGTTCAGCAAAAGAGTGGCTTCCTTCCTCCCTGGGTCACATACCCGGTGTGCACGGTCGTCACCACGACTACCGTCCACGGGTTTTTTCTTGCAGGGTTGGCACTCCAGCGGTGGCTGGAGTGAACTGGCGGTGTGTGGTGGGCAGACTACTGTGTGCCTCATAGCCAGCACACCAGGTCGACACGTAACCTCCCCCAACATAGTTATGAGTGTCGAACGGCCCTTTGGGGACAAGTCGACTACTCAAGAGATAGAGACAGGCATAAACAAGTCGTGGCCTCTTTTCCCCTTCTCTTTTTCCACTTCCTAAAAAAGAAGGGGGATTATCCGACTGGGCCGCCAGGTCTAGTCGGGGGGTGTCCCTCCCAAGGGGAAGACACCACGGAGACCACACATCGCCCAAAGAGAGGGGGGGATATTTAAGTGGAAGAATATGTCACATGGTCTTTCTGACCATGTGGAGAGTCTTCAAGGTAGATCCTACCCAGTGGGGGAGGAGTTACTACGAACATGGAGACTGGAGTAGAGGGGCTCTGCCCAAGGAAGATGCAGTTTGCCAACAGGGAAACGCATTAGCGGAAGATATATATCGCATGGGGTTAGCCTTACAGGGAACCGCCACATGCGGAGCACCTACCCCAGAACAGGGCTCTTAGTTAGCACGTGTACTGGGCCGGCAGCGAGTCTCTCCAAAAACTCGACTGCCACAGGGCTCGGAGGAAGTCAACCAGGGAACAAAACTTGTGAACACTGCTGGGAATTAATGGCGCAAGTCTTCAGCTCAAAAGGAGGTGGAAGGCGCTATGTGCATGCGATACACCCGGCCGGCTATCCCGGGCTTATCTGCTTGTGTTGCATGCCACTACCTGGGATGAAACCGGTTCCACCCAGAGGTTGTAGAACCTTGGAAAGGTATTGGGTGTTGCCCAGCCTGCTGCTCTGCAAATGTCTGTTAGAGAGGCACCTCTGGCCAGAGCCCAGGAAGCCGCTACACCCCTGGTAGAATGGGCTCATAGCCCTACCGGGGGCAGCATGTCCTGGGTGAGATATGCCATAGTTATGGAGCCAGTGGGCGATCCTTTGCTTGGAGACAGCGCTTCCTTTCCGCTGTGCACTAAAGCAGACAAAGAGCTGCTCAGAGATTCTAAAGCTCTGCGTGCGATCCAAATAGATGTGTAAAGCGCGCACTGGACACAGCAATGACAGGGCTGGGTCTGCCTCCTCCTGAGGCAGCGCTTGCAGGTTCACCACCTGGTCCCTAAAAGGGGTGGTGGGAACTTTGGGCACATAGCCCAGTCGGGGTCTCAGGATCACGTGAGAGTTACCCAGACTGAACTCCAGACACGTTTCGCTGGCAGAATGCTTGCAGGTCACCTACCCTCTTGATGGATGTGAGCGCAGTCAGGAGGGCAGTCTTCAAGGAGAGCTGCAAAGGCTCAAAGGGGGCTCTGTGTAGACCCTAAAGAACTACAGAGCGGTCCCATGAGGGAATGAGGCGTGGTCTGGAGGGATTCAGCCTCCTGGCACCTCTTAGGAACCTGATGATCAGGTCGTGCTTCCCTAAGGACTTACCGTCGACTGCGTCGTGGTGTGCTGCTATGGCGGCAATGTACACCTTCAAGGTGGAAGGGGACAGCCTCCTTTCCAACCTCTCCTGCAGGAAGAATACCACTGATCTGACTGCGCATCTCTGGGGGTCTTCGCGTCAGGAAGAACACCACTTAGCGAACAGATGCCACTTAAAGGCATACAGGCGCCTCGTAGAGGGGGCCCTAGCCTGAGTGATCGTGTCTACCACTGTAGCTGTCGCGAGGAGCGTGAGGTCCAAGAACCATGTCTGTGTGGGCCAGTAGGGTGCTACCAGGACGACCTGCTCCTCGTCCTCCCTGACCTTGTACAGGGTCTGTGCATGCAGGCTCACTGGGGGAAACGCATATTTGCGTCGGCAAGGGGGCCAGCTGTGTGCCAGCACGTCTATGCCGAGGGGAGCCTCGGTGAGGGTGTACCAGAGCGGGCAGTGGGAGGATTCTTGGGAGGCGAACAGGTCCACCTGTGCCCATCCGAATCAACTCCAAATCAGCTGGACTACCTGAGGGTGGAGCCTCAACTCTCCCCTGAGGATAACCTGCCGTGACAGCGCGTCCACTGTAGTGTTGAGGTTGCCCGGGATATGAGTGGCTCGCAGCGACTTGAAGTGCTGCTGACTTCAGAGGAGGAGATGGCGGGCGAGTTGTGACATACAATGAGAGCACAGACCGCCTTGGCAGTTGACATATGCTACCATTGCTGTGTTGTCTGTCCGAACTAACATGAGCTTGCCCTGGATCAACAGCCGAAACCTCAGCAGGGCGAGCAGAATTGCCAACAACTCGAGGCAGTTGATGTGCCAATGTAGTCGCGGACCTGTCCAGAGGCCGGCGGCTGCGTGCCCGTAGCAAACAGTGCCCCAGCCCATTTTGGAGGCGTCTGTCGTGACCACGAGGCACCTGGAGACCAGTTCTAGAGGGACACCTGCCCGTAGAAATGAGAGGTCGGTCCAAGGGCTGAAAAGACGGTGACAGACCGGCATGATGACCACGCGATGTGTCCCGTGGCGCCATGCCCATCTCGGGACTTGAGTCTGGAGTCAGTGCTGAAGCGGCCTCATATGCATCAACCCGGTGGCCAACGCCGAGGATGCCATATGACCCAGGAGCCTCTGAAAAAGTTTCAGTGGAACCGCTTTTTTCTGTTTGAACGCCTTCAAACAGGCCAGCACCGAATGGGCACACTCGTTCGTAAGGCGCGCCATCAAGGAGACTGAGTCCAACTCCAAACCGAGAAAAGAGATGCTCTGAACCAGGAGGAGCTTGCTCTTTTCCCAGTTGACCCGAAGCCCTAGACGGCTGAGGTGTGAGAGCACCAGGTCCCTGTGTGCGCACAACATGTTTCGAGAGTGAGCTAGGATTAGCCAGTCGTCGAGATAGTTGAGAATGCAAATGCCCACCTCCCTTAACGGGGCAAGGGCAGCCACTGCAACCTTCGTGAAGATGTAAGGAGACAGGGACAGGCCGAAAGGGAGGACTTTGTACTGATACGCCTGACCCTCGAATGCAAACTGCAGGAAGGGTCTGTGTCAAGGAAGGATCAAGATGTGGAAGTACGCATCCTTCAGGTCCACTGCCGCTAACCAATCTTGATGCCGGACGCTCGCCAGAATGCGTTTTTGCGTCAGCATCTTGAACGGGAGTCTGTGTAAGGCCCGGTTCAGTACTCGCAGGTCCAAGATTGGCTGCAACCCACCGCCTTTTTTTCGGTACGATGAAGTAGGGGCTGTAAAACCCTTTCTTCATCTCGGCTGGAGAGACAGGTTCTATCGCGCCCTTCCGTAAGAGGGTAGCAATCTCCACGCGCAAGGTAGCAGCGTTTTTGCTCTTGACCAAGGTGAAGTGAATACCGCTGAACCTGGGCGGGCGCCTGGGAACTGAACTGCATAGCCGAGTCGGACGGTCTGGATCAGCCATCATGACAGATTGGAAAGCGCGAGCCATGCATCCAAGTTCCGCGCAAAGGGGACCAAGGGGACAACGTCAACGGACGTACCAGCAGGTGGGGCCTTGCAGCGGGGCGGAGCTCGAGGTGCCACACCTCGTCGTGGCCTTGCTGAGTCTAGGGACATCGAAACACTTACCTGGCTCCTTGTGACCACCCCCGGAACAGCCTGGGACGGGGGAGGAAGAGGCCTGTCCGTGGAGACTGCCACATCGGGGGCGGCTGTGTGCCACAGCTGGACACTCAGGGGCAGAAAGGCCACCGCTGGAGTGCCAACCCAGCAAGAAAAAACCCGTGGACGGTAGTCGTGGTGACGACCGTGCACACCGGGTATGTGACCCAGGGAGGAAGGAAGCCACTCTTTTGCTGAACTGTTGGGTACCGCAGCCACTTGGGCATGCGGCGAAATCAAACAAAAATTCAACAAAAGATTTTCCTCCTGGCCCTCCACCGGGGGATGGAGTGGTCTTTTTACCAGCTCCAAGTGAGTGAGTTCCCTCGTCTCTGGGTCGCCCATCTCAGGGGCATTATGATGACCTCCGTGGGTTCTTAGGTGCCGGCTGTGAGACGGGTGGCATCTGCTTCCTGCGGTAGGCTCCACGCCGGGGCTGGGCCGAAGGGGAGGGCTGCGGCGGAGCCAGTCGGCCTCGCCCGTCTCGACCAGGTTGAGCCAAAGGTGGTGCTCCTGGACCACTAGTGTGGCCATCGTCTGACCGAGAGACTGCGGCGTGACCTTCATCGATCGGAGAGTGAGGTCAGTCACCGAGCACAGTTCCTGCATCAAATCTGGGGTGGAACTACCCTCGTGCAGTTCTTTCAATGCCTTGGCTTGGTGGACCTGCAGGAGAGCCATGGCGTGCAGGGCAGAGGTAGTTTGTCCAGCAGCACTGTAGGCTTTAGCCATCAGAGATGACGTGAGCCTACAGGGCTTGGACGGGAGCTTAGGTTCAGGGGAGAGCTCTTCAGGGGAGAGTTCCACTCTAACCCGATGCTCGCGGCCGCCCGGGAAAGCATGTCCGTCATTTTGGCATCGGCCTGTGATTGGGCAATCGTCCCCGAAGAGCTCATCATCTTCGCGGGCTCCGAACAAGAAGCCAGACTCGCCATGAGACGAGCCGGCGAACTCATCCGGAAGCCCGATTGGGGCAGATGAGCGTGCTGGGGAATGGGAGGTCCGCAGGGGGATACCCGGCGGAGACGATCCCATTGGGGTCCCCAAATCACCTCCAGTGCTAGCCACGCTGGCCTCATACCCATTGGTAGAAGGACCAAGGCGGGGAGACGCTGGGGTGGCTTGCTTTCTTACAAAAGCAAGCCGCTACCGCAACGTTGCCATGGTCATGTTCTCGCAATGAGAACATGAACCATCCACAAACGCTGCCTCCATGTGGGTCGCGCCCAGACACAAAAGACAGCGATCATGACCATCCGAAGTTGAGAGATAACGACCGCAACCAAGAATAACACACAATCGGAAAGGCATCTTTAAAAAGACGCATCTTTAAAAAGACGTTCCGTGTGTGCCGCTCTTTTAGAGAAATACATACTCTTTTAGAGGAGAAAAAAGCTCTTTCAGAAAATACACTCTCTTGTTTTTCTGCCGAAGCGCCCAGGGGTGTTCTCTGCAGTGCACCAGTGTAGAGGAGGGAGAAGCCACTGAAATGCGCCATCAGATCCAGCAGAGTTGAATGAACAGTAGGATTCAGCTCAATGAGCATGACCATTTGGCTCCAAAGAAAAAATCTGAATGAGTGG
Source organism: Myxocyprinus asiaticus (assembly GCF_019703515.2). Taxonomy (NCBI): domain Eukaryota; kingdom Metazoa; phylum Chordata; class Actinopteri; order Cypriniformes; family Catostomidae; genus Myxocyprinus; species Myxocyprinus asiaticus. The sequence continues at coordinate 18,364,455 of NC_059370.1, read as the reverse complement.
TTGCATACCAGCTCCTTTATACCCGTATGTCTGGGGGAGTGGCATGCAAATACCACTCGCCAATTTTCATTGGCCTTTTATCAAAGATGAGAGGTGTCTCGGGCTCCCAAGAGTGACCCCTAGTGTCAGTACATCGACACAACGTCAAGTGAGTGACAGATAGGGAATGAGATATTTTCAACAAACTCAGTACACATGTGTATGAGCTCAATCTGAGGTCACAGTAAAAACAAAAAAGAGTTTGGCCACTTGGTGGCACTATAAAAGGAAAAAACATGAAAACAGCTCTAACTACGCAGCCGTTATTCTGATTGAGTTGAAAATCGGCATGCAGTGTCTTTGTCCAAGGTGCCATGATTGTCTATGAGGACATTGGCAGTTCTCAAAAAACCGCTTGAACCCCATTAATTGCTGCTCGCAGCTATATTTATTATTATTATTATTATTATTATTATTATTATTCTGCCATAAAACTGATCGTGCAGAGCAAACCGTAAGGCTTAGAGACTTGAAACTTGGTCTGTTGGTAGTAGTTTTGCTCGCTACTCAGAAACACGGCCTCGGCCAAATCGGTCAATGGGGGCACTACAGCGATCAAAAATGTGAAACTGCTCATAACTCCTAGACCGTTTGTCGTAGATCAGCTTTATACCATTGGAATCCTTGGCTCAAACCAAACAAAACGTATATCTCCGATTTCATTTCCGCCATCTTTGATTTTTCAAGAGGTATGAGCACCTATTAGAGAAGGTTAACGGAGGCCGATCGGCACAAAACTCGGTGGGCCTGTTCGACTACTGGCCCTAGAGGTCTGTGAGAAATTTTAAAGTTATCGGCCAATGGATGGCACTAACGAGTTTTACACCTCTGTAATCACGTGGTGTTTCACACACACACACACACACATGGCTGTGACCCAATTCAAAGGCTGCATCCTTCGAAGTACTCGGACTTCAAAGGCCACGCCTTTGAAGGCTGTGAAGGTCGGACTGAGCATTGTTAATTGGGACAGTCTAGCCTATGGAGGACTGTTCTTGTCACCTACCAACTATGACAGCTGCCGAGTGACTGTAAAGTTTGTACTGGACTTTTTTGAAAGTTATATTAAACTGTCTGAAAACAAAACAGGGTTCACAAACTGTCTAAATATTTTAGCCATGGTCCATTTCTGTATATAATAAAGAATATAAACTATATAAAATCGCATCTTAGTAAGATAAGTCAACATTTGAACCACTTAAGGTTTTTTTTTTTTTTACATTTCTATCATTAGATATTTGAGTAAGTTGAAACCCAATACTTACATTTAAAAGCGTAATTCGGCAGTTTCTCTCAAAAAAATCCTTTCGTCACTGGCGCACAATTAATTCTGGGGTAGGCAAGTCTGCAAAGGATCCATCTGTTGTATCCTTCATTTCACAGGAAATGAAGGACACATTTGGAGGCCGCATTTGAAGGAGCCTTCGAATTGGGACAGCCTTTTCGCACAGCAGTGACACAATCGGCCTTCGAATGCGACCTTTGAAGGATGCAGCCTCTGAATTGGGACGCTGCTATAATTCATATAATTTGTTAGATCTGCTCATACTGAACAACTTTGCCTCAAGAACCACTGCTGTCAATCAAATCATTCATTAAATATTCACAATTATGTAAAAAAACTACTTTTGTGAACTAGTCCTAGGTTTTTCACTCAACCTCAATAAAACCAATGCAGTACAATTCTCTGGACTCTCTAGGTCAATAATTATCAAAAAATAATGTTGAACTGTACCCTTTGGGTAGCTATAAGTGTTATTTAGAAAATGGCCGTGGTCAAGTGTACAAATAAGCCCATAATTCCTAAACATAAACTTAGAACTTCAAGAAATTAGGTGAGCACATGCCACATATGATTCTAAACAAGCATGCAGACTTTTATGGAGATCGGACCATAGGTGGCGCTATGAGCTTTAAAAACCATGTATTTCCTTGTAAATTGCCTGTACTGGCTGTAAATGGTCTATTCCATCTATGATCTAGGTGGTTACATGCTTGCTAAATAAAACATAATACCTTTTTACGCATGTGCTTAAAGGCCTTAAACCGCTTGAACCCCGTTAATTGCTGCTCACAGCTATATTTATTATTATTATTATTATGCCATAAAACTGATCGGGCAGAGCGGGCTGTAAGGCCTAGAGACTTGAAACTTGGTCAGATGGTAGTAGTATAGCTCACTACTCAGAAACACGGACTCGGCCAAATCGGTCAATAGCGGACGCTACAGCGATCAAAAACGCGAAACTGCTCATAACTCCTAGACCGTTTTTCGTAGACTCAATTGCTTTATACCATTGGAATCCTTTGCTCAAACAAAACAAAACGTATATCTCCGATTTCATTTCTGCCTATAAAAATTTTCCAGCATATTGGAATGTATATAATGCAGTGTTGTGAAAAAACACAAGTAATATATATCACCTGATAGCTCTTCTCATTCTAAACAACTTTGCCTCAAGAAGCATTGGTGTCTGTCAAACCGTTCACGAAATATTTCAGATAATGTTAAAAACCTACTGCAAACTAGTCCTAGGTTTTTCGCCCGATCAGAACCAAACCAGTGCAGTAATATACTCTGGAGTCTGATTATCAATAATTATAAAAAAAAAAAAGTTGAAGCAGATGTGTGAGCGGCTAGCTCTGCGCACTTTGAGGTTTTTTGATTTTTTCATGTTATAACCGGTGAGATTCGATACACCCAGTTACATATTTGCTCTTTTGGGTAAACATGGCAAAGAAGTCAAAATCCTCAGACTCTGGAGACATTAAAATACACTTACGTGCTCAAGCTGAGGCCTCTGACGGGACTGCGAGCCGGGGACTCGATTTGGATGGCATGTCGGGAGATGAAATCCAGCGTCAACTGTCCAACATCTCGTGATGCTGACGAAGGTTGTTGCTGACTCGGAGGATCTTGCTGTAATACATCGATCGATTACGGCGATGGAAACAAAATTCTCTGAGTTGGTCACAAGAGTGACAGATATTGAGAACCAAATCGATTGTCTGGAATCATCGGAAAGGGAATTATTCACTAATCCGCCCGTGTCCAAAACAGACTTGGAATTTATTTTGGAAAAATTGGAAGATCTCGAAAATAGGAATCGAAGGAACAATATTCGAATTGTTGGAATTCCTGAACATGAAGAGGGTGGAGATATGGTGAAATTCCTAGACGAGCTCTTCCTGAGTCCGCTCAACATAACAGGCCATAAGCTGGAAATTGAGCGAGCTCACAGAGTCCCGGCTCGCAGATCTGCTGAGGGAGACAGGCCCCGATTAATTCTAGCCAAATTTCTGAGATCATCCGAAAAAGATATCATGTTGCGCCAGGCGAGGAGCAAAGGAAAGCTTTCTTGGAAGAATCACAATATTTGCTTGTTCCCTGATTTTGCGAATGCGACAAGAGAGAAATGCGATCGGTTCAAGGAATGTAAGAAACTCTTAGATCAATGGAAGATCGCTTTTGCACTGATGTTTCCAGCCGAACTGAGAATAGACACCAAGGATGGCAGCAAAGTATTTTTATGCCCCAAAAAGGCACTGGCCTTCATACAAACTATGGGTGAGTTAACCATTGGGCATTTCTTATGTGAATGGACTGACTCGCTGTTCAGTGACTTGACTATCTAAGGAAGCTGGGCGCCATTTTTGTTTCCTTCTGCGTTGGCTCCGAGTAGCGGCTGGAGTTTGTTTTGTGGCATGACACTCCAAGTAACTTTTGCATTGACGGAAGATCGCTTTTACACTGAAGTTCCCGGCCAGATTTAGAATGGACACTATGGATGACCGCAAAATATCTACATGCTCACATAAAGGACGTCTTTTATAAAGTTGACGGACTGAGTAAGTCATGATGTATTATTTTTATGTGGCCTCCGAGTGAATTTGACTCTGGATCATCCGAGGAACCGGAATGCCTGTTTTGTTTCTTTATGTGCTGGCTCCGCCCAGCAGCTGGAGTTTCTTTTGTGGAATAACACTCCTTCGGGTCAGCTGTGGATGAATCTGATCATACTTTGTGCTTACGACTCCTGTTGGCTGGAGTTTGTTTTGTGGAGTAATTTTAAGGGACATTAGAATAATTACGTCATCTGCTATACTCATAACAGCTGGCTCACTGAACAATTGTCTGTCTGTCCGAGGAAACTGAACGGTTTTATATCAGCTGGAATTTGTTTTGCGGAGGAACACACCTTCACGGCAGTTCTGTAAATGAATCTACATGTTCTTTGTGTTTATTCTGCCTGTTGGATGGGTTCTGTTTTACAAAGTATTTTCTGTTATGTAAGTTTGCCTCACAAAATTTGTATAGAAGCACCGGACTTGAGCAATCCGATGGCAAAGTTGTCGCGGGGGTTCTCACATGTGTACATGGACTCTTTGAGTTTAGAGGGATTGACGCCTGTTGGCGCTGTCGTGGGCAGGGATAATGCGTATGTTTTTCTTTTTTCTGTTTGATTTGTTCGGGGGGAAGTCCGGGGTTTGATTGTTGCATTAATGGGGAATGTGGTCTGTATAATCTTGCTTTTGACACACTATTTTTTTTATTATATCAATATGTCAGACGTTAATATGAATGGATTGTCTCTCACCACATGGAATGTCAATGGGTTGGGGCACCCCATAAAAAGAAGGAAGGTTATTTCTTTTCTTAAGCGTAAGAAATACGATATAGTCTTTCTTCAAGAAACGCATCTTTCCCCACAGGAAGCTGAAAAATTTGGGAAGATATGGGGTTGACATGGCTCAAGTAAGAGTAGGGGAGTCATTATATTGATAAATTAACAAATACAATTCAAATTTCTCAAACAGATTAAATATAAAATAGGAAGAGTCATTATTGTTTTAGCAGACATTCAGGGGCAAAGGTTGATTTTGGCTAATATTTACGCACCTAACCCTGATGATCAGAGCTTTTTTATAGATCTTGAAGGGATGTTGCAAACCGCTGGCACCCCTCATGATATAATATTGTGAGGAGACTTTAATTTATTGATGGACTCAATCCTTGATCATAGTGAAGCAAAAGTGTGTAAGCCCCCTAGAGCAACAGTGACACTTCGCAGGATGTGTAAAAATCTTGGTCTTGCAGATATTTGGAGACTTTTGAACCCATCTGGTAGGGACTATATATTTTTTCATCAGTTCATAAGATTTATTCTAGAATAGATTTTTTTTTATATCTAAATCCCTCATTTCATCTGTTGTTGACTGCTCAATTGGAAAAATCTTAGTCTCAGATCACGCCCTGGTGAGTTTAGAGATGTTGCCACATACAGAGAAAAATAAATCATATAGTTGGTGCTTTAATGTATCCCTTTTGCAAAAACCTGATTTCCAACAAATGTTAAAGACTGAAATCAATGTTTACATGGAGACCAACTGGTCCTCAATTTCCTCTGTGGGCGTGGCTTGGGAGGCACTTAAGGCAGTTCTTAGGGGTTGGATCATACAGTATGCCTCATTCATCAAAAAATCCAAAGCACCAGAACTCGTAGAGTTGGAAGAGAATATTAAAAGTGCCGAGGCAGAGCTGAAGCACCGAATGTCGTCTAATGGCCTCAGAGAATTGACCCAATTGAAATACAGATATAATACTATTTTGTCGTGGAAAGTGGAATTTTGGTTGTTCAGGGCAAGACAGTCATACTGCTTCTGGCAAGATATATAAAACAGAGAGAGTCTTTTTCTACCATTCCCTCAGTGAAATCTGCTGGTGATGAAATTATTACCTCAGCCATTGATATTAATAATGCTTTTAAAGAGTTCTATCTTGATCTCTATAGTTCCACATCTTCGTCTACTGATGAAGATATTAGAAAAATTGTGGAACCACTAGAACTCCCTAAACTGACGACTGAGCAAAAAAATTCTCTTGATTCTGAAATAACCTTGGAGGAGCTTGACGAGGTAATTAAGGCCTTGCCTTCAGGCAAAGCTCCAGGGCCAGATGGTTTTAACGCTGAATTTTTTAGATCTTATGCTACAGAATTGGCTCCACTTTTGTTAGAAGTTTATACGGAAACATTAAAGAATGGAAAGCTTCCGCCAACCATGACGCAAGCCCGGTTCAGTCTGATTTTTAAAAAGGACAAAGATCCAAGCGAGTGTAAAAGTTACCGTCCAATTTACCTGATCCAGCTAGATGTAAAAATATTGTAAAAAATTTTGGCTAATCGATTAAGTAAAGTTATGACATCTCTTATACATATAGATCAGGTGGGGTTGATTAGGGGCCGCAGCTCTTCTGACAACATTAGGCATTTCACCAATATGATGTGGTCAGTGGCGAATGATCAGACTCCGGTCGCTGCCATCGCACTTGACGCCGAAAAGGCGTTTGATATGGTAGAGTGGGATTATCTTTTTAAGATTTTGGAAATATATGGGTTCGGGAGTACATTTATTGGTTGGACTATGTTACTTTATAGACCCCCTGTAGCGGCGGTACAATCAAATGGATTAAGTTCAAATTATTTTACCCTGAATAGGGGCACTCGGCAGGATTGTCCTCTTTCCCCATTATTGTTCTGTCTTACCCTGGAACCATTAGCAACTGCGATAAGAAAGGAGGAGGATTTTCCAGGGTGGTGGCGGGAGGTGTGGCGCATAAGCGGTTGCTTTACGCAGATGATATTTTATTATTTGTCTCTAACCCTGCTAAATCTATGCCTTGCCTTCACAGAATTATGAATTCCTTTTCTAAGTTTTCAGGATACAAAGTCAATTGGTCTAAATCCGAAGCTTTGGCTTTGACAGCGTACTGCCCAGTAACGGCTTTCCAGCCGGGCGCTTTTCAGTTGCCCGAACAGGGCATTAAGTATTTGGGTATTTTATTCCCAGCAAAATTGTGTGATTTAGTTAGAGTTCATTTTGACCCCTTAATAAAACGGTTTTCGAGAAAACAGTTTTTGATCGGGAAAGAAAAAAATGAATTGTATTCCAAAATTCAATTACTTGCTGCAGTCTCTCCCTATAGATGTCCCCCTCTCTTATTTCAAGCAATCTGACAGCATAGCGAAGTCCTTCATTTGGAATGGTAAGCATCCCAAATTACATTAAGATTTTTTTTATTATTATTATGCTTTCGGTCTTAGACATTTGGCTCACTGGTCGCTTCCACCTGAGAGAGCCCCTCCCTGGTTCTGTATAGAACAGGAAGTTCTTGCCCCTATTTCACCATTGCAGAGCCTTTCTATCAAATTAATCGGATAAGTTAAGTTACATCCCGTTATCTCACATTTGAACTCGGTATGGACAAAAGTGTCCAGAGTGTTTAATTCAGACATTTATTTAAATGTTGCCTCGAGTATATGGCTGAACCCCAAATTATGCATCAACAAGTCCCCTTTTTGCTGGTCAGAATGGATTGGGAGGGTGGTTATTACACTCGGTGACCTATATAAGAGTGGAGTGTTGAGATCTTTTCAAAATTTGGTTCAACTTTTGGGATTCCCAGATCTCAGTTCTATAAGTATTTACAGTTGCACCACTGCTTTGTACTGTTTTTGGGAGTGGTTTACACCCCCTAAAGCGGCAGATACTCTGGGAGTGGTGATTACTGCTTTTGGAATAGGTCATGAGGCATCGGTGTATTACTCCCTGTTAATTCAGAATCTGGGGGACGGAACTCCAGCTTCTCTTAAGAGATTATGGGAGAAAGATCTAAACTTGGTATTGGAGGAGGGAGTGTGGGCTAGGATTCTAAAAAACATCTAGAGATGCAAGGGTTTGCCTTATGCAATTTAAGATTTTACATAGAATCTATTGGACCCCCTATAGATTGCATAGGCTTGGTCTTAAAGACACACCCACCTGCTGGCTGTGAGAAATTTTAAAGAAATTGGCCAATGGATGGTGCTAACGAGTTTTACGCCTCTGTAATCACGTGGTGTTTCACACATACACACAATGGCTGTGTCCCAATTCAAAGGCTGCATCCTTCGAAGGACTCAGACTTCAAAGTCCACGCCTTCAAAGGCCGCGAAGGTTGGACTGAGCATTGTTAATTGGGACAGTCTAGCCTACGGAGGACTGTTCTTGTCGCGTGACAGCTGCCGAGTGACTGTAACGTTTGTACTGGACTTTTTTGAAAGTTATTTTAAACTGTCTGAAAACAAAACAGGGTTCACAAACTGTCTAAATATTTTCACCATGGTCCATTTCTGTATATAATAAAGAGTATAAACTATAAATAATCGCATATTAGTAAGTTATAAGTCAACATTTGAATGTTTTTTTTTTTTTTTTACATTTGTATCATTAGATATTTGAGTAAGTTGAAAACCAATACTTACATTTAAAAGTGTAATTCGGCAATTTCTCAAAATAATCCTGTCATCACTGGCGCGCAATGAATTCTGGGGTAGGCAAGGCCACGAAGGATCCATCTGTTGTATCCTTCATTTCACGGGAAATGAAGGACGCATTTGGAGGCTACATTTGAATGAGCCTTCGAATTGGGACAGCCTTTGTCACGCAGCAGTGACGCAATCAGCCTTCGAATGCGACCTTTGAAGGATGCAGCTTCTGAATTGGGACACAGCTATAATTCATATCATTTGTTAGATCTCCTCATACTGAACAACTTTGCCTCAAGAACCACTGCTGTCAATCAAATTGTTCATTAAATAAAACCTACTTTTATGAACTAGTCCTAGGTTTTTTGCTCAACCTCAATAAAACCATTGCAGTACAATTCTCTGGACTCTCTAGGTCAATAATTATAAAAAAAAAAAAAAAAAAAAAATTGAACTTTACCCTTTGGGTAGCTATAACAGTGTCATTTAGAAAATGGGCGTGGTCAAGTGTACAAATAAGCCCACAATTCCTAAACAAAAACTCAGAACTTCACGAAAGTGAGCACATGTAACAGTTGTATATAACACAGTGTTTTTTTAAAAAAACACAAGTAATTCATATCATATGATAGCTCTTCTCATTGTGAACAACTTTGCCTCAAGAATCATTGGTGTCTGTCAAACAGTTCGTTAAATAATTGAGATTACATTAAAAACCTACTTTTGCGAACTAGTCCTAGGCTGTTTGGCCGATCGCAACCAAACCAGTGAAGAAATATTAGTTGGAGTTCCTTTATCAATAATTATCAAAAACAAATTTGAACTTTCAATTCAGCATGGCCACGCCCATTCAAAATGTCCGTAGTATGCAGGGCCAATTTTACTTAAATGGCTATAACTTTTTAACGGAAATAGCTATCTTCACCAAACTTGACATACTAATGTAGGGGATCATTCTGAGGACACACACAAATTGGCTGCGATTGGCCACTTGGTGGTGCTATAATTTGAACAAACATGAAAATTACTCTATGAAACCGTTGCCTCGATTGACTTGAAATATTGAATGTAGCCTCTTTGTTCAACACCCCATCAACACCTAAGAGAACATTTGCATATCTAAAAAAAATATGGCTGCCATTAGCCAATTAAAAATCATGTGCTTTTAGACAAGGTTAGCAATGGCCGATCGAAATGAAACTTCACGGGCTTATTTGACTCTGAATTACAGACATCTGTATGAAATGTGAAAAAAATCGGCCACCGGTAGGCACTATCAAATTTAATGAGCACAGAAATGGCTGTATGTCTCGCAGTGTTTAACAAATACTTAAGTAATTCATATAGTTAGATAGGTCTCCTCACCCTGAACAACTTTGCCTCAAAAACTATTGCTGTCAATCAAATCATTGTTTTAGCCTCATCAATTATTAGAAAAACCTACTTTTGCAAACTAGTCAGAGGTTTTTCGTCCAATCAAAATGAAACCAGTTTATAAAGATTGTTTGGAGTCCCTACATCAATAATTATCAAAAAATTTTGAACTTTGTTCACATGCCTATAATAGACCAATGAAATCTTGTGGGCAGAGCCTAAAACACTTATAAGGCTATAAATCCTGAACGCAATGAGCAATCTCAACCAAACTTGAGACAAATCTGTAGGGGATCAAAGTGAGGACACAAGATACATTTTAATAAAAAAGGCAGATCGGAACAAAACTTGGTGGGCCTATTTGTCTCTTGGTCAAAATGCAAAATAAAATAGAAAATAGGCCACCAGGTGATGCTATTGAGTTTTACATGAATGTAAATTGTTGAATATTGTGCAGTTTGTCACAAAGACAAACATTGTTCATATCATGATGCATCTCTTTCTGAACAACTTTACCTCAAGAACCATTGGTGTAAATGTTATTTTTTTTTTTTTTAAACTACTTTTGCGAACTACTCCTAGGTTTTTCAGCCGACAGCAACAAAACCTGTACAGAAAGACTCTTTGCACAGCCAAGATCAATCAATATAAAACATTTTTGAACTGTTTATTTTTCATGGCTATGACAAGGTAATTAAAAAAACGGGTGTGGCCAAGTGTTCCCAAAACCCCAAAACTCATAAATGAGAAACACAATTATCATCAAGATTTGTACACATATACAGCATGTTATTCTTTAGGTGTGTGCAAAATTTGGTCAGACAATATGTGGCGCTATAACAGTTTTGAATGTTATAAAGCCCATATCTCTGTGGTACCTAACCTGATGGTTTTGAACATAATGACATTTTTTCACTGTTTTTAGTGATATCTGACAACAAACACATATGTAATTGATTTATTGATTATTTATTAAACTGCTTCAATGGCTTGAACCCCAAGAATTGCTGCTCGCAGCTATATTTATTATTATTATTATTATTATTATTATTATTATTATTATTATTAATATTATTAATATTCTGCCCTAAAACTGATCGTGCAGACCGTAAGGCCTAGAGACTTGAAACTTTCAGGGATGGTAGTACTCCTGCTGGCTCACTGTACACATTGAATTGGCTCAATCAGTCCATAGGTGGCGCTATAGTGAAAAAAAACCTAAAAACTCCTGAACCTAAAGGCATAGAAACACAATTCTTTTTTCTTGTGATTCCTTGCGTCATGCCCAATCTTTTAAGATCTGGCTGTTTTTGGCTCTGCCCCTTTGTTTTCCCGCTATTATGGATTGTTTGAAAAAGATTCAAAATGAACTCATCATAGGCCATTCACCGATCGACTCTAAATTTTGCATGCAGTGTCTGTGTCTAAGATGCCATCAAGGTATATGAGGACAGTTGCATACCTTGAAAAATATGGCCGCCATCAACAAAATCATCTTTGAGCAGCTATTTGAATTAGTCCTAGTCCGTTCACCTGATCGAAACCAAACCAGTGCAGAAAGATTCTCTGAAGTCCCATTATTAACTTTCGATTCAACTTTGCAATGCTACACCAAAACATAAGCTGTTGGTGTGGCCTTTTTTACTTTTTTACAGTTATAACTCTTGAAAGGAATGAGATGTTTTCACAAAATTTGAGACATTTATGTATGGGGTCATTTGGAGGACGCATGATATCAATTGAATACTAATGCCTGTTGGTGGCACTATAACAGTCAGGAATGTAAAAAAATACCATGTCTGTGTGATACCTCACCTGATGTTTCTCAAAATTAAGGCACTTAAACATTGTTTTAGTTGTTTTCAGGCTAATTAATACTTAATATCTGTTGCATGTGAACTTAAAGGACCTTAAAGGCTTGAACCCTGTTAATTGCTGCTTGCAGCTATATTTATTAAAAAAAATTCTGCCCTATTAGTGTCTGGGTGTCAGAGACCGTAAGTCGTAGAGATTCCAAACTTGGCAGGATGGTTCCAAATTGCCCCCACTACTCAGGCACCCACACACACATCCATCAGACCCTAGGTGGCGCTATAATAAGCACCTTTACATTTGTGTTCATAACTCTGGTACCATAAGGGCTAGAATCAAAATCATTTTTCCTTTGATTCTTTGAGTCAAGCCCTACAAAACAAATATATCCTATTTCATTTTCGTCTATAATTTTTTCCGGCATTTTGAATATTTTTAAAAACCTACTTTTTTGAACTCCTTCTAGACCGTTAGTCTGATTGGCATTAAATTAGGTATACATCATCTGCAGACCCCCCTGACAAAAATATTTATCAAAAGAATTTCAATATGTTACATATTACTAAAGATATTATCGATATAATTCCTTCGGTTTAACGCAATTTCAGTAATTTATCAATATCTACTCAATGCAAACTCCAAACATAACCAAACTCGGGACACATAGTCAACAGGACATTTAGAATATGTCAGCAAAGTTTCGTACAATTCCACCCCTAGGGGGCGCTACAACTAAAAAATAGTTCTAACTTTGCAGCCATTTGAGCGAAAAAGTTCAAATTAAATATGGATCTTCTTTGGTTCAAATTCTAATATATTCCTAAAAAATCAATTCTACAAATTAACAAAAATGGCTGCCAACAGCCAATCAAATTTCAGCACCTAATAACTTGAATTGTGAATGGTTGATGGTCCTGAAACTTATTATACACAAGAAGGGTTTCTAAAGGAAGCTGTATTTAAAAATTTTTGAGAATCGGCCACTGTAATGAACTGGCCATGGAGACGGTGTTAGGATCCATGTGCTGGAAGTTTATTAGAATACAAGCAAACAATCCAAATCGGCAGGCAAATAGAGATAGTCGTTATGCAAGCGGTATAATCCAATAAACCAAAAAAAAACAACAAAAAAAAAAAAAACAAGGCAAACAAAACAAAGGGGTATCCAAAAAGCAGAAAATCCAGGAATCAGGCAAATGTCATAACAAATAAACAGTCAGCAATGGCAATTGAAAAACGCTAGGTAAGGCATTGTAAACTGGCAATACTTCGCAACGTGACAGTGGAAACAGCATGGTATTTATATAGTTCAGACAGGAAGTAACCAATGAAGAAACGGTACAGAGTTAGTATTCAGGAGAGGGCTCCCTCTGGTGGTTGGTAGGAGGGGTAACAACCTCGGATGTTACAGCCACATGCTGGTGCTATAATAAGCTAATTTGCATTTTTGCTAATAACTCCGGAACCGTATAGGCAAGAATTTTTTTTTTTTGTTGTTTTTGTTTTTTTGTTTCTCCAAATTCATTAGTGCTCCTAAAGGATATAATCACATGGATTTTTGTTTCTGCATGAAAACTTTTCTACCATTTAGATTTTTTGAAAAACCTACTTTTTCGAACTCATCCTAGGCCATTTGTCCTATTTGCACACAACTTGATATACATCATCTGCAGACCCTCCTGACAAAAGTTATCAAAATATGAGTTATCAATGAGCTAACGCCCACACCTGCCACGGCCAATGAGCCGACGCCCACGCCTGCCATGGTGAACGAGCTGGAAGCCTCGTCCGTCCCAGAGCCAGCATTGCCAGCCGCGTCCGTCCCAGAGCTAGCGTTGCCAGCCTCATCCGTCCCAGAGCCAGCATTGCCAGCCTCGTCCGTCCCAGAGCCAGCGTTGCCAGCATTGACAGCCTCGTTGGTCTCAGAGCCTGCGTTGCCAGCCTCTTCCACCCCAGAGCCTGCGTTGCCTACTTCGGCTGTCCGGAGGAGGAGGAGAGGAAAGTCTTCTGTTTCCAAGTCGCAGAGACTTGAGAGACCACAGAGGTCGTTTCCAAGTCTCTGTCAGTGTTCACGACCACAGAGGTCATTTCCAAGTCTCTGCCAGTGTTCACGACCACAGAGGTCGTTTCCAAGTCTCTACCAGTGTTCACGACCACAGAGGTCATTTCCAAGTCTCTGCCAGTGTTCATGACCACAGAAGTCGTTTCCAAGTCTCTACCAGTGTTCACGACCACAGAGGTCATTTCCAAGTCTCTGCCAGTGTTCATGACCACAGAGGTCGTTTCCAAGTCTCTGCCAGTGTTCACGACCACAGAGGTCGTTCCCGAGACTATGCCCATGTTCACGACCACAGAGGTCGTCTCCGAGTCTCTGCCTATGCCCACGACCACAGAGGTCGCTCCCGAGACTCTGCTCATGTTCAAGACCACTGAGGTCATTTCCCAGTCATCCTGGACTCTTAGCCTCGAGCCTGCCATGGTTCTGCCTTCTACAGCTACGCCCTTCGAACCTGTCATGGCTCCACCTTCTACGGCTTCGGCCCTCAAGCCTCCCATGGCTCAGCCTGCCACGGCTCCACCCCTCGAGCCTGCAATGGCTCCGCCTCCCATGGCTCTGCTCCTCGAGCTTCCCACGGCTCCGCCATCCATGGCTTCGTCCCTCGAGTCTCCTATGGCTCCACCTTCCACGGCTCCAGTCCCTAGTCTTTGGTCACCACCCAGCTCTCCTGACCCTGTTTCAGCTTGGTGGCTGTCAACCAGGCCTCCTGATCCAGTCCCTACCCCTGGATCTTCTGGCCAACCAACTGATCTGCTCTGGTCCTCTGGGTCTCCTGGCCATCTGCCTGATCTGCTCTGGTCCTCTGGGTCTCCTGGCCATCTGCCTGATCTGCTCTGGTCTCCTGGGACTCCTGGCCGTCCACCTGACCTGCTCTGGTTTCCCTGGTCTCCTGACCGTCCGCCTGATCTGCTCTGGTCTTCTGGGTCTCCTGGTCATCCACCTGATCTGCTCTGGTCCTCTGGGTTCCCTGGTCATCTGCCTGATCTGCCCTGGTTTCCTTGGTCCCCTGGTCATCTACCTGATCTGCCCTGGTTTCTTTGGACCTCGGTGTTGCTTGCCTCGCTTCAGGAGCTGCTCGTGGCGGGGGGGTGGGGGGGGCTCTGTTATGAATCACGACTCTGTAGTTCCTCCCACTCAGAGTACATGGCTTGGCATTTATTTGCGCTTTAAATTACAGATATAAAATGACCAGTGTGGTTCTTAGTACTGTACTGCGAGTTGTACAGTGTATAATTTTTTTGGTGCATTCTGTTACGAGCAATTGTGAAAATATTTGATGCTGTTAACTGCATTAGTGAAATAAAGCTGAGTGACTGGATCAGACAGTTGCTGCATCTTTTGAAAATTTGGTGAGAACTCAACTGTGCTGAAACAGAGGGTGTTGTGATCCTTAAAAGGAAAAAAATGGACAGCATTCGACATATTTAGTTGGACTTAAACTTTGCCAGCTTTACAAATCGTACAATTCATCATACTTTATCCTGATATTTTGTGAAAGCCAGCGTGGGCAACTGACAGATGACAGATTGCTCATCCCCCTCTTTCTCCCCTGCCCCACCCACTAGGGGATGGAGGGGCACTTGTTCTCACAGCTGTCCACGCCCAGTTGAGTTGTGTTTTTCAAAAAGGTTGTGAGGCGGACTTGAGCTGAAAGAGGGGTGTTTCGTGACCTTTTAACAATCAGCAATCTTTGCCAATTTTGACCGTGTGGAAATGTTCAAAACATTCATAAACTAGTGGGTTCCACCCATAATCATATTGTAACTCATTAATAACTTATTAACTATTCATAAATGTAAATAAATAAAATAAATATATGTATATTGTTTTTGAATGTTGACAGAAAAATTGACACTTTATTCAATTTACTGCTTATTTTTCATTACAGGATTTTAAAATATTTACCAATTTTAGTCAAACCAGTGTGAAACATGCAAAAACATGTGTGGTGATGGGGGCTTGGTCGTGTATCTGTCTGTGGGAGAGAGAGAGCGGTATGGCTCGTCACCTGGGTTATTATTATCTCTAACAACTGTTTGTTGTTGTAGTGATGGCAGAGGGAGACATAAAATGGTGCACGAGGCATCAGAATGTGAGAGAGAGACCAGAGAGAGACTGTTCCTGTGTGTGCGTCAAGAATTATTGACTCGTTTATGTGTGATTACTTGGCCACTGAGTGCCATTTTTGTTTAAGTTTTGTGAACGACGCTGAAGAGTAATAAAAATACTCACATTGACAGCTCGCTGACTCCTTCACTATCCAGATTGCGAACGTGTTACATGTTTTTTTCTTAACATTTAGATGAACATTTATAAGAATAAAGTATTATGTAAAATGTATATTAATTTTCTTTTACCCAAGTTCAGCTATGAATCTGTATGTGGCTCAAGCTGATTTTGAGCTTGTTCTTGAGCTTGTTAGCCAGTCGGCTCACTCACATGTGACGTGTTAAGCCAATCATCTTGCATGGTGTAAGCTGATTGGTCCTTTGACATGTAATTGTTTAACCAAACATCTCTTTGTGTAACATTTAAATGGCTCAGTTTCTCTGAAACCCACCTCCACTCCAGCTTCACTTCTGCTAATGGGGATTGTTTGTATGACTATTTGTGCAGCAACATGTTCATACATGCTCGTATCAGAATGTCTTGCTTTTTGTCTAATTGTGCAGCAGCATGTCCACATGCTCAACTCAGTATGTCTGTGTATTTTCTAGCAGTAGTAAGTCTCCATACTTGCACTGCAGCAGCAGCAGCAGCGTAGCAGATCTAGACTGCCAAAACCAGTATCCTTGTAATAAGCGATAGCGAGACAAACAGACCCAAATGCAGAGGAACAGTTCAAAGGATTTATTTCCAATGAATATGAGCAGTCACTGTGGATGTCGAGGATCCTGGCACTGGCTGCAGCAGCGGAGAGAGATGACTGAGAAGCACGCGTGCCATGGCTGCGCAAATGACAGTCCATGAAGAGTGTGTTCATAGAATGAGTGTGTGCATTGTAGAAGTCAGGAATAGATTCGTGGAATCCTCCGTTGAAGCTTAGTGAGGTGCAAAATGACACACGCGGGCAAAGATGAGGTATCCTCCGTGGACACCCAGCTGACACGCAGCGGACTGGAAGGCAACCACATATCCAACACGCGGGCAACCAACAGATACACGAGACAGGACTAACTAGGCAGAAAGAGTGAGGTTAGTTACTTCACACAAAACAGCTTATTATAATGAAGCACATTCAGTAAACACTGAACTACATTTAACATTCAACAAAACCAGCAAAAGACATGATACACGAGGGGATTAAAATAGGCAGAAACAAACAATGAACAGGTGCCGCTCATTAGCTGAACATTGGCATGATCAGCGTTCCCATGGAAACAATCAGGGTTCCCATGGAAACACTGATTTCACGTGCCAGCGGCACCTGAAACATGAGGGGAAAACATCAGCATGCTTGGAACAAAACAAACATGGAGCATGTGACAGGATCCCATCACTGATCAAAACTGAACCAGACAGTAAGTCAGGATCCAGACACCATGCCCCAGACATGAAATACAAGACAGACAGGGAATGATGATGCCACGGTCCCGTCAGACAAAACCCCAACCTGACAAGGTGACAGGACCATGACATCACTGGAGAGCACATGGCGGTATCTCACAACCGGACCCGTGCGCTCACATAAAGACAGGACACGAAACACAAGACAGAACATGGGGCGATGATGTCAAGGTCCCGTCAGACAAAAAACCCAACCTGACAAGGTGACAGGACCGTGACAATCCTATCAATATATCTTACCCACATTAACATGCTAAATCTTTCCATGATTTGTCATGACTGCAATTTTATTTGGTTTGACAAGTACTAGTAATTTCTGAATTAATTTCCTTATAACTTAAATTCATAACATACTATGTTCAAAACAGCTCAGTAGCCTAAATTAATATAAAACCAACATATTCTTTTACAAACACAATAACAAAAATAAAACAGTACAATGTTTTAAACAATGTTTTCAAGTTTTCAAGCTATTTCTTTTACTTGCAGGAACTGCATAATGTTAATATGCGAGTGTATTCCTTGTAAAGGTATGCTTTGCATTTGTTGCAAGTAGTGGTTATTTTTTCTTCATTCTTCATGCTCATGCAATATGCCTCTCAAAAAAATCACTTCAGAACTATTAGTATCACAGCTTGGGCTGTTTCTAACATGTTATTGGAGAAACAAAGATGTGTGTGTGTGTGTGTGTGTGTGAGAGAGAGAGAGAGAGAGAGAGAGAGAGAGAGAGATGGGGCGTGTGCAATCACCTATTGATGATGTATGTAGTCTGTTAGTCAGCTTTCTGAAGATAATAAAATTTTGATGAAATGCATACTATTTTCTCAGTGGAGAAATAGCCATCCCAGCTCCCTATTTTGCATTAGCCAGTGCGCAAGTGTCTTTCAAACCGTAATGCCCTCTGCCATTTTGTCCTCTCTAATGTGGAAAGTCCGGTAAGAGGTAAGTGCCTTGAGTTTGTGTAATTAATCAGTCTGTTGTGTCTCTCAGCTGTGATGAGCCTTAATGCTGAAGTTGTAAGTTTAAAGCCATTTAAAGCTATTTCCTAGCTTTAGTAGTGTAGTAGTAATATGAGCGATCACGGAGTGCTGTTGAATATAAACACTGAGTGACGCTGACTCACGTCACGTCACCAACTGGCTCATATTACATGCAAAAATGGCCTTTTGCCTCCACCTGCTGGCTAAAATATGTAATGTCACAAAAATTTAGTATGCAACAGTTAGTTTCGGTCCTCGAATCTGATTGGACGAGAGACATTCCATGAGTACTGATGGTCTCACACCATCAGCACTCTCAGACGCTTCACTGTGTGTATCACTCCGCTTGTGTTCGTACCATTCTAAACTAAAGTGTAAGAGCAGTGCAGATGTATTAAGAACCATCTGTCTCTTTACATTTATACATACTGTGTATCACATTAATCTTTGAAAACAAGGGGCTCGCGACACTGGATACATCAACGTTTTCCTCAGCGATTGTGATCCATTTCCTCAGCGGACATGGCAAATGATACTTTTTTAAAGAATATATAATTTGACCAGTAGTACAAAAGCTCATCAGGCGACGAATATGATGGAGGGAAACCGGCTTTAACAGCACAAACTTCAAGAATTATATATTATAGACAACTTGGAGAAAAGCCGACATGAACCTAACACTGTGCGGGAAACACTGTGGGCTGGTTAGATGAAAAACAGCTCACCACAGACCTTAAAACCATCGAAAAGTCACAACTAAGCTCGGTGTTGTGAGATTTTTATGCGTCCATTCGGATGAGTAAGGGAGAAATGTACAGCATTAGCAGTTACCACAGTCTGCGGGGTGCGTTGAATCGGCACATAAATGAGCCTTCTCTTAGCCGTGGATGGAATTTAATGCAAGCCTCCGAATTCACGCCCACCAACAACATTTTTAAAGGCATTGTAAAACAGATCCGACGGGCCGGTAAGGATAAATCAACACACTACCCTCCAATTTCACCCAAAGTCCAGCAAATACTGAAGAATTCGGCTACACTGGACCCTGGTAACCCAAAAGGATTACTAAATAAAGTTTGGTATGACATACAGTTACACTTTGGACGAAGGGGGAAGGAGGGTAATAGACAACTTAAACCGGACTCGTTTGCTCTGAAACGCGATGAAAATGGTTAAAAATATTTTACAATGACTTTCAACAAGGAAACAAAGAACCACAAAAACCCACTAGAGATGGACAGAGAAAATCTGAGGGGCATTATGTTTGAAGAGCCTGGTAACCCCTTGTGTCCAGTTTCCTCACAGGAGAAATATCTCCTCAAAATCCCACCCGACGCAAAAGCACTCTACCTGCAGCCAAGTAAGATGTTTGCAGCCAACGATAATATCTGGGAGTAAATCAGCGATCTCAAATGCTGCCGAGAATGTGTCAAGAAGCTGAGATGCATCATACACGATGCATCTCATCATACACGAACCACAACATCAGGGCCACTATGATTCAAAAACGTTCCAATGCAGGCTTGGAAGCAAGTGAGATCATGGTCGTCAGTGGGCACATATTTGTTTGCTGTTTTTTTTTTTTTTTTTATGTAAATGTACTTTAATTGACTAACATAATACAAACGTGTGTTCTGGTTTAAAGCAAAAGTTGTTTATTTGTATAGGTCAGAAATCTCGCTTAAGTCGTATTGGAGACCATCACTTGACAATAGAAAACACTGGAGTGCAGTCCTAACAGATCAGGAGGAAACCGAACCAGCAAAGCGACAAAAACACCATCTCAAAATGACTACTTCACAGGATGTACCATTAAAAGGAATGTACAAATAAATGTGTACAATAGTCCAAAGGACCAGCAAACGCACTAGGTTGTTGTCACCAGCTGCCAGCATGTTTGTTGCTTTTCTAATGCTTTCGAAACAATTTTTCTTATTGAATGAAAAATATAAACTAAAACGATAATACTTATCAGACCATAATGTTTATGAGTTAAACTGTTAACTTTTTTTTATTGAAGAATGGAAAATATATAGCTTATATGAAAAATAAAATAAATATCTGACCATATTGCGTTTAAAATGTAGGTTGTTAACTTCTTTTTCATCGATGGATAAACAATATATAAATAATAAGAATTAAATAATTATCAAACTACATTGAGTTTGAAACGTAATTTATATTAGCTTCTTTGTTTATTGAATTGCTTATGAGTCATGGCACACACTGGTAACCACACATGCTCTCGCGTTCTTTCTCTCCCTTCCCCCCCCCCCCCCCTCTCTCTCTCTCTCTCTCTCTCTCACACACACATGCTCTCTCTATCTCACTCACACACACACACACTCCCTGACTCATTAATGCCATAACTTGTTAGAAACAGCCAAAGCCCTTGTTGGTAGTTCTAACATGACGTTTGCGAACGCCGGAGGTAAGCGCATCATTTGAACTGCAGCAGCACATCCTGCTCTGTGGTGTAAGAACGTAGTTCCATGCACAAGTGCATTTTTTTTGACGGTCCTAAGTTTTTCTCTCTTTTTTATTTACTTGTTTGTTGAAATATTGTATAAAAGCAATATCACACTCGCAATCGTGCTATATGGCCCTAGTTTTTAAAATGTAAAGTCACTGCATTTTGCCTTTGCAGGGCTCCATCAATGATCCGTTCCAGACATTCTGTTTTGTGCTGAACAGAGGCTTACATTTTGTGCATTAAAAAGCCAGTGGTAGCAAACTGCTAACTGAGAGAAACAGGGCAAAAGAGAGTGGGAGAAAAATAGAGAATTTTTGTCTGTGCACATGCAGGTGTGTGTGTCTGTCTATATATTTGATCCCCAGAGTGTGTGTTTGAGTGTGTGTGGGTGAGCGACCTGCCCATGGGCTCAGTGACCCATGATACTTACTCAACCAGTCTAGTTCTGTGTTTCACTTTGTAGAGGTCAGACACATGGCCGTAGAGCAGCTATGTTTGAGACTGCCCTGTCACTAAAATAGTATGAAACAAACTACTCTCTTCTCTTCCGCCCTGTAAATAAAGTGAGTGCTTCTGAACGCCCAGTATATGACCCTGTCTACCATTACCCCATAAACCACAGGCTGCAGAATAGAAGCATTTAGTCCACTGCACAATAGCCTTCTTACACTCATACAAGCTGCACATCAACCACACAGGTTTTTAACACACATACCGTAAATGCACACAATCACACATACCAGACAGACAAAAGACTGAAGCAAATAATCAGATGGATTATTGCATTGATGTGTCAAATTACTATTATTAGAAGAGCCCATAGGATTCAAAAACATACAAGTAATATACACCTTAAAATTACAGCCACTATTTAAAGCACATGACAAAATTTGTCGGGTTGACAAAACTGTCACACGTCAAAAGCAAGCCTGTGTTTGTCAGACAAGTAGAAAGCCTTACATTCCCACCTACAGTTTCTAGCTTTGCTACAGCATTTCATGTCCTGTATTCATAAAGGATGTTATTTACACTTCCTTCTGTATCATAAAGTAAATTAAACATTAATGATAAGTTCAAATAAGTTAATGTAGCTTATTGCAAAATTCTTTCATATATGACTTCCTGCCAAACATGTTGTGGAAAGAGCTCATTGAATCAAAGACACATACTTGATCTCGCACTCACATGTACCACATGTTTGTGGGTTATTAAGAGAAAAGCATTAGCAATTCAGTTTGATTTACAACTTCTCGAATGAGCCAGTCCAACATCAATTCAGTACCGTGTGATATTTTTTTCATTCCTTCTTTCCTTTTTATCACAAGGACATCACATCCATCATTGAAATGACATAGTTACATACTGAAGTCTTTTGAAGCCCATTGCTGTCTTTGTCATGAGTCAAGAGAGGGGAATCTTCGGAGCATAAAAAATACTCTCGCCTTATCTGGACAGATTTATTGGTGAACTTTGTCCGCCATTCTCTACAGTAAAACATCTAAACATGTCTGGCAATCCTCAGAGACGAGCTGCTGAAAAACATTGATTTCACCATCTCACCTCACAAACGAGCAGGCAGGCAAAAAATGTTGATCAATGAAAATGAAAGATAAATCTAAATGCAAATAGCCATGCTCTTCCATGTTCATGAATGTATCTGTTTGCAAGTCTTAGAAGCTAAAACTACACTGGTTGATATTTATTTGTTTCCTCCAATCGAAGCAATAAATATCTGTGTGCCAATGTGAAAATTTCATGCTGAAGCAGTGGGCCCAGGGCTGAGGGAGCGATTTGTCAATGATATAGCAAAGACCATTTAAAATGAGACTGGAATGAATGAGGGTTAAAGTTTTAGGAGAAAGTTGACCTTAGCCTGGTTGGGTATGTGTGTGCTTGACAGTTTGAGTGGTCATGTGGTATAACTGACAGCTGTACAGTAAATATTCCCCTTGCGGGAGTGAAATGATCAAGCAGAGTCCTACACTGGCTCATCCAATCAGATGTCAGCTGGTATTTTATTAGACATTAGAGCGAAAAGGCACATTCATAGTGCTTAGGCCATTCTATCACACATATCACATATGCAGTACACATACATACAGTTTTTGTTCCTTCTTTTCTGCCCTCTAATACAAAGCAGCAAAAAATGATGGTGAATGTGTTTGACTATCAGCTGAACTTCACAGACCACAAAGCAAAGACAGCCCGATCATGCAGATTTGCACTGCACAACATTAAGACCAGACGTTTCCTATCCGAGCATACTATACAACTCCTTGTACAGGCTTTTGTTATATCGAGACTGGACTACTGCAGTGCTCTTTTGGCAGGACATCCTGCATGTACAGTCAAACCTCTGCAATTGATACAGAATGTGGCGGTGCTTGTGGTCTTCAATGAGCCCAAGAGAGCACATGCATGCTTCTCTTTATTGAACTGCATTGGCTGCTTGCATCAAATCCAAGGCATTGATGCACACATATAGAAAGGCCACTGGTACCGCACCCCTATCTACACTCACTACTTCAACTCTCTGTACCCTCCAAAAGCTTAAAATCAGCGGATGAGCAGCACCTTATGGTGTCATCTCATAGGCACAAAATTGATTTCCCAGACTTTCACTTCCAACATTGGTTGCTGGTGGAGCTGCCTTACAAACTCCACCTGAGCAGCTGATTCTCTAGCTACTTTCAAAAAACAAAATATTAATCTCTTCCATGAGCACTTAACCCAATCCTACTAATGAACGGTCTTCTTTCTTCTTAAAAAAAAACATAATAATAAAAAAAAAATCATCACTGTATTTTACCTTTCACTCTACTTTTACTTCTCTGAGCAGTTTGAAACTTCGTATGGCAGCACTTCTCATATTCTTGACCCCTTAGGATAAATCGCTAAATGAATAAATTAAAATGGAAATGGAATAGTTTGTTAAGAGATTAGGGGTGGTTTTTAAAGAGCACCTATTATGGTTTTTAAACGTGCCTAATTTTGTTTTAAAGGTCTCATACAATAGATTTACAGTACATGCATCCAAGGTAAAAAAACAAACAAAAAAAAACTTTAATTTGCTCATAATTTAAATTGCATCATTACCTTTTTTCCCAGTGTCAAAAACGACTCGTTCAATGATCCGTTCTAAAGGATTCATTCTAAACTCCTCCTTTCAGAGAGCCTACTCTGCTTTAATTGGTCAGATGTCCCAGTCTGTTGTGATTGGTCTACAGCTTAGTGTAGTGTTTGAGGGCGGGTCAGAGCTGTTCGCGAGCAGCCAATGAAGACCAGAGGTGGGTTTTTTGTTACCAAATTACGTAGGTTAGTACAGGAAGTAAGTCTGGAATTACTAATGACTCGTTTCAGGTGTTCAGAATTGGTTCTTTCTTTTGGGAGTCAACACACTACATGAAAGGTAATATTTGAAAAACCATAATAGTTGCTCTTTAACAAAGGAACTTGTAGTCAAAACCATTAGAATGGAAATATGGCATTTGAGGTAGAAGTAAAAAAGTATAAAGTAAATAAACGTAATTTGAAATGCATAGACTAGGGTGACTGGACTGCTCAACCTGTCATAACTTTTGAAAAACAAATCACAAGTTAGATGTATTGCTATTGGAAAATAAGATCATTCCACTTTGTCAAGGAATCAGTTTTCTTTTGCTAAAAATGAATATTCTGTAGGGTGAAACTTTTATATATAAACTCAGCAGTGCATAATGCATCATATCATGAGCAAGTTGAATGATCTATCCAGAGGAATAGCAAGCATTAGAACTGGGGGGTTGGGCATGTCCTCCTCACTTCTAGAAATGTATAAGTTCGTCCCACCCAATTTTTGGGAAATTTTACATTTTATATATGTCGGGCTTTACCGGTTGTTTAGATCAGTGTTACTATCAGAAATAATTAATAATTATTTCTGTAGTTATTAATTAATATTTAAATTAATTAATTGGATCTAACTCATTAAAACCTCATATGGGACTCCAGTAAACGTAGTGTGCTATGTTTAGGAGCAAGTTTGGTTATTAGCAATAATAAATAATTATCAAAGATAATTACCAGTTATTAAAATCAATAGAACATTGATGAGAATCAATGTTAGCTTTTTTAATCCTTTAAAATCAACAATTATCAAAGATAATCGTTAATTGTTAACATCGATGAAACATTAATTAAAATTAATACTAGCTTATTGATCATTCAAATTCAACAATCATCAAAGATAATTATCAATTATCAAAAATCAATAGAATATTAATAAGGATTAACATTGACGGGGCACCACCCTGGAGTTAGGGACTAATAACCAAATAGTCTCAATATTAGATTGTTTTCTTAGGAAAATCGACATCCAAAGAATATTGATTTTCGGGAAAAAAAAACCATGAATGAAGGTTTGAATCCGAGCACTGACATCCCGTCAGCATGACACAGGTGTATGCAAAACAAACCAAAACACTTCTCTTTGTAATATAAACAAAAGTTTATTTATGCAGTAATATCGATTAATAATTAATACAATGAAGTCAATAAACCTCCGACTTACAACTACAAACTAAACAGTGATATGATTAGATATGGAAATAAAAATAATCCTATAACACATAAGGTGTGTGTGTGTGACAGTGTGTGTGTGTGTGTGTGTCAGTGTGGTTAGTGAGAGAGAGAGAGAGAGAGAGAGAGAGAGATTAAGTGACAGCCCGAAAGCTGATTTCGCGATAGCGGGAGAGAAAGCAGCTGTGCTCATCACTCAGAGATGCGGTTTTACGAGCCGGGCTCGTAAAAGTCCTGCGTTATTTGGCTCTTTAATGGATGAACTCAGTTTCTGTTTCACCCGCGATGGTGAAATTGCACAATCCAATTTGGTTGGAAAACAAATTTGTGATAATTAATACCCTGAGTATTAATAATGAGCGGACATGGCGGTCCGTAAACTGTACAAGCAAAAACCTTGAAACACAAGAATAACACGCTATAATATTCTATCTCTGCCCAGACGTAACCTCTTACTTGAATCGCATGAGGACACAGGTAGAGTGTGTTTTCCTCCATCCTTTAACTTTGACCCAGTTCCTTGAGGCTCGTGTGATGACGGGAGGCCGTTTGCTCCCTCTGTCGGCGGGCGGTACGGCTGTTGATTCTCGGCGGGCTGGCGGAGAACTCAGAAATGTCGACTTGATCGAAGATGGAAGAGAAATCTTTAATCTCTTCACTTCTGTAGGCCAACAGATGAAGATGCGAATTGCTCAGCGGTCTCCTTTGGATCTGTTAGAGTGTTCGGTTGAACACAGAGTAATTTCAACTCGTCCAGCGAGATGGAGATTGTATGGCTACAGTTTCAAGTCGGACATTACTTCCTTGTGCCACGAGGTTGCACCGGAGAGCAGCAAAAAGCTACGTCCGTATTCGGTGAACTAAGTCGCTGGAAGCTAAATCTTTAAGCATTTCAGAATTATTTCAACTCCTGAAGATGTCATGTTCGAGGGACGTTCTGTTGTGTGCCTCATCCAATAGGAGTTGAGAGCTCGATCCTTTAGTGAGCAAGGTTTCATGGATCTGTAGTCTGTTTTGGACTCCCTTTGTTTGATTTTGGCGCGATTTTTATCAGTAAAATTTACGACATAGAAGGTGGGGGCTTGAGTTATGCTTTTACGACTGTGTTAGGCCTGCCTTTGTCTTCTATCTGAATACATGAGGCCTAACATATATATATATATATATATATATATATATATATTATTATTATTATTATTATTATTTATTAATTATTTATTTATTTGTTTGTTTGTTTGTTTTTTGGCCACTGTAGCCGACCGCATAAAACAATGGTTTAAAGACATACCATAGTAAGTAAGCCTCTGCCAAATCGCTTTGAACTCAAACATGCAACAGGTAAGCGCAAAGGTGTACCACAGCCATTATCAACTGCTTTTCATCAATGAGTACTTGGTGAAAGTCAATTTTTTATGTATTTATTTTTTTATACAATATATTTGAACAAATTGCAGATCAATAAACATCAAACTGAGCTTCAGGAAACTACAGTGCAACATTTAACATACATCCAACAGATATATGTTACATTATATCTACAATGCATGGCAGTAAATACAAATTATAAATTGAACTCAGTATTTAGATTGCATTTCCGCAATTAGACAGTATTGACATGAAAGTGATGGATAAATGCAGTATCGTAACATTACATTGCCAAATTGATGTTCATGGGCCAAGCTGATAATATGTATAAAGCCCCCCTCCCTTCCCACACACACACATTTTTCAGATCGTTCCAACACCCCTGGATCTAACAATGTATGAATCAAACTCACTTACAGTGTAGCAACTTTCTGTCACTGCTATCTATGCATCAATTATGTACAGTTGTGCTCAAAAGTTTGCATACCCTTGGAGAATTGGTAATATGTGTTCCATTTTTAAAGAAAACATGAGTGAGCAGGCAAAACACATTTCTTTTATTTCTTATGGGATTCATATTCAACTGTAGGTTATAACAGAATGGCACAATCATAAAACAAAACATGGCAACAAAGAGAAAAATGAAATGACCCCTTTTCAAAAGTCTGCATACCCTTAGCTCTTAATACTGTGTATTGCCCCCTTTGGCATCAATGACAGCGTGCAGTCTTTTGTAATAGTTGTCTATGAGGCCCCAAATTCTTGCAGGTGGTATAGCTGCCCATTCATCTTGGCAAAATACCTCCAGGTCATGCAAAGTCTTTGGTCATCTTGCATGAACCGCACGTATGAGATCTCCCCAGAGTGGCTCGATGATATTAAGGTCAGGAGACTGTGATGGCCACTCCAGAACCTTCACCTTTTTCTGCTGTAACCACTGGAGGGTCAACTTGGCCTTGTGCTTAGGGTCATTGTCGTGCTGGAAAGTCCAAGAGCATCCCATGCGTAGCTTTCGTGCAGAAGAATGCAAATTGTCTGCCAGCATTTTCTGATAACATGCTGCATTCATCTTGCCATCAATTTTCACAAGATTCCCCGTGCCTTTAGAGCTCACACACCCCCAAAACATCAGTGAGCCACTACCATGCGTCAGAGTGGGGATGGTATTCTTTTCACTATAGACCTTGTTGACCCCTCTCCAAACATAGCGCTTATGGTTGTGACCATCTCGTCACTCCAAATTACAGTGTGCCAGAAGCTGTGAGGCGTGTCAAGGTGTTTACGGGCATATTGTAACCGGGCTTTTTTGTGGCATTGCTGCAGTAAAGGCTTCTTTCTGGCAACTTGACCATGCAGCTCATTTTTGTTCAAGTATCGTCGTATTGTGCTCCTTGAAACAACCACACCATCTTTTTCCAGAGCAGCCTTTATTTCTCCTGAGGTTACCTGTGGGTTTTTCTTTGTATCCCAAACAATTCTTCTGGCAGTTGTGGCTGAAATCTTTCTTGGTCTACCTGACCTTGGCTTGGTACCAAGAGATCCCTGAATTTTCCACTGATTAATAAGTGATTAAACAGTACTGACTGGCATTTTCAAGGCTTTGGATATCTTTTTATATCCTTTTCCATCTTTATGAAGTTCCATTACCTTGTTACGCAGGTCTTTTGACAGTTCTTTTCTGCTCCCCATGGCTCAGTATCTAGCCTGCTCAGTGCATCCACGTGAGAGCTAACAAACTCATTGACTATTTATACACAGGCACTAATTGCAATTTAAAAAGCCACAGGTGTGGGAAATTAACCTTAAATTGCCATTTAAACCTGTGTGTGTGTCACTTTGTGTGTCTGTAACAAGGCCAAATATTCAAGGTTATGTAACCTTTTGATCAGGGCCATTTGGGTGATTTCTGTTATCATTAGGTTTTAAAAAGGAGCCAAACAACTATGTGATAATAAATGGCTTCATATGATCACTATCCATAAATAAAAGACTTTTTTATTTTTTGCATGATCAGTCATATTTTCAAAATCAATGCCAAAATTTCACAATTTCTGCCAGGGTATGCAAACTTTTGAGCACAACTGTATATCCATAACAATCATGGTTACAGACAAAACAGTGAAATTGCAGGGAAAACATTTCCATCTACCTGAACTCGAAGGTCCACTTTCTTCACATCTTTCGGTAGTCGCCGCATTGCATAAAGTGATACTTTTCTCAACTTTGCTGCGTCACTGGACATACCCTTATCCTGTCGCCAACAGTCACAGTCACTCGTGTCGCTGAAAATTGCCAGCTTTTATTGAAAATGAATGAGATAAGATCGCTTGTGTCTCTGGCATTGTGAATGGGGCTACATGCAACGATTTATCCAGCTGTATTATTAGTCTGTGTGGGACAGTGAGTGATAAACACCTTCTTGATTGGCTCTGTAAAAACAATTAGACCCGATTGGAAATGAACAGCAATGTTGAGCGAGAGACTCTTGTTCTCCCTGTGAATTAAACCATAATTGATTGAACTGAGATGGTATTTAATGAAACATGTATTTCATCATTTGACAAATTATGTTAAGTTCTGCAGCACCTGAGCTGAATACTGAACCACCCTGACCTGAGCGTGGATAATTGTACTGATTGTCTGTTGTCCTCTTCAAACACACCATGTCCTCCTTACCTGGCATGGCCGCCCAGTTAGGTCCTCTGTTGTCGAATGTACAAGATCATGTAAGAAGTCTTGGAGTGATTTTAGATTCATCATTACTTTTTAGTAAACAAATTAGTGCCTTTGTCAAGGGTAGCTTTTTCCACCTGAGATCGATCGCTAAAGTCAAACATTTTCCTTCCAGCAAAGACATGGAAATTGTGATCCACTCACTAATTTCATCAAGGTGGGATTATTGTAACTCATTATACATTGGCCTCCCTCAAACAGCGTTATCCCACCTACAGATGGTTCAAAATGCAGCAGCTAGGCTTTTGACAGGGTCAAGAATGAGGAATCACATTACCCCTATATTAGCGTCTCTACACTGGCTTCCCGTTAAATTCAGGGTCGATTTTAAAATTCTGCTTTTTGTTTACAAGTCACTATCTGGTCTCACGCCCAAATACATTAGTGAACTTCTCGTCCCTTACTCCCCCACCAGAGCACTCAGGTCTTCTCATCAACTTCTTTTGAATGTTCCTCGTTGTCACTATACATCCAAGGGTTATCGTGTTTTCTCTGTGGTAGGTCCTAAACTCTGGAATAGTATCCCTTACCATGTGAGGTCAGCTTCTTCAATAGCCATTTTTAAATCCTCTTTAAAAATGTATATATTATCTTTAGCAGTTGAATATGTTAAGTAAATACTTGATGCAGTTTTTAAATTGTATTCTTTTTTATTATTATTATTATTTATTTTTTTGCATGTATATAATTCTGTCATTGTATTGATTTGTAAAGCACTTTGGGTCAACTTCTGTTGTTTTTAAATGTGCTATATAAATAATGGTTGACTTGACTTGACTTGACACTCCAGTTCAGTGGACTAGGTAATTTTCCTCAGACCTTTCTTTCAGTCTACGCTTTAAATTCAAAAGTCATGTGCCATATTACATTTTCCATTCCACTGAGTTCAAGTGAATGTTAATTTCTTCTTCTTTTGTGACATTCCCAAGTATGCTTCGAGATAGCTGATGTTTAAAGGGGTCAAATGTCTCTGCCTGTCTTGTTTAGTGAAATCCAAGTGTGAGGATCTTGTTTCAAATGTTGTGCTAATGATGCTACACTGTAGGCACAGATGACCTCTCACCTTACAAATTACCTTTCTTTGTTAGTTTTCAGCAGTTTGATCCACCTGAGGTGGCACGCTTTCAACAGAAACATCCTTAATTACTCAGCAAATCGCAATGAAAACTTAAGTGGCAGTGAAAGTGTCAGTGGACATGTAAGTGAGAGTCTTACTTAAAGAAAGATAGAAAAAGAGTGGTTTGTAAAAGATAGATTTGGAATCTTTATGTTGTATCATTAAGTTAAAATGCTTTTGTAAAAAAAAATATGTTGAAAAAATGCTGTCCTGAGCGGCAAGCCTTACCTCACCAGCCATAAATATCTGAAAATATGTGACTGCGACAAGAGTGTCAGTTGTTCACCATGAAAACCCATTCTGTTCTGCAATTATTTGCATATTTGTTGTAAATTTCAAACGCCGCCTTGCACATGTTTACTGGCTGATTCCGTCATATGATATATTTGCTTGTAAATACCAGCGGATGAATGTTAAAGTAATCTGTCAGTGATTAGATTGACTTTGAGGCCACGATTATTTCCAATGGCTTTTCCACTAGGTATTCTACTGTGTAGTGAATACAAGCACTTTGTAAATAAAAATAATAATAAGAAGAATTTGTACTACTTTGACACAGTACCCCCCACCTACCACTCCATCCCCCTACGCTTCTTATGCCAACTGAATATGTTACAAGGCTACAAGTTCAACTGAGCTACTGCCTGCATTTGACATTCCTTATTTTCACCAGCCGTGCTTTGATGACAATGAATTCCACTAGTATGGCTCTAATTATTTTATAGCTTTCCGTGTCTGCTATATGCTTTGAATAAGCTGTCGGTTGGGCCCATGTTGCAGACACACTGAGAGTAGAGCAAACACCCTAGCGCTCATTGGGGAGGAATTGGGTTGACAATCCCTGCACTGTAAAAAATTTTACAGTAAAAAAACGTTAATTGGTTAACAGGCAGTTACCTTAAAGTATTTATATATACATTTAAAAAGACAATACAATAACAATATAATAAAATTTTGTAAAAAAAAAAAAAAAAAAAAAAAATATAATATATATATATATATATATATATATATATATAAATGTAAAAAGTATGATTTTTCTGTATAATTAACAGAAAACATGTATATTGTGTTTAACATGAGAGTACATGTACTTTTTATGGTAAATTATTGTTAAAATTATGGCAAAAACAATAATCGGGCATTCCCAGAATTCCCTGCGTGACCCAGTTCATTTCATTATTTTTTATGGGAATAGTTATGTTTCTTCTTATTTTTAATATCAGTTATGTACATTGGGGTGTTTTGTGCTATATTTGATGTAGTTTAGTTAATGTATATTACATTATCTTAATTTCACATGTGTTACCCTGATGGTGTTTAGTGTTTGTGTGAGTGACACTGAGCACTGTCTCTACATGTTTAACAGTCATTACTCTAGGAAGGGCATCTATTGATGAAATTCATGTCATCATGTGCCCTTTTGTAATTACTACAGTGATTAACAACACATTATAAAGTGGAAAGCAGATGTTTACAGTTTCAGAAAGTTAATATTTCAAGTTAATTTTTTTAATAATATACACGACAGTAATGCACCATAAAATATACAGGCATCAAAATTATATACCGTAAAGCCTGAAACGTGATTACCGTATTTTTTACGGTGAATTTCTGGCAAACACAGCTGCCAGTTTTTTTTACCGTAAATTTAACAGGATTTTTTTTTTTTTACATTATGTTCTCTGTGTTAAGGCCAGGTCTTTTTTCCCTTCACTTATCACACCCCCAGCTTCCCTCATTCCCTTAAATCTCCTTAAATCCCTCACAATATACAGGCAATGGCTGCATCTGCTAACTTACTAAAGCTACACGCCATTCACCAAAAGATCTCCTAGCAACCACTTCCGTTCTTTTCGTTCCTCCTGAAAGGGATTTTTGTTTTTTGGAA
Organism: Myxocyprinus asiaticus; assembly: GCF_019703515.2. Taxonomy (NCBI): domain Eukaryota; kingdom Metazoa; phylum Chordata; class Actinopteri; order Cypriniformes; family Catostomidae; genus Myxocyprinus; species Myxocyprinus asiaticus. Next base: position 18,332,182 of record NC_059370.1, on the reverse strand, counting down.
AGTGAAGCAAAGAGGTATGTGAAGTGTGTATGGACAATCACATGCGTGATTAAGCATGATATACAAAGCTGAGCATTAAGTAAGACAAACTTTATGGATTAAGATGAGCTATAAAAAATGATCCTGTGAACTTTCACTGATGAACTCTGGTTAACAAGGAGGCACAGATTTTGCACGTTTAAGGTCAATGTGGGTTCACCGAGTTGCAGTGAAAGAGAGCAGAACCCAAGGGAGTGTCCCTGGATTTGGCATTGACTTCATACCAGACTCAAAGATCCCAGCCTAATACCATCTCCTTGTGTCTTCATTAGTCAATTAAATGAATGTGTGTAATAAGAGTAAATCTGTGATGGATTTATCTTCTGGTCATTGCAGGTCATGGAGAATCCATGAGAATTCATGGGTCTACTTGAGCTTTCCAACCTTCTGGCCCCGCTAAAACAAACAGCTTAAATCAGCATAAGGTGGTTTGCTGGTCTTAAGTGGTTTAAGATGGTTTTCCAGCCTGGTTTTCATCTGGTTTAGCTAGTCTTCCAGCCTGACAAATCCAGTTTTAAACTTGTCTACCTGATGAAGTTTGCCTGTAATTGTTAATATAATGCTTATAATAAGCAATTATCTTCTTTACTGCACCATTGAGTCACTCAACTGCAGTATTAAACATACGGGGACATTGGCTGCATCCAAATCCAAAGGTAGCTACCTTGTTGCCTCGCTGACCTATCAGTCAATGACTTAACAGACAGCGTTGGCATACGAAGGTACCTCTGGAAACTGGTTTCGGACAGGCTTCTGAGGCAGCACTGCATCACATCGTTGCTAGGATACCAGCATTCATTCAGTCTTACCGAACCACAATGGAATATTAATCTAGAACAAATTCAAGAGTTTTGCCGATAACCAAGCATATATTTAATAACTACAATACGACTTTTTAACTAGAAATGGAATCAAAAGATGAATATTTATATTTATACACAAACTGGCAATCAACTGCCTCTTCGACTACCATTTTTTTCTTCAGCTCAGACGCTGTGGATTTGCACACATAAGATTATGGGATTTTATAGGCAGCGAAGGATCATCTATGCTGCATTCAAAAATCGATCAGATGAAGGTATCTCAGTAGACAGAATGTGATATGAACATTGGATTCGGACGTGCCTTGGTCCCTTCCTACCTCCGTATACAGCCTCCAAAGGCAGAATTTTCCTGGTTTCAGATGCAATGCCAATGATTTTCAGATTATTTTTTATGTTTTGGGAAGTACATTATCAAAAACTTGTACAGGTGTTGGATTGATCACTGTTGTACAAAGACATGCATATAAACTGCAACAGGAAGCAAAGTGCATTGGAGTTAGCCTATTTGCTACTCACAATGCACTGCTGACATGGCAGTCCATCAAAGGTGAAGCTCTAAAAGAGCTGAAAAGAACAATTACCACTTCTATCACTTCCTCTAAATTAGCATTCATTTGAGATATGATTTACTACAAAGAAAAGCCATTTTTCCCTCATTTTCTTTCCCTTTATTCCTAGCCTTTCTTCTCCTCTGTCGTTGCTCTGCGGGAGCGGGTTAATGTAGTAACATTTGTATTCTCCTCCCGAGCCGCAGACAGGTGATGAGGATCTGCAGCAGCTCAAGTCAGACTCTCTCTTTCTCTCAGTTCCTCTCTCCTCCCTCCCTCCACCTCCTCTTTTTCTCTCATCCATGGCTCTTTGAAGAGATAAATATGCTCTAATTGCATTTGCATATCATGCAGGGGAGAATGGCTCGTAGGTCATGACCCTTGCCCACGTGACGAGCGGGCAAACATGAAAAAACACATCCAGCTCTCTAACTCTTTCCACTTTGCTTCTGCAGTCCTGAGCTTGGGCTTGCTGTTGCAGAGCGCTGAACCCAAAAGTCCTCAGGTCTCCGCCTGTTTTTCTTCTCAGTCGTGGAGGCCGCAGAGGACGTGGCAAGTGGTCCTGGAATTTTTCAATGGTTTAATGTTTGGCACTTGTGTACACAGAAACCGTCCGGGTTGCAGATTGCTCAAACAGGGTGGAAAATTGAAGCATAAACATTTGATTGTTCTCTCAGTGTCTCAGTCATGCTCTCTTTTTTTTGTGCTCCTCTAACTACATTACACCTGGAAAATGGAGCTCGCATGTGTCCATAAGCCCAACAACACCTACCACTTTGGACACTGGGGGCAGTGTTTAAAAAATTCGGTAAGCACAGACAGATTTTTTCCTAAATTAAAGTCAACCTACTCAACCTATTTCACTGTGAGATCAGTCTGTGTCTGGGAACCGAACCCACAACCTTGGCATCAGCAGCAGGATGCTCTATACTATGCCAGATAAGCCACATGAACAGGTAAGGGAAAGTACATTAACATCAGTGATGCTTAAAGCCATTTTTACATGCAGCACTGTCAGAAAAGCACTAAAAGTGTGAACTGCTGAAAGTACCATACACAAACAAATACACTTTCTAAATCCAGACCAGCAATGAAGCACCGTTCCAACTGTATTTGGATCTGCAGTATGAAAAAATGTATTTCACATACACATTCAAACAAAACACACTCATTGTCAGATGAGAGTTGAGAATGTAATGGTGCATTGCAGGTGTAGCCTCAACAGCCCATTTGTGAGGAGAGGCATTCAATTAGTTTTCACACTTAGTTCGATTGCTTGGACCGAACCAGAGTTCATTTCCTCCCCCTCCCCCTGCCTCTGCTGGTCTCTGTTCACATCATATCTTTTGGGTCCGAACCGCGGTCCAATTATGTCATCAATGTGAGTACAAGCGGCAGCAGTATACCACTTTATCTAGGTAACAACTCGAGAAGACGTCACTGTGTTTTACTGGATTTACTATGAAAACTTGTCTCCCGCAGATGCATTGAATGTGAAATGATGTGATGAATATTAGCATTTGTCTGCCACGAGCCCACGGACGTGTTGCAAGAGATGTGAAGAATGTGAGCTGCTCTCTGAAGGTAGTGTATTTGAACACATGCAGGTAGGATAAATGCATTATACCATAATAATTGCAACCAGGAGCCTCCAAAGACGCAAATTAACGTCATCACAATTGGTTCACTTCTGTGATTTGGTACGATTGTGTTCATACATGCAGCGAACCGTACTAGAGTTCACATGAACCGTACCCCAGACCACCTTTTCATGCGGACCCGGGTGCGTTTTGCAGGTGCACACCCGATTTCGGACAGTGTTCACATTATCAAAACAAACTTAACTTTAACGTCATTCGAACCTGGGTGTGCATCAAAAGTGCTAGTGTGAAAGCACCCTTAGGGATGAGAGAGAGAGAGAGATTAAAAAAGAGTGTGAGAGAGAGAGAGAGAGAGAGAGAGAGAGAGAGAGAGAGAGAGAGAGATGTTAAGGACAGTCATGCTCCTCTTGAGCTCTTAATTTTTTTTTTTTTTTTACTGAAGAAAGAAACAAGAGGAATGTCAAGATAACTGTGAATCAGATATTATTTTCTTGATTTTTTGAAAATAAATAAATAAATCTGAAAAAAGCAACTAAGGAGCAGCAGCACTCTGTGCAGCTAGAAGGATAGCAGGACAACACAGAAGAAATCATCCCAAAACAAACTCCAATCAACAAACAGGCAAGACAGAGTAACCACCTCCATTTACACTGCTTTCTACACTATAATAAAATAAATAAGATAGAAGTTGGACAAGTAATTTTTTGATGAGTTAATTTAGCAGCGTAGCAGAGAGTGAGTGACAGTGTGGGAGATAAGTCCACTATCACAAATCTACTGTTCTGCACAGAAGACTGTACTGCTTGGCATACAGTTATCTGCAAATACTACAAGAGAATTAAAAAACACGGCATCTGTAATTGTAGACAAATTTAAATTCACGAAAGGAGACACCATCAAAGCATTTCTGAGTGTAAACATATTTCACAATAGAACTATAATGTTTCAGGGGAGTTAAGCATGTCTCAGCTCTGTTCAAGCAAACTTAAACAGCCTCAAAGTACTGGCAGAAATTGAGAAGCAAACACAGAGAACAGAGAGCCATTTTGGGGCTAAGAGCACAGGGGAGGAGCTAGAGGAGGTGCAGCCAATCCTGGACTGTGACACAAAGCTGGAGCAGTCTGTTACTCAGATATGAAGCAGTCTTTCTCTACAGGAGGTAGAACTGGTGGAGCTCAGAGAACTGGTGCTCTCGCAGGCAACATCCAGTGAGCATGTGCAACACCTGGAGAACAAACTCAATCACCTCACAAGAGAATTTAAAGCCAGCACTGAGGAGCTGAGAGGAGAAATAAAAGAGCTACAGCAGGACAGAGAGACCATAAACAGAGAGTTGAAGAGTGTCAGGGAGGAGCTCCTCATCAGAGAGAGAGAGAGAGAGAGAGAGAGAGAGAGAGTAATACAGAGCCTGAGAGAGCAGACAGAGACCCTCACACAGCCCAGGTCAATCACTACCCAGATGCCAGCACACCAACCTCTGACACCCCCTGAGTTCAACACTCAAACAACACATACAGAAGCCCCTAAGAGCCCCCAAGAACAAGAAAATATGTCTTGAAATTCAGAGATAATCATTTTAATGGACTCAATTGGCAGGTTTATCAATGAGAAACAGCTCTTTCCCAACCACTAAACATTGAAACCTTGGTGCCCAAAAACAGAAAATGCCCTTCAACAACTCAGCAAAGAAAATCTGGATGAACCCAGCCACATCATCATACATGTGGGGACAAATGACCTGAGGGCACAACAAAAATGAGTGGCATAGTCAGTTACACGAGTGGCAGCAAAAGCAACACTGACCTTCCCAACATCAAAAATAGTCATCTCCACCTTCCTAACCAGACTGATTTCCATCCCCGCACAGAGAGTAAACACAGACATCTCACGTGGTTGTGCTGGAATGCCTAATATTCAACTGGCATATCACCCGGCCCTGGACAATCACAACTTCCACAGCAACGTCCATCTCTGTAAAGACAGTGTGAATGTGTTTGCTAAAAATCTTAAAGATGCTGTCCTTGACACATCCTCCAAGCAACACCACACAGCATCTTCTCTCCACACCCAGCTGAGCCCTACACTACAGCACCCTGGAGTTCCAATCACTGGCACACTGTGTCTCAGCACCTCCGCCCTGCCCCCTGCACCTGCATCCTGAACTACAACACCCACGCCTTCGGCCTCCACACCCGTATCCTAGACATGAGCACCCTGTGCCCCATCACCATCAGCAACCCCAGGACCTTGTGCCACCCAAACAGCCATAACCCAAAGCAGCCCCAGCGGTGAGTAATAACACCTCAACAGAGCAGCAGCCTGGTCCACACCCACACCTCCACCGGCCAGAGCAGCAGGAGTAACTGAGCTATGCTGAAGCACTAAAAGGTCCAAATCACACCAAAAACACCAACCTGAGAGAGATCAAGGACCTGCTCAACCTAATATGCACACGGCTGATGGACCAGTCATGAGTAGAAGACAAACTGAACAATTACACTCTAATACACATGATCAATAACAATAATAATAAATAATAATAAAAAATAATAGTGATAATAATCAATAATGTAAAAAGTAGCCTATATGTATGTTTATGTGTATATGTATATAGCCTATATACTGTATATGTGGTTCAAGTTGGGTTGGTTCTATTCTAGAAGACTGTTAAGGTTGTTTGTTGACCACATGAAACCACTGACAATCACACTGTGGAACATCCAGGGCATTAACTCATCCAGTTTTGGATGTAAAACCAAAAAGTGTAGCAAACATAGACATAATAATATTACAGGAAACATGGTGCAGAACTGATGAGGTCACTCTTTGTCCCCCGGGATATCGTGAAATATCTTTATCGTCCTGAAAACATGAACAAATTACACGTGGGAGAGATTCAGGGGGCACAGTCATTTGGCACAAACTAGAAATTGATAAATATATCCAACTAGTCAAAAAAGAACAAAGAAACAACAAAATATCTATTCTTTTGTGCTCTTTACCTTCCTCCCTTTGAATCTCCTTACTACAATAAAGACATCTTTGAGACTCTCCACAATCAAATAGGCCCAGGGAAGTGTGCTGGCGTGTGGGGATCTAAATGCAAGAACGGGATCCTTACCCGACTACACCACAGACTTCCTGTTCCGGTTACAAACACATACACGCTGCACAAGTATGTGTTTGTAGCTTGCTAGCCTGCTTAGCATTTAATATTCTTATACGTTCATCATTTTATCCTTTGCCATTTTACCGCATGCTTCATTTTTTTCCACTTTTCTACTGTTTCAACTGCATTTTTTACAGCGCTCACCCATTTCACTCTTTTTCTTTTCTTTTTTTTTCTGCTTGTCTACATCTCGTATCCCGACTGCGTGCATTCATTTTCTCCTCTGTGTTTTACATGGATTATTGCATCAATCTCAAACATCTGCTGATCAGGAACTACACTGAACCACATCGATCTCAAACCCTCGCCGCTCAAGAACAACCATAACAACAACAAACAATCCAGTTTGTCATGGCATCCGCTCATGTTATTTCTTCTAATGATGTCTGGCTTTGCCAGTTGGAGATACTAAAGATGGTGTTAAAGAGGTGTGTGAACTTGCAAAAATGATGTCAGACACTGTAATATGCTCTGGCCCCCTTCCTGCTCATCATGGTGATGAGGTTTATGGTAGATTAGTGTCACTGAATGGCTGGATGTCTGAGTTTTTGGGGTAGACCTCACCTGCTAAAGAGAGACGGACTCCATCCCTCCAGGGAAGGTGCCACTCTCCTCTCTAGTAATTTGGCTCATAGTCTTAATAGTAATAGTTTTTGACTAACTGGTTAATCTGAATGTCTGCTAGCTGCCTTGAGACGTCACACATGTCACATAAACTACAACACATAGAGACTGCATCACCTAGATATCATATAGAGACTCTCTGTCCCCCGTACTATCAAACACAAACCCCTCACTAAATCATTTAGAAAAAATTTGATTAAGGTCAAACTTAAAAAAAAAATTAAAAAAATTGAAGATCAGAATCAGAATGAGCTTTATTGCCAAGTATGCTTACACATACAAAGATTTTTTCTTGGTAACAGAAGCTTCCAGTGCACAAACAATACAGCAACAAGACAGAGATAATAATAATAAAAAAAGCCAATAGAAAATATAAGTATATATAGAAATACACAATAAGACAATATATATATATATATATATATATATATATATATATATATATATATATATATATATATATTTACGCACAGTTGAAGTCAGAAGTTTAGATACACCTTAGCCAAATACATTTAAACTCAGTTTTTCACAATTCCTGACATTTAATCGTGGAAAACATTCCCTGTCTTAGGTCAGAGCTGGTGTAACTGAGTCAGGTTTGTAGGCCTCCTTGCTCGCACAAGCTTTTTCAGTTCTGCCCACACATTTTCTATCGGATTGAGGTCAGAGCTTTGTGATGGCCACTCCAGTACCTTGACTTTGTTGTCCTTAAGCCATTTTGGGTCTGGATTTTTTTATGGCGGTTTTGGAGCAGTGGCTTCTTCCTTGCTGAGCAGCCTTTCAAGTTATGTCTATATAGGATTCGTTTTACAGTGGCTATAGATACTTGTCTACCTGTTTCCTCCATCATCTTCACAAGGTCCTTTGCTGTTGTTCTGGCATTGATTTTCACTTTTCGCACCAAACTACGTTCATCTCTAGGAGACAGAATGAGTCTCCTTCCTGAGCGATATGATGGCTGCGTGGTTCCATGGTATTTATACTTTCGTTCTATTGTTTGTACAGATGAATATGGTACCTTCAAGCATTTGGAAATTGCTCCCAAAGATGAACCAGACTTGTGGAGGTCCACAATTTTTGGCTGATTTCTTTTGATTTTCCCATGATGAAAAGCAAAGCGGCACTGAGTTTGAAGGTAGGCCTTAACATACATCCACAGGTACACCTCCAATTCAGTGCACCTCCTATCAGAAGCTAACTAGCTAATTGTCTAAAGGCTTGACATTATTTTCTGGAATTTTCCAAGCAGCTTAAAGGCATAGTTACTTTAGTGTATGTAAACGTCTGACCCACTGGAATTGTGATATAGTCAAATAAAAGTGAAACAATCTGTCTGTAAACAATTGTTGGAAAAATCACTTGTGTCATGCACAAAGTAGATGTCCTAAATGACCAAAACTTTAGTTTGCTAATATTAAATCTGTGGAGTGGTTAAAAAATGAGTTTTAATGACTTCAACCTAAGTGTATGTAAACTACTGACTTCAACTACTATATATATATATATATATATTGTAAAGGGGGTTCAGTGGAAAGGAATAGGTGAGAACCGGCTTGACAATTTAAATAATAATTTAATAAACAACTTAAACAAAAACACACAACCATAAACACACAGTACAGCTGCCTGTAATTCTCTCTCTCTTGAACTGTTGTCACAGGCCGCCTTTATCCCTCGCACGCCCCATCAGGCTAATTGGGGACCGGGCGTGCGTCATTCCAGCCCGGCCCCGCCCTCCTCGGCTCCACACTCCTCCCGCCGTTGCCTCAGGCTGGGGAGAACGCGGCATGATGTACATCCCCCCCCTTCCTCTCCGGGGGGGCGTGCCTTGCGCCCCGACTGCCGGCGGGTCATCCCCGCCTTCCTCGACATGGGAGGAGACAGGGGGAAAAATAACAAAACAAAATGGCAAGGGAAAGGCCAACACGGAGCGACAGAGAGAAAGAGAGGAGAGAGAGAAAAAGAAAGTCACCGGTTCTCTGATGCGCCGTTGCGTGGTCCTCGATCACTCCTCTACCCTCTCAGGCGGACGGCAGCCGCTCCTCCCCGGGCGGACCGGAGTCAGACCTCCGACCCCCAGTGGACAGAATGCCCCTCCGCGTTCCTGGCGTCCCGTGGGGACACTCCTCCGCCCCTGGCAGCAGCCCTACCACTCCAGGCAGTCGGGGAGTCGCTTCCCTCCTCCCCCCGCAGACGGCGGTCTTCTCTCAACCCCTACGTATTCCTGGGGGATGGCAGGGCACTCCTCCGCCCCCAGCAGCAGCTCCCTCACTCCAGACAGCGGCCGTTCCCTGCGTCCGGGTAGTCAGGCTACTCCGTCCCCCGTCGGATGGCAGCGGCGCTCCCCTGGGTGGACGGCAGTGTCGAGGACTCTACGACGGGAATCCCTCCTCCTTCCCGGGTTTCGGCACCAGTGGAAAGGGGGTTCAGTGGAAAGGAGGAGGCGAGAACCGGCTTGACAACTTAAATAATAATTTAATAAACAACTTAAACAAAAACACACAACCATAAACACACAGTACAGCTGCCTGTAATTCTCTCTCTCGAAATGTCGTCCCCGGCCGCCTTTATTCCTCGCGTGCCCCATCAGGCTGACTGGGGACCGGGCGTGCGTCATTCCAGCCCGGCCCCACCCTCCTCGGCTCTCTCTCTCTCTCTCTCTCTCTCTCTCTATATATATATATATATATATATACACAAATCTGTTATATACAGTGCAAGGGAATGTAATGCAGAAGAGGTATGATATGTTAAATAAATATAATTGACTAAGCTGATTATTGCACGTAATTATTGCACAAGTAGATCTCTTTCAAACAAAGCCCTAATTGTAAATGAAATTATTACAGATCATGGTTTGGATGCACTCTGTTTGACTGAAACCTGGCTTAAACCAGAATAATATATAAGTTTAAATGAATCTACTCCCCCAGGTTACTGTTATAAACATGAGCCTCGTCTGAAGGGTTTAGGAGGTGGTGTTGCTACAATTTACAGTGAAGGTTTTGGTGTTACTCAGAGGACATGATATAAGTTTAAGTCTTTTAAAGTAATAATGTTTAATGTGACACCGTCAGATATAAATAAAAAAAAAACATCTGTCGTCTTTCGCCCTTGCTACAATATATAGATCACCCGGGCTGGCCGTATTCTGTTTTCCTTGGTGAATTTGCAAATGTTTTATCAGATCTAGTAGTTACTGTAGATAGAGCTTTAATTGTTGGTGACTTCAACATTCACGTAGATAATGAAAATGACACACTGGGATTCGCATTTATCGATATTCTCAACTCTCTTGGAGTCAGACAAATGTGACAGGACCAACTCATTGCCATAATCATACACTAGATTTAATTCTGTCATATGGAGTTGATGCTGATACTATACAAATTCTACCGCAGAGCGATGACATCTCTGATCATTACTTTGTCTCTTGTTTGCTGCAGTCAGCTAATATCACTCATTCTACACCATGCTATCGTTCAGGTAGAACTATTCTTTCGACCACTAAAGATAGCTTCACTAAAATCTTCAAGAATTGTCTCACATACTCAGTAAGCCAAAAAGTATAGAAGAACTTGATGTAATAGAAAATATAAATACAATCTTCTCTAGCACTCTGGATAGTGTCGCCCCCCTTCGATTAAAGAAAATTAAAGAAAAAAGCCCAGCACCATGGTACAGTTATCACACTCATGCTCTCAAGAGAGCAAGGAAAATGGAGCACAAGTGGAAGAATACAAAATTAGAGGTATTTTGTGGTGCATGGAAGGATAGTGTCTGTAGCTACAGACAGGCACTAAAATCTGCCAGGTCAGCATATTTTTAGCAAACTCATACAAAATAACCACAAAAATGTTTATTCAGTAACATTGCTAAATTGGTTGGGAATAATGCTTCGACTGAACCAGATATTCCATCGCAGCACAATAGTAATGACTTCATGAATTTCTTTACTGATAAAATAGAAATTATCAGAAATAAAATTGAAATTATGCAATCAACTGTCACACCACCTCAGAAAACAGTGTCTCATAACTTTCCTCAGAGCAACTTGAATACTTCTCTGACATAGGTCATGAAGAGCTAACAAAACTTGTCAAAAAATCAAAAGCCACAACATGTATGTTAGATCCAATACCAACTAAGCTCTTAAAAGAGGTATTCCCTGTTAACTCAGAACATCTTCTTAATATTATTATCTCCTTGCTATCCTTAGGACATGTCCCAAGAAACTTTAAAATGGCAGTTATCAAACCGCTTATTAAGAAGCCACAGCTTGATCCTGGCGAATTGGCTAATTATAGACAATTTCAAATCTCCCATTTATGTTGAAAATACTAGAAATGTTAGTGTTCTCCCAACTATGTTAATTTCTACAGAGAAATAGTATATATGAACAATTTCAGTCAGGATTTAGGCCCCATCACATTAGAGACTGCACTTATCAGAGTTACAAATTACTTGCTCTTATCATCTGATCGTGGCAGCATTTCTCTTCTAGTGCTTTTAGATCTTAGTGCTGCCATTGACACCATATATCATGACATTCTCTTGAATAGGCTGGAGAATTATGTTAGCATTTGTGAACTTGAATTAGCATGGTTCAGGTCCTATTTATCAGATCACTACCACTTTGTATGTGTAAACGAGGAATTGTCAAATAAAACAAAAATTAAGTATGGAGTGCCAAAGGGATCAGTTTTAGGCCTCTGCTTTTCTCCTTATATATGCTTTCCCTCTTTGATATTATCAGGAATCGTGGAATAAGTTTCCACTGTTATGCCGACAATAACCAACTTTATATTTCTTCGAAACCTGAAGAAATTTCACATTTCTCCAAATGAGCAGAGTGTATCAATGAAATCAAGGATTGGATGGCCAGAAATTTCCTTCTACTCAATTCAGACAAAACAGAGGTACTAATTATTGGACCAAAAACCTATAAAAATAAGCCACTAAAATATAATTTGACTCTCAATGGATGTCCTGTTACACTGTCTTCTACAGCGAAGAATTTAGGTGTTATATTTGATACCAGTCTGTCCTTTGAAAATGAAATTTCCAATGTTTGTAGAACAGCATTCTTCCACCTCAGAAATATTGCTAAGTTACGACACATGTTCTCTTTTGCTGATGCCGAAAAACTAATTCATGCGTTCATGACCTCAAGACAAGATTATTGTAATGCATTACTGGGAGGATGTACTACATGTTCAATAAATAAACTTTAACTGGTTCAAAATACAGCTGCCAGAGTGCTAACAAGAACCAATAAATATTATCATATTAGCCCAATTTTATCGTCGTTACATTGGCTACTTGTTAAATTTCATATTAATTTTAAAATTCTGTTAACTACATACAAAGCTTTGAATGGTCTAGCTTCACAGTACTTAAGTTACCTTCTACCATGCTATATTCCATTACATTCATTATCATCACAAAATTCTGGCTTGTTAATAGTTCCTAGAATATCAAAATCCTCAAAAGGAGGTAGATCCTTTTCCTATTTGGCTCCAAAACTATGGAATAGTCTCCCTAACACTGTTCGGGAGGCAGACACACTCACTCAGTTTAAGTTTAGACTAAAGACTCATCTGTTTAGCCAAGCATACAGCTAATGTATCTATCAACTCACAATTATGCTGCTTAGGTCTGTCGGACCAGAAACATTTCTCAGAAACAGTTATCATAATCTATAATTCTGCAATAAATGTAATGGCATCTACGCTAATTTTATTCTATTTGTTTCCCTGTCTCAAACTCGGGATTCATATCCCAAGGTTACCTGAGCCGGCCAGATTCAGCTCCATTCCTGCTTGGTGTGGGACTCCACTGCTATGTGTCGCTGAGTGATGACGACAAACTACAGCCGGTGCTAGCCAGACATCACTTCAGTATTTTACGATAGACTTCAGAGGATGAACTCCAACTGTAAGACATCGGATACTTCATATGCCACTTCCTGAACATTGGACATAGGGTGGACCCTACCAAACCTCACCGAAATTACCTGCCCATTGAACTGTGATGCACCTCATTGATCTCTGCCTGCATCACCTTTGTTTATTGATGGACTACACTCTTGAAATTGAATACATAGACTATCATAGAATATCAACAAAAACCTTCATCAGCCAACTAACAAAGGACAATGCATCTATGTGAACTTCTGCAGTTAATCCAGGATTGACTTCAAAGACATTAATCATTAAACTTACAGTTTTTTAAACACTGGACCTTAACACTTACTTAGTTTACTAATCTTAAACCATGACCTGCACCGCATATAAATAACTAATATTGGCATTATATTCATGCTGGTTAGCCAGAGGGGAACTGGCCCCCACAGTGAGCCTGGTTTCTCCCAAGGTTATTTTTCTCCATTAACAAACATCTTACGGAGTTTTGTGTTCCTTGCCACAGTCGCCTTCAGCTTGCTCACAAGGGTTCTAAATACAATTAATATTTAATTATTTAATTTGCTTACACAATTTACAATAATATTTAATCAAACTACACAACGATCAATCTAAGACTTTATAGATATTATAGTTTCATTTTTTCTTAGTAATAAAGACATTAGTCATTAATCTTACAGTTCATACAAAATCTTTGTTTAAACACTGGCCCTTAACACTTACTTAGTTCACACATTTTAAACCATGACTTGCACTGCACACAAATAACTAATATTGATATTATATTCATGCTGTTTAGCCAGAGAGGAACTGGTCCCCACAGTGAGCCTGGTTTCTCCCAAGGTTATTTTTCTCTGTTAATCAACATCTTATGGAGTTTTGTGTTCCTTGCCACAGTCAACTTCGGCTTGCTCACTGGGGTTCTAAATACAATTATTATTTAACAATTTAATACATTTTTGTTATACACAATTTACAATTACACAATGATGACTCTAAGACTTTATAGATATTACAATTTCATTTTCTGTTAAAGCATGATTTTCTGTAAAGCTGCTTTGAAAAAATGTGTGAAAATGTGAAAAGTGCTATACAAATGAAAATGATTTGACTTGATATATTCAGACAGAGCTTTCCACAAAACAGCGTACATTTTCCAAGGATTAACTCTGATCCCCAAATAAATAAAAATGGGAAGCTTCTAATTCAGCTTTGCCGAAGCCTCAGTCTGTACCTCATCAGTGGCAGGGTGAGAGGGGATTCTCTTGGAAAATACACCTACAGTTAATTTAATGGTTGCTCAACAGTTGATTACATGATCACAGATTTAGATCTATTCTCTTTCAAAGCATTCATGGCCAAACCACCAGCACCCCTATCAGATCACAGCCAAATTACTGTGTATCTAAAAAGCACAAAAATTCTAACATGCATCCATGACCCAGTAAGCTGTATAACATTAAACAGCATTACAGATGGGTCCAAAGCCACACTGAAAAATACCTGACAGCAATTGGTCACCCCAAATTATGTTCACTCGTAGATAACCTTATAGAAACCATTTATCCTCACAATGGAGATGACGTAAATCTAGCTATAGAAAATATAAATTACATTTTTGATTATTTGGCAACAATATCTAACCTTAAAACCACTAAGAAAATTAAGCAAAAACAAGGGAGGTCACGTGATGCCATGAGGGAAGCAGACGTGTGAGCAGCTAGCTCTGCGCACTTTGCTGTTTTTTTTATTATTTTCATGTTATAACCGGTGAGATTCGATACATCCAGTTACATATTTGCTCTTTGAGGTAAACATGGCAAAGAAGTCAAAATCCTCAGACTCTGGAAACATTCAAAGACACTTACATGCTCAAGCTGAAACCTCTGGCAGCCCTGCCAGCCGGGGGCTCGATTTGGACGGCACATCGAGAGAAGAAATTCAGCATCAACTGTCCAACATCTCGGTGATGCTGACGAAGGTTGTTACTGGCTTGGAGGATCTCGCTGTAATACCTCGATCGATTACGGCGACGGAAACAAAATTCTCTGAGTTGGTCACAAGAGTGACAGATGTTGAGAAAGGAATTGGTTATCTGGAGTCATCAGAAAGGGAATTATCCGCTAATCCACCCGCGTCAAAAACAGACTTGGAATGCATTTTGGAAAAACTGGAAGATCTTGAAAATAGGAATCGAAGGAACAGTATACAAATTGTTGGAATTCCTGAGCATGAAGCTTTCTTGGAAGAATCACAATATTTTCTTTTTCCTGGATTTTGCAAATTCGACAAGAGAGAAACGCGATCGGTTCAAGGAATATAAGAAACTCTTACATCAACGGAAGATCGCTT
This sequence comes from Myxocyprinus asiaticus, assembly GCF_019703515.2. NCBI lineage: Eukaryota > Metazoa > Chordata > Actinopteri > Cypriniformes > Catostomidae > Myxocyprinus > Myxocyprinus asiaticus. The sequence goes on along the minus strand of NC_059370.1, from coordinate 18,317,101 downwards.
TTACACTGATGTTTCCGGCCAAACTGAGAATAGACACCAAGGATGGCAGCAAAGTATTTTTATGCCCCAAAAAGGCACTGGCCTTCATACAAACTATGGGTGAGTAAACCATTGGGCGTTGCTTATGAGAGTGGACTGACTCGCTGTTCAGTGTCTCGACTGTCTAAGGAAGCTGGGCGCCATTTTTTGTTTCTTTCTGTGTTGGCTCCGCCTAGCAGCTGGAGTTTGTTTTGTGGCATGACACTCCAAAAAACTTTTGCATTGACGGAATATCGATTTTACACTGAAGTTCCCAGCCAGATTTAGAATGGACACTCTGGATGACCGCAAAATATTTACATGCTCACATAAAGGATGTCTTTTATAAAGTTAATGGACTGAGTAAGTCATGGTGTATTTTTTTTATGCGGCCTCTGAGTGAATTTGACTCTTGATCATCCGAGGAACCGGGATGCCTGTTTTGTTTCGTTATGTACTGGCTCCACCTAGCGGCTGGAGCTTGTTTTGTTGAATAATACTGCTTCGGGTCAGCTGTGGATGATTCTGATTATTCTTTGTGCTTATGCCTCCTGTTGGCTGGAGTTTGTTATGTGGAGTATTTTTAAGGGACATTAGAATGATTATGTCATTTGCTGCACTCATAACAGCTGGCTCTCTGAAACTTTTTGTCTGTCCGAGGAAACTGAACGGCTTTATATCAGCTGGAGTATGTTTTGTGGAGGAACACACCTTAAAGACAGTTCTGTGAATGAATCTACATGTTCTTTGTGTTTATTCTGCCTGTTGGCTGGGGTCTGTTTTACAAAGTATTTTCTGTTATGTAATTTTGCCTCACAAAATTTGTGCAGAAGCACCGGACTTGAGCAATCCGATGGCAAAGTTGTCGCGGGGGCTCTCGTAGGCATACATGGACCTTCTGAGTTTAGAGGGATAGACGCCAGTTGGCGCTGTCATGCGCGGGGGTTCATGTGCACGTTTTTCTTTTTTCTGTTTGTTTTGTTCGGGGGGAAGTTCGGGGTTTGATTGGTGCATTAATGGGGAATGTGGTCTGTATAATCTTGCTTTTGATATATTTATTATATCAATATGTCAAATGTTAGTATGAGTGGATTATCTCTCTCCACATGGAATGTGAATGGATTGGGGCACCCCATAAAAAGAAGGAAGATTATTTATTTTCTTAAGCGCAAGAAATATAATATAGTCTTTCTTCAAGATACACATCTTTCCCCACAGGAAGCTTAAAAATTTGGGAAGATATGGGGTGGAAATGTTTTATTTAGTGTTGGTAAGTAAGAGTAGGGGAGTCATTATACTGATAAATAAACATCTACAATTCAAATTTCTCAAACAGATTAAAGATAAAATAGGAAGAGTCATTATTGTTTTAGCAGACATTCAGGGGCAAAGATTGATTTTGGCTAATATTTACGCACCTAACGCCGATGATCAGGGCTTTTTTATAGATCTTGAAGGGATGTTGCAAACTGCTGGCACCCCTCATGATATAATATTGGGAGGAGACTTTAATTTATTGATGGACTCAATCCTTGATCATAGTGAAGCAAAAGTGTGTAAGCCCCCTAGAGCAACATTGATGCTTCACAGGATATGTAAAAATCTTGGTCTTGCAGATATTTGGCGACTTTTGAACCCATCTGGTAGGGACTATAAATTTTTTTCATCAGTTCATAAGATTTATTCTAGAATATATACACTATATTGCCAAAAGTATTCGCTCACCTGCCTTTAGACGCATATGAACTTAAGTGACATCCCATTCTTAATCCATAGGGTTTAATATGACGTCGGCCCACCCTTTGCAGCTATAACAGCTTCAACTCTTCTGGGAAGGCTTTCCACAAGGTTTAGGAGTGTGTTTATGGGAATTTTTGACCATTCTTCCAGAAGCGCATTTGTGAGGTCAGACACTGATGTTGGACGAGAAGGTCTGGCTCGCAGTCTTCGCTCTAATTCATCCCAAAGGCGCTCTATCGGGTTGAGGTCAGGACTCTGTACAGGTCAGTCAAGTTCTTCCACACCAAACTCGCTCATCCATGTCTTTACGGACCTTGCTTTGTGCACTGGTGCGCAGTCATGTTGGAACAGGAAGGGGCCATCCCCAAACTGTTCCCACAAAGTTGGGAGCATGGAATTGTCCAAAATCTCTTGGTATGCTGAAGCATTCAGAGTTCCTTTCACTGGAACTAAGGGGCCAAGCCCAGCTCCTGAAAAACAACCCCACACCATAATCCCCCTCCACCAAACTGCACAGTTGGCACAATGTAGTCAGACAAGTACCGTTCTCCTGGCAACCGCCAAACCCAGACTCCTCCATCAGATTGCCAGATGGAGAAGCGTGATTCGTCACTCCAGAGAACGCGTCTCCACTGCTCTAGAGTCCAGTGGTGGCGTGCTTTACACCACTGCATCCGACGCTTTGCATTGCACTTGGTGATGTATGGCTTGGATGCAGCTGCTCGGCCATGGAAACCCATTCCATGAAGCTCTCTACGCACTGTTCTTGAGCTAATCTGAAGGCCACATGAAATTTGGAGGTCTGTAGCGATTGACTCTGCAGAAAGTTGGCACTATGCGCCTCAGCATCCGCTGACCCCGCTCTGTCATTTTACGTGGCCTACCACTTCATGGCTGAGTTGCTGTCATTCCCAATCGCTTCCACTTTGTTATAATACCACTGACAGTTGACTGTGGAATATTTAGTAGCGAGGAAATTTCACAACTGGACTTGTTGCACAGGTGGCATCCTATCACAGTACCACGCTGGAATTCACTGAGCTCCTGAGAGTGGCCCATTCTTTCACAAATGTTTGTAGAAGCAGTCTACATGCCTAGGTGCTTCATTTTATACACCTGTGGCCATGGAAGTGATTGGAACACCTGAATTCAATTATTTGGATGGGTGAGCGAATACTTTTGGCAATATAGTGTATATATATATATATATATATATATATATATATATATATATATATATACAGTTGTGCTGAAAAGTTTGCATACCCTTGGAGAATTGGTAATATATGTACCATTTTTAAAGAAAACATGAGTGAGCAGGCAAAACACATTTCTTTTATTTCTTATGGGATTCATATTCAACTGTAGGTTATAACAGAATGGCACAATCATAAAACAAAACATGGCAACAAAGAAAAAAATGAAATGACCCCGGTTCAAAAGTCTGCATACCCTTAGTTCTTAATACTGTGTATTGCCCCCTTTAGCATCAATGACAGCGTGCAGTCTTTTGTAATAGTTGTCTATGAGGCCCCAAATTCTTGCAGGTGGTATAGCTGCCCATTCGTCTTGGCAAAATGCCTCTAGGTCATGCAAAGTCTTTGGTTGGCTTGCATGAATTGCATGTTTGAGATCTCCCCAGAGTGGCTCAATGATATTAAGATCAGGAGACTGTGATGGCCACTCCAGAACCTTCACCTTTTTCTGCTGTAACTACTGGAGGGTCAACTTGGCCTTGTGCTTAGGGTCATTGTCATGCTGGAAAGTCCAAGAGTGTCCCATGTGCAGCTTTTGTGCAGAAGAATGCAAATTGTCTGCCAGTATTTTCTGATGACATGCTGCATTCATCTTGCCATCAATTTTCACAAAATTTCCCTTGCCTTTAGAGCTCACACACCCCCAAAACATCAGTGAGCCACCACAATGCTTCACAGTGGGGATGGTATTCTTTTCACTATAGGCCTTGTTGACCCCTCTCCGAACATAGTGCTTATAGTTGTGACCATAAAGCTCTATTTTGGTCTCGTCACTCCAAAGATGTGTCAAGGTGTTGTGGGGCATATTGTAACCAGGCTTTTTTATGGCATTGGTGCAGTAAAGGCTTCTTTCTGGCAACTCTACCATGCAGCTCATTTTTGTTCAAGTATCGTCGTATTGTGCTCCTTGAAACAACCACACTGTCTTTTTCCAGAGCAGCCTGTATTTCTCCTGAGGTTACCTGTGTGTTTTTCTTTGTATCCTGAACAATTCTTCTGGCAGTTGTGGCTGAAATCTTTCTTGGTCTACCTGACCTTGGCTTGGTATCAAGAGATCCCCAAATTTTCCACTTCTTAATAAGTGATTGAACAGTACTGACTGGCATTTTCAAGGCTTTGGATATCTTTTTATATCCTTTTCCATCTTTATAAAGTTCCATTACCATGTTACGCAGGTCTTTTTACAGTCCTTTTCTGCTCCCCATGGCTCAGTATCTAGCCTGCTCAGTGCATCCACATGATAGCTAACAAACTCATTGACTATTTATACACAGACACTAATTGCAATTTAAAAAGTCACAGGTATGGGAAATTAACCTTTAATTGCCATTTAAACCTGTGTGTGTCACCTTGTGTGTCTGTAACAAGGCCAAACATTCAAGGGTATGTAAACTTTTGATCAGGACCATTTGGGTGATTTCTGTTATCATTATGATTTAAAAAGGAGCCAAACAACTATGTGATAATAAATAGCTTCATATGATCACTATCCTTAAATAAAAGTCAGTGTTTTTGCATGATCAGTGATATTTTCAAAATCAATGGCAAAATTTCACAATTTCTGCCAGGGTATGCAAACTTTTGAGCACAGCTGTATATATATCTAAATCCCTCATTTCATCTGTTGTTGATTACTCAATTGGAAACATCTTCGTCTCAGATCATGCCCTGGAGAGTTTAGAGATGTTGAAATCATATAGTTGCCGCTTTAATGTATCCCTTTTGCAAAATCCTGATTTCCATCAAATGTTAAAGACTGAAATCAATGTTTATATGGAGACCAACTGGTCCTCAGTATCCTCTGTGGGTGTGGCTTGGGAGGCACTAAAGCGTGTGAACTCGTGGAGTTGGAAGGGGATATTAAAAGTGCCGAGGCAGAGCTGAAGCGCCGAATGTCGTCTGATGGCCTCAGAGAATTGACCCGATTGAAATACAGATATAATACTATTTTGTTAAGGAAAGTGGAGTTTTGGTTGTTCAGGGCAAGACAGTCATACTTTGAGTCGGGCGATAAAGCAGGGAAGTTTCTGGCAAGATACACTATATTGCCAAAAGTATTCGCTCACCCATCCAAATAATTGAATTCAAGTGTTCCAATCACTTCCATGGCCACAGGTGTATAAAATGAAGCACCTAGGCATGCAGACTGCTTCTACAAATATTTGTGAAAGAATGGGCCGCTCTCAGGAGCTCAGTGAATTCCAGCATGGTACTGTGATAGGATGCCACCTGTGCAACAAGTCCATTCGTGAAATTTCCTCGCTACTAAATATTCCACAGTCAACTGTCAGTGGTATTATAACAAAGTGGAAGCGATTGGGAATGACAGCAACTCAGCCATGAAGTGGTAGGCCACGTAAAATGACAGAGCGGGGTCAGAGGATGCTGAGGCACATAGTGCGCAGAGGTCGCCAACTTTCTGCAGAGTCAATCGCTACAGACCTCCAAAGTTCATGTGGCCTTCAGATTAGCTCAAGAACAGTGCGTAGAGAGCTTCATGGAATGGGTTTCCATGGCCGAGCAGCTGCATCCAAGCCATACATCACCAAGTGCAATGCAAAGCGTCGGATGCAGTGGTGTAAAGCACGCTGCCACTGGACTCTAGAGCAGTGGAGACGCGTTCCCTGGAGTGACGAATCACGCTTCTCCATCTGGCAATCTGATGGACAAGTCTGGGTTTGGCGGTTGCCAGGAGAACGGTACTTGTCTGACTGCATTGTGCCAACTGTGAAGTTTGGTGGAGGGGGGATTATGGTGTGGGGTTGTTTTTCAGGAGCTGGGCTTGGCCCCTTAGTTCCAGTGAAAGGAACTCTGAATGCTTCAGCATACCAAGAGATTTTGGACAATTCCATGCTCCCAACTTTGTGGGAACAGTTTGGGGATGGCCCCTTCCTGTTCCAACATGACTGCGCACCAGTGCACAAAGCAAGGTCCATAAAGACATGGATGAGCGAGTTTGGTGTGGAAGAACTTGACTGGCCTGCACAGAGTCCTGACCTCAACCTGACAGAGCACCTTTGGGATGAATTAGAGCGAAGACTGCAAGCCAGGCCTTCTCGTCCAACATCAGTGTCTGACCTCACAAATGCGCTTCTGGAAGAATGGTCAAAAATTCCCATAAACACACTCCTAAACCTTGTGGAAAGCCTTCCCAGAAGAGTTGAAGCTGTTATAGCTGCAAAGGGTGGGCCGACGTCATATTAAACCCTATAGATTAAGAATGGGATGTCACTTAAATTCATATGCGTCTAAAGGCAGATGAGCGAATACTTTTGGCAATATAGTGTATATAAAACAGAGAGAGTCTTTTTCTATCATTCCCTCAGTGAAATCTGCTGGTGGTGACATTTTTACCATGGCCATTGATATTAATAATGCTTTTAAAGAATTATATCTTGATCTCTATAGTTCCATGTTTTCGTCTACTGATGAAGATATTAGAAAATTTGTGGAACCATTAGAACTCCCTAAATTGACGACTGAGCAAAAAAATTCTCTTGATTCTGAAATAAACTTGGAGGAGCTTGATGAGGTAATTAAGGCCTCGCCATCAGGTAAAACTCCGGGGCCAGATGGTTTTGCCGCTGAATTTTTTAGATCTTATGCTACAGAATTGGCTCCACTTTTGTTAGAAGTTTATACGGAATCATTAAAGAATGGAAAGCTTCCGCCAACCATGACGCAAGCCCGGATCAGTCTGATTCTTAAAAAGGACAAAGATCCAAGCGAGTGTAAGAGTTACCATCTGATTTCCCTGATCCAGCTAGATGTAAAAATTTTGCCAAAACTTTTATCTAACCGATTAAGGTATGACATCTCTTATACATATAGATCAGGCGGGGTTTATTAGGGGCCGCAGCTCTTCTGACAACATTAGGCGTTTCATCAATATCATATGGTCAGTGGTGAATGATCAGACTCCGGTCACTGCCATCTCACTTGACGCCGAAAAGGCATTTGATATGGTAGAATGGGATTATCATTTTAAGACTTTGGAAATATACGGGTTCGAGACACTTAACAGTGAGTCAGTCCACTCCCATAAGGAACGCCCAATGGTTTACTCTTTCCAGTGGCCCAAACAGGGCATTAAGTATTTGGGCATTTTATTCCCAGCAAAACTGTGTGATTTTGTTAGTGTTAATTTTGACCCCTTAATAAAACGTTTTTCGAGCGATTTGGACAGGTGGACTTCATTACTTTTATCTATGATAGGGAAAGTTAATGTTATTAAAATGAATTGTATTCCAAAATTCAATTACTTGCTGCAGTCTCTCCCTATAGATGTCCCCCTCTCTTATTTCAAGCAATTTGATAGCATAGCGAAGTCCTTCATTTCAATAAGTTACATAGGCTGATTGACAAAGTTGGGCTAGGCCTAACCAAGATCTTATTTTATTATTATGCATTTGGTCTCAGACATTTGGCTCATTGGTTGCTTCCACCTGAGAGAGCCCCTCCCTGGTTCTGAATAGAAAAGGAAGCTCTTGCCCCTATTTCACCATTGCAGAGTATTTCTATCAAATTAATCAGAGAAGTTACATCCCGTTATCTCGCATTTGAACTCGGTATGGACAAAAGTATCCAGACTGTTTAATTCGGACATTTTTTTAAATGTTGCCTCGAGCATATGACTTAACCCCAAATTATGCATCAACAAGTCCCCTTTTTGCTGGTCAATGGATTGGGAGGGGGGTTACTATACTCGGTGACCTATATGAGAGAGGAGTGTTGAGATCCTTTCAAAATTTGGTTCAACTTTTTGGGATTCCCAGATCTAAGTTCTATAAGTATTTACAGTTGCACCACCTGCTCTGTACTGTTTTTGGGAGCGGTTTACACACCCATAAAGTCGCAGATACTCTGGGAGTGGTGATTACTGCTTTTGGAAAAGGTCTTGAGGCATCGGTGTATTACTCCCTGCTAATTCAGAGTCTGGGGGACGGAACTTCAGCTTTTCTTAGGAGATTATGGGAGAAAGATCTAAACTTGGTATTGGAGGAGGGAGTGTGGGCTAGGATTCTAAAAAATCTAGAGATGCAAGGGTTCGCCTTATGTAATTTAAGATTTTACATAGAGTCTATTGGACCCCCTCTAGATTGCATAGGCTTGGTCTTAAAGACACACCCACCTGCTGGCTATGTCAGAAGATGGAGACACAACCCATGTCTTTTGGGGATGTGTTAAGATTCAAGTGTTCTGGTTGAGGATTCAGAGTTTTATGTGCGAGGTTTTGGCCTCTCAAATTTTATTCTGCCCCAGACTCTGTATCCTAGGAGATGGGGCAGTCATTAATTTGGAGAATGAGCACGTGAAAAACTGGGTCCTCACTAGTATTATGATTGCCAGACAGATTATTTTAAGGAGTTGGAAGTCGGCTGGAGCGCCCCCATTTCAGGATTGGTGTTCAGTGGTGGCCAGAGTGGCAGCTCTTGAGGAGGGGATATCCAGAAGACTGGGGAGTCTAGACCTGTTTGGGGAGAAATGGGGCAAATATGTCTTTTTTGGAGGGCTCTCGGGGAGGGACAGTGGAGAGAGGTGTAGAGGATGAGTGTGATTAGTTTATTTATTTTATTTATATATATATATATATATATATATATATATATATATATATATATATATGTTATATATTTTTGTGTGTGTGTCTATAATTATGTGACCACCGGGGTGTTGTTGGGGGTTGGGTGGCGGGGGAGGGGGGGTAGTTTTGGTTAAATATTGATTCTGTATATATATGTTTTGCTGTTCCTTTCTAAAAGATGAATCAATAAAAATGTTAATCGCAAAAATTAGCAAAAACAAAAGAATGAAATTGTTTTGATTCGGACTGTAAAATGATGAGGAAAAATTTAAGACAGCTCGCAAATCAAAAGCATAGAAAGCCAGACTATGAACAGCCAGAACTTGAAAAATATAAAAATACACTTAGAAAGAAGAGAGAACAGTGCATCAAAAATCAGCTCAAAACAATTAAATAATCTATACATTCAAACAGCTTCTGGGACAATTGGAATCTCTTGAATAAAAAGCATCATGAACAAATAACCATACAACACGAAGATACCTGGAAAAATCACTTTGAACAACTTTATAGCAAAATAAACATGAATACAGAACAAACCAATATATATGAAAAACTAAACCATATGGAATACACAATTGGAAAGTACCAAAACCCATTAGACTACCCAATCACAGAAACAATTATTAATTTATCAAATACAGGCCCTGCCAGCCAAAAAGGCAAGTGGACCAGATGGCATTCTAAACAAAATGCACAAAAATACAAACCACAAATTTAGACTGGCCATATTAAAACTCTTCAACTTCGTTCTGAGTGTTGGTCATTTCCCTGACACCTGGAATAAAGGTCTCATAACAACCATATTCAACAATGGAGGCAAATATGACTCAAACAATTACAGAGGCATCTGTGAAAGCAGTAATCTGGGGATGTTGCTTTGCAGTATCATCAACACAAGACATTTACACTTCCTTACAGAGCACAATGTCTGAGGCAAAAGTCAGATTGGATTCTTTGTCACGGTCCTGTCACTCTGGGTTTTTGTGTGACATGACCATGGCATCATCTTGCATGAGCACGCGGTTTTGGTTGATATCCCTGCCATGCGCTCTTCGGTCTGTCTTGTTTCATGTCCGGAGCATGGTGTCTGGATCCTGACTCCCCTGTCTGGTTCGGTTTCAGTTTTGGTGTCAGGATCCGGACACTCATGTTCCATGTCTTGTCTTGTATTGGCGTGAGTGCATTGCTTTTGTCACCTTGGCGGGATGCACTCGTTAATCTGTTCTTTCTCAGGTGACCGCACGTTGCACTCGCTTTGTGCTGCACGCCCGGGTCGCGAGCTGTCTTCACGTTGTGCTGAGGTTCTGTCACTTCGGTCTGAGGTGTCAGGTGTGTGTGTGGCTGAACTCTCGCACAGATGTCCTGTCTCGTTTTGTCGACCGTTGCGTGCATTACGTGGTGTTCACCTCACGATGTACGCTCAGGCTTTGTTTAGTGTGGGAATGCATGGCATCGCTTTGTATGCCATGTTTGTTTGTCGTCTGTTCTGTCATTTGGCACGAGTGTATATTGCCTTATTGTCTTGGCGATGTGCGCTCATGCCATTCGGGTGTATTGTTGTCTGGTGGGAGCACGTGGCTTTGTTTTGTTTCTGTATCGCCACGTGTCTCTCTGTCTGGCGTCATACCCCGCCTCCTTGTTTGCCCATTATTAGTTTATCTGTTTCACTTGCCCTGTTTGTTAACCTGTTGATTTGTCTCCCTATTTTGGTCTCCCTGTCCAGTGCCAGTTCGTCTTGTGCTTGTTTTCAAGTCGGTCTTGTATGTGTGTATGGTCACATTCCTTGTCGGTCCTGTTCTCCTACCTTGTTCCTGTTCAGTCCGGTCAGTCCTGGTATATGGTCCCCCATTCATCTGCCCCAGCCTGGATTATATTTGTTTTGTATTTTTCCCCTTCAGGGTTGTTTAAGTTTATTGTTTTTTCCCCCTTGTGGGAGTTTTGGTTTGTTTTTTGCCCTTTTGTTTGTATTAATAATTTCTTTTTTTTTTTTTTTTTAACTGCGCTTTCTCTCTGATTTCTGACATTCTTACCAAATTATAGAACATCAGACCATATCTTCACCCTACATTCCCTGATTGACAAATACACCAACCAAAGCAAAACCAAAATATTTTCTTGCTTTGTAGATTTCCAGAAGGCCTTTGGTTCAATTTGGCATGAAGGTCTACTGTCTAAACTTACAGAAATGGTTATTAGTGGAAAAACATACAACATAATAAAAACAATCTATTCAAACAATCATTGTGCAATCAAAATTGGAAATAAAGAGATTTCTTCACTCAAGAGCAGGGTGTGAGTCAGGGCTGGCCTCTATCACCAACCCTCTTCAATATATACATTAATGAATTGGCGAAACTACAAGAACAATCAGCAGCACCTGGCCTCACACTGTATGACTCCGACATGAAGTTCCTGCTGTTCGCAGATGATCTGCCCCTGCTGTCTCCAGCAGAAAATGGTCTACAGCAGAACCTAGACATCTTGCACAAGTTCTGTCAGACCTGGGCCCAGACTATTAACCCTAACAAAACTAAAATACTAACATTCCATAAAAGTCAGGGAAAGAGACCCAATTTCACCCTTGGTATGACCAAAATTGAACATGCCACAAACTACGCATACCTCGGAAAATAAGTGAAACTGGAAACCTCAGCTTGGCCATGAATGAACTGAAAGAGAAAGCAAGAAGGGCCTTCTATGCCATCAAAAAATCTATACAATTTGAAATACCAATTAGAATCTGGCTCAAAATATTCCAATCAGTTATATAGCCTATTGCATTATATGGCAGCGAAGTGTGGGGTCCTCTTCTGAATAATAAATTTGACAAATGGGACAAAAATCTGATTGAAACCCTGCATGCAGAGTTTTGTAAGAGTATCCTCAGAGTCCAGAGGAACACACCAAACAATGCATGCAGGGTGGAATTAGGCCAATACCCTCTATTGATTTACACTGAGAAATGAGCCATCAAATTTTGGAAACATCTAAAAATGAGCGACCCCAACTCTTATAATTTTAAAGCTGCAAAAACAGACTAACACAACTAGCATGACTAACAACAGTCTGCCTCAGGACACTGACACTCTCATCCACAAAATTCACCCTAACCAAATTATTAAAGCACAAGAACAAAATTATCTGACTTATTGGATTGAAACAACACAAAAACAAAGTAAACGTGAATGTTATTTGGCCCTAAATAGAAAATATACAACAGCAGAATGTCTGAGCACAGTGAAAGACTGCAAATTAAGAAAAATAATGACACGGAACAGACTGAGCAATCACACTCTGGCTATAGAGACGGGCAGATATCGAGACAACTGGCTGCCCAGAGAGTGCAGGATATGTCCATACTGTAGCCAAGGAGATGTAGAAACAGAGCAACACTTCCTCACCATTTGCCCTAACTATATGGAAATTCTGAAAAAAATATACAGAATTTGAAACAATTTGCCTTGACTTCAGAAAGTTGGACAAAAATACACAACTTCAGTATTTATTAGGTGAAAGAAGAGATTTCATTTTTCTAGCAGCATGGTACATTGATGCCTGCCACATATAGAGGTAGGAGTCGACCAATCAGTGATGTGCCCACACACACACACAAATCTACATTATACTGTTGTGACAACGTTCTTAACTCTCTTGATAAGAAGAAAGTGGGAGCTGGTTAAACAATCCACTTAAGTTTTTATTTCACACAGTAATGGCTTTTCAGCACAGGCACGCACGCACACACACGCACACACACACACACACACACACACACACACACACACACACACACACACACACACACACACAGCCAACTTTGTGTGTCGTTCTCTCTCTCCCCTCTCGGTCTGGACTGCCCCTTTTTGTCCTTCTCCGCTCTCACTGCAAAACACAAACAGCTGTTAGAAATAACACCCACAGGTGGGACTCCTTACTGCTCTCATCTCCTGATCTCTCTCCCCATTCACAAATCGGCGCTCCCCGCGCCCCCAGTAAATTCTGGTTACATCTATTAGACTCTTCAGAAAATCACCATCAATGTGCATTTATACACAGAGCAGCACACCCAGAGAGTGACACTTTACAGTATTTAGTGGACAAACATCAGCTAAATGTATCAGTTCAATTCAGGCAGGTAAAATTAAAACAAATACAAAACACAACCTAAGAAGAATACATTCATCATTGGTAAAGCAAGCTCAAAGAAATAAACAAATTAACCTATTTCCAAAAAAATAAGACAGAATATAAATTGGCATCATATATGACCAAAATTAAAGACTACAGAAAGCTTCTGATGAGGTATCATGTGAGTGAGCACTGTCTGGCAGTAGAGAAGGGTCAGCACAGACAGAGCTGGAGACCTAGAGAGGACAGAATGTGTTCACACTGCATTCAAGGAGTCATAGATGATGAACTTCACTTCCTCACTGAGTGCAGTAAATTAGACCATCAGACACACATATTTTAAACTCATAGGACAGATACTGCCTGAATTCAGCAGAGTGAGTAATATAGAGAAACTTTCATATGTTCTAGGAGAGAAGGCTGAATTTATAGATTTAGCTGCAGAGTATGTGTCTTATTGTCATTATCTGAGGGAGAGAGGCTGACCCCTCACTAAATACTTAGTGTCAGTTTAATTTACTCATACTTTTTTTTTGTTTGTTTGTTTGTTTTATGAATGCTTTGGCAACATTGTACATTGTATAAGATCATGTCAATAAAGCTAATTTGAATATAATTTAATTGAGAGTGTGTGTGTGTGTGTGTGTGTGTGTGTGTGAGAGAGAGAGAGAGAGTTCACCCTTAGATGCAAAACTGGTGCTGTAGACCCCAAAATCTCTGTAAGATCTCGTGTGTTTGTGTATGTTTGTGCAAATATTTTCTATTTCTTGGAACAATGTACATTAATGTTACTTAAGAGTATTTGGGAAATATCCATGTTGTTGAGATATCAGATTGACTTAATAATGACCAAACTAACTATGCAGTTTTCCCCAGGACACCAAAAAATGAAAATAAATAAATACTTTTCAGAGTGTTAAACTTCCTGCAAAAACGACTAATCAGAAACCCAAAATATTTACATATGACTGCCCATAATTACATGTCAACAACTTCTATTTTGTGTTCAGCAACCTGGCCAGTTATGTCACTGTAAATTAATAGATAGGTATAGTAAGTAGGATAGATGCCATTATTCCAAAACACCAGAAGATAGAGTAAATTTTCTAAAGCCTCATTTATACAGTGGAAGAAGCCAAACATTTTTCTCCTGAACGAACTAAACAACCCTCAACAAATTAAATCCTGCATTTATAGTACGTGTACCGTTGTTTTGAAATTAGTTTATTGAGGGTGACATCACAGAAGGTTGTCAACACTCTTCAACGTGCCGAGTTCTCGTAGGTCAAGAATTTCAAGGATGTGTGCAAACATGAGAAAAATCACCATATGAACACCTCAGCAGAACAAAAACATAAATTCAGCATGTTCGTCTGTTAACCCTTTAAAGTCTGAGCCCAAAATTCCGAAAATTCCATTCTGTGTCAGAATATGATATTCATATCCAAATTCATATTATATTCACATTCATATAACATCACACATCTGAACTGTATATACCATATTGAAGAGAAGAACTAGGGCTTTCAAATGATATAAATATATGTATGATTATTTAAGGCTAATCATCCTTTATCAATAAGATTTCACACAGCAATTTTTACAAAAATCTTCTCCGGTCACCATACTTCACCAGACAACTGCATTAGAGTGTATGAAATATACATAATTTTGTGGGCAATGTAGAATAGCAGACAGATTAGAAATATAATCTATTGTTTAAAAGTTATGACCATTCTAGTGATTAGTGAGAAAACGGAATAAAACAAACATTTAGCATGTTAAGATACATTTCACATGACCACTCCTCAAATACTCCTTTTGAGCACCTGTAATAATAAATTGAGATTGCATCTGAAATTGAAGGACACAAACACTGTTTCAATAAAATCCACACTTTATTTAATTTGAACATTAGAATTACACACAAATTACACAGCAAAACATACAAAATCAAACTTTCGAACTATCTACAGTAAATACATTTTTAATAAAGAGTGCAAGAACAGAATATATATAAATTCATCAACAACTGCAATACCTTTGGCGAGAAGAGAGGGAGAAAAGAGGGGAGGGGGAGGATGACAACACCAGTAAACACAGCCCAAGCCAGGCCTCTTCGTGAAACTGGTCACACTCAGCTGAGTGCCAAGACTGAAAACAGTTCCTATCGCGAACCAAGCAAAGTCTTTTGCCATTACATTCCGGCACGCAACAAGCTACTTTAGTTAAATTTTCAGTCCTACTTATCCAATAGCATAGCCAACATCTCTTAGAGGACTCTTCAAATTTAGGGATATGGGCTGTGTGGAGTGATGACGAAGGAGGGACTACAGGCTTTAGTATATGCAAAGGGAAACTTGCATGAATATCAATATTTCCCAGCTGACGAGCCAGGTTTTCTCTGAAATCTATCTGGGTTAAGTTCACCGATCTACGCTCATCCCCTGGTGCCACATGTGTTGCCATTCCTTAAACAATATGAAACTATTGATGACGGCAATGTCTATGAAGTGGGAAAAAAAGAGTCTTCCACCACTTCTGAGTTTTTTGTAGGACGTCGTAAGATTTTATCATTTGGTCTGACCTATCAACACCGCCCATGTTTTTGTTATAATCGCTGAAGACAGTGGGCTGGAGGGCTACTTCTTTTGTCCAGTCGCCATCATTTTTTACAAATCTAGTAATTTCGGTTGAGCTATTCGCATTGTGGAAATTGGAGAGGCATGTAACTGCACACATGTCCTTCCACTGAATTACATGTATATTCCCCTCAATCCTACACCACCTCATATCCCCACGAGCTGTCTTGTGTTCCCATCTTTTGATGTCTTTAAATTCTGCAGGAAACAGTTTACAATTCACCCTGCATGTCCCACAGGCATTAGTTCCCATTTCTAACAACTTAACCATAAGAGCTGGGGACGTGTAAAGTTGTCAAACCAAACATTGTTGTCTGGTCTTTGAATGGCTACAGTAACAATTCAACTACTTTGGTGGCCAAGTCGGTGACACACCCATCATGACTACCTGTGTAAACATTGAAGTCGAGAGTATACCCTGAGTCTGATGTTGCAATTACCCATAATTTAAAACCCCACCGAGTAGGCTTGCCCTTCATGTATTGTTTAAATCCTGACCGAGCTTTAGACTTGACCATACGTTCATCTGTTGTGAGATTTTGGTTAGGTTGAAAGAGCTGCTGGCATTTTTGTTTGAGGTAGTCCTAAGGTGATCCTGATTATCCTCTGTGGTAGGGTCTACAACATGTAGAGCTGCTAAAAAAGCCTTGTAGTGGTCACGTGACATAAATCCCCTCACCCATGAGCCCTGAAGTGACTTGGTTCCCCAATGACGATGGGAATCAGGGAGGATTGAAAACCCCATGTAAATGAGCAACCCAAGAAATTGGTAAAATTCATCAGGGGTCACCTCCATCCAAGCTCCTCGGTAGCTGGAATATGACGGACAGTTTAGGACGAGCTCCCACTCCTGACAGTTTGTAAAGCTGCATATCTCAGCAACTACAGCCTGAGTAAAAAACAGCATGAAAAAGTCAATTTTCTCACAACATCATATTGGTTGACTGCACAGCCTGGCACACGCTACCTAAGTCAATACCAAATGGACGGCTAGGCTTAAATGGGAGAGGTTTTGGTGCCTGTGAATCAACGTCAGAGTACGAGGGATAAGAAACAGAGTCAGGGAAGCATTTACACTTTCTAGCTGACTTGGGACCTGTGCGAGAATGGCTAGTCATACCCAAAATAATAAGAGTAACAGTGTTAGTGTTACTGTGAGTATCAGTCATATGACAAACAATATATACACATTCATATATATCCAGTTGATGGTCTTGGCTGGGGATCAGGTTCCATCTCATCCTCCATCTCCTCGTGGTCCGGGTCTTCCTGCAATAGTTCCTGGTCCAGCAGATCTTCCTCCTGTGTGCTCATGCCCTCATGAGCCATGTCCTCCTCTGCTATGAACCTAAGCTCATCAGCAGCCAGCTGCCTCCTCCTCTTGAGGGTGCTGAGCAGGGAGCCATAGTCTCTATACATCTTTACAACAGAAAAAATTACACAATTGGTAGCCAGCAGTGTGTTCTTCACAAATCCGTACACTGAATAGTCACCAAAGGCTTACGAACTAACCAGAATGTCCAACTGCAGACAGCCCTCTCACACTTTCCTTGTGAATAGGAAGCTAAACACAATCTAAAATCATGTCTGTGTGATGGATGGGTAAGGCTATCTGCTAAATTATAGAAAGATATCTACCATTTTTTTATTACATGGGAAAATCAACAAGCTAGATAACTTATCTAACTAGCAGGCCAGTTTCCAGGCAGGTCTATACAGCATAAAAAAAAAAAAAAAGGTCTGAACAGCGTCTGCCTCATTACTTCAGATGGATTTTTCACAAGTGACAAAATTGGCAAAAAAAGTTTTTGATATTTAGTTAAAAATGTACACAGTATTGCTAGCTAACATTCTCAATCACCTTTTTGGCTATACATTTTTAATCGCTTTCCACTCTTAATTCATCTACAAACAAATAGAGAAAAATTAAAGGTTTATCCAGTCAGAATTTATTCCTTGATGCTTACAAGCAAAGTGTGACAACTGTTTCACAAATCGCATGCCCAAATCAGTGCGTGATTTTGAGCTCCACCCCGTCAGGCCTTGAGAATTTCTTCAGAATCCCTCAACACTGCAAATGAATGGGCAACTAAAGTCAGATTGTCAGATTCATCAGCCAATCAGATATATTTATTTGTTCTTGGTGGGTGTGATCTTTAGGATATGTCCCGGTCGAGGCCTTCTAGCTGGCCTTAAGTGACGCAATCATGCTTTAAGTGATGTTATTTGAATGCGAAGAGTGCAAGATCTTGCTGAAGAGTCGGCTGTCATCACTGCTGGTATTGCCATTGAGAAAGAGATCCTTATGGATTTAAAAACACAAGGTGTTCCGCATGACTGTGTGATTGCTTAATTTATTAAACAGGAAAGGAGGACTGATTTTCACTTCAAGCAAATTGGTAAGTGCTTTTTGCATTGTTATAGCAACATCAGGAGTTTTCTAAGTGTAAATTAGGCTGCTTGAGCATTCAGTGTTGGATCAAGTTTTGAAAAGTAGTGCTGCATTCCATTCAACTCGGAAAGTCAGATTTTACAACTTCCTGCTAGGAAAAGTGCAATGGAATACATCTTGAAGTCAGAATTACAAATTGTAGGCTCGTGCAGAAATTCTCAACTCCGATTTCGCTGAGATGCAGGTGCATGATGTCACATAAACATGTCGACACTCAGGGAGATATACAATGTAAGTGATAAACATTCATTTTATTAAGTAATATCGATAAATGAGATTGTTTCTACATTATATTAAAGCTTGTTTAACAAATGCTTGCAGAAACAGGTGTATAAAACTTTATAATCTCTTTTGATAATCTTACACCTGTAGCACAAATGCTAGCGCTGCAGCATTGTTTATCAGTTGGGTTGCTAAGAGACATCTCTAATGAGAGTCAAACTCCTGCTAAGCTAACAGGAGCACTGCAGTTTTGTTTCCTTAAACGTCATCTTCCAAATATAGGGGAATGGAGTGCATTTATGGTTGGAGATATCAAGTAGGAATATCCCACATCCAACTCGAATGGAAAGCAGCATAACCATGTATCCTGACATAACAAATTGTATTGCAAGCAACATTTAAATCGCAAATATTATTAGATAGATTTTTCCAGGTATTATAGACCTCCTTGGTAGATTCATATGAAAAATTATGATTTTTGAATGTCTGTTCGGGAAACATTCATTTCACAAAACAGTCATGCTGCAGTTAAAATTAGGCTTGCTTGAGCGTTAAGTGTCATTTCAAGTTCTGGCTTTCGTGTGTGGACGTGTTTTTAAAATGTCAATTGGTATTACTAGTTAGCTGTGACATAATGTATGATGCCCAAAGGCATATGGTGTCTTATTCATTGTGAATGGCATGAATCACACTGAAGGCCTAGACTTAAAATGCACGGCCCGCCACTCCACACACGTGTATACATATACATACATGGTACACATACATACACATATGCATAAATCAAAGAGAAAAGAAAAAAGAAAGGGGATCCCCCCTCCCCCACTCTCAACTGTAGGAAAAAAAAAAAAAAGAAAGAAATTATGGAAAGGTTTCCAAACCTTCAAAAAAGTCTTGGGGTCACCAGCTATTTCATATCTAATTTTCTCCATGTAGAGCACATAGCTGAATTCCAACAACCAGGTCTGAAATGTTGGTACAGTCTCTTTGTTCCAGACCATTAAGATAATTCTCTTTGCTAGAATCATTCCATATTTAATTGTCTGGACTTGTTGGTAACTATAAGTCTCTAGTTGTGGTGAGCAACTTAAAATGCCAATCATAGTGTCAGGGTGCATATCAATATTAAGAACTTTGAAAATATATATATATATATATTATATATATATATATATATATATATACATTACCGGTCAAAAGTTTTGAAACACTTACTCATTCTTTATTATAATTTTTTTTTCACATTTTAGAATAATAGTAAAGTCATTAAAACTATGGAACTATGGGAATTATGTTGTGACTAAACAAAATCCAAAAATAAATCAAAACTGTGTTATATTTTAGCATCTTCAAAGTAGTCACCCTTTGCCTAGAATTTTCAGAAATGTACTCTTGACATTTTCTCAACCAACTTCTTGAGGTATCACCCTGGGATGCTTTTTAAACAGTATTGAAGGAGTTCACATCTATATGCTGGGCACTTATTGGCTGCTTTTCTTTATTATTTGGTCCAAGTCATCAATTTCAAAAACGTTTTTATTTTTTATTAAATTTTAGATTTATAATTAAATAAATTAATATGGTGGCACAATTATATTTTTGTCTACAAAACTAATTTCAAACATTTAAGCATACGCCTTCAGATCAAAAGATTTTTAATATCATGGGAAACATTTCAGTCAAGTGTTTCAAAACGTTTGACCGGTAGAGTGTGTGTGTGTGTGTGTGTGTGTGTGTGTGTGTGTGTGTATATATATATATATATATATATATATATATATATATATATATATATATATATAATTTGGATCAAAACCAAAATAAATGAGCTAATGTACCCTCCTCTGCTTTATGCATAACACAGAAAGGCATTAGAGAAGAAAATATAGAATGTAACTTGGTTTGGGAATAATGTAGTCTGTGTACTACCTTAAATTAGGGTGACCATACGTCCTCTTTTTAGGACCTTAAAAAAAGCATCCGGCCGGGATTTCTAAATTTGCAAAAATGTCCGGGATTCGGCTTTAGTTGCATTATGATGTGCATCTGGTTTAATACTTCACTGTGTGTGCGCGCATATTTGCATTGCTTTAACCCCTCTTTGTAAGTCCCGTCTTCTCGCACACCAATTGGTCGATTATAAGAGGCTTGCAGCAACTATTGGCCAAATTCCTGCCAGTCAATCTCTCTGCGAATGCGCGAAGTGCTGTTGTGTTCGGCATCAAACAGTTGCTTGACAGTAGCAGCAAATGACAGCTGAATGGAAACATGCCCAAACGAAAGTGCAAATTTACAGACGATTTGCACAAAAACTTCCCATGCTTTCGTCCAGGTCGTGATCCGTGGGAAGCAGAATGTATGACATGTAAAGCTGGCACTTATGTGTCAGTTGCTAATAAAGGTGCAAGTGATTTAGAAGCACACATTAACTCTGCGAAGCATAAAGGGTCAGCAAAAGGTGAAAGTTCATCTGGTAAATTAACAGACTACTTTTTACGACCAGGTAAAATTGTTATTGCATTGCTTCATTTTCCATGGCCATTCAAAATAATAGTAATAGTAAATGAAGGTACACTCATGGCATCAAATATTTTATTTTAGTACATGGACATTCAAAAGAATGTTGGACATTTTTATGTTATGCTAATAGAGTGTCTTTTTCACTGTATTAAAATTTGCATTCATAGTAACACTGTATTGAACCCTATTATCCCCCCCCCCCTTTTTGGAAAACCAGAATATGGTCACCCTACCTTAAATGGAACTAACTGATGATTAGAATTTATTGAATATTATTTAATTCCCAGGAGGGCTTCCTTCCAGATATTCTCTGGAATTTTCACTCTCAGGTCTTTCTCCCAGGGCTCTTTAAAGTGATGTGTAGATGGGGCAAAGAATATTTAGAAAAAGTTAGAAAACTTGGATATTAATCCTGTTGTATCAGGGCCCAAGGCCGTATAACAGTAAAGATCTACAGATCTATAATTCTCAAAGTTATTAATGTTAGTCTTAACATAATTGCGTATTTGCAAAAACGAAATGAGATATAGGCAGATCAAATTTTTGTCTAAGTTGAGTAAATGTTGCAAATGTATTGTCAATGTATAAATCCCCTAAAGACATAATCCCTTTCTTTTTCCATAATGAAAATCCACGATCTGTCAATGATGGGGAAAGAGTGATTAAAAGTTAATGGAGCTAGGAGGCTGGTTTCTGGAAGATTTAGTACTCTCTTGATTTCCTGCCAGATTCTATAGGAACTCTCAACCACATGGTTATCTTTCAACATTGGTCTCATGGACATCTTTTTTGCGTAAAGTAAGTCAGGGAGGGAGGTGCCTTGAATATCTTGCTAAATAGCAAGCCAGGCAAGGGTGGATGGAAGTACTTCACTGGGCATGCATCCTGTACATCAGAGACCTGATGTTGGCGGCCTAAAAATTATATTGAAAATCAGGTAAGGCTAACCCTCCAACATTCCTGTCTTTACAAATATGTTTATTTATTTATATATTTTTATCCCCAAACAAATGGTAAGATTACAGAGTTATTTTTATTTATTTTTTTTTTATTGTTTTTTTTTATTTTTTATGATTTGGGCAGAAAGAGAGAGAGATTAAGAAATAGATACAAGAATCTAGGTAATATAACCATTTTATTTGCATTTACCCGCCCAATGAAAGACGGGGGAGTACTCTCCAAGTCTCTATATATGTTTTAAGCTTGTCTATCATAGTTTTGTAGTTCAATTCATAATGGTTCTTATTTCTAGATACTGTAATGCCAAGATAATTTAATTGATCTGTAATCTTTAAACAAAAAATATCAATGGCCTGTAAATCTATATTATCATATAGGGGCATTAATTCACTCTTCTGCCAATTAACTATGTATCCAGATATTCTACCAAACTCTTTAATGAGAGCAAACAATGATGGTATTGATTTTTCCGGTTCTGAAAAAAAAGGGACAACATCATCCACATACAACGAAATATAATGGTCCACTCCTCCCATCTTCACAAGGATGATATATGAGTGGTTTCAAATGCTTATTGCCAATGGTTCCATGGCAATGGCGAAAAGTAAAGGGCTTAATTGACAGCCCTGTCACGTACCACAGTGGAGGGAGAATGGAAGGGATCTACCATTGTTTGTAAGCATAGAGGCAGTGAGACATGGATATAACATCTCAATCCAAGAAGTAAAACTTTGACTCACGCCAAATTCCTTTTAAAGTGGAAAATATATATTTTCATTCTACTTGATCAAATGCCTTTTGGGCATCTAGAGTTAAAATAGCAACTTTTTCATGATTTTGGCATTTTTTAAAGAAAATATTCATCGGTGAACATTAAAAAAAAAAAGATGGTCTCCCAGTAATGAAACCTGTTTGGTCTTCATGTATAATAGAAGTAATACATTTCTTTAACCTATTTGCAAGAATCTTAGTAAATATTTTAAGATAATTTCCCAGAAGAGCAATTGGTCTATATGAAAACAGATCTATAGCCTCTTTATCTTTTTTAAATAAGTATGATATTTGCAGAATAAAGAGATTCAGGTATTTTCTTTTTTCCCCACTGAATTTATAAACATTCTTAACAGAAGGGGTGCAATTTGGTCAGAGAAAGCTTTATAAAACACTATACAAAACCCATCTGGTCAAGCTGCTTTGCCATTAGGGAAACCTTTAACAGCTGCTAAAACTTCATCCGATGTAATGTCTGCATTTAAGCTTTCCCTTTCCGAATCGCTTAGTTTGGGAAGTCCAGGAGAGTGAAGAAAATACTCAATATCTACTTGATCTGCACTGCACTTAGAAGTCTACAACTCCTGATAGTACTCTACAAGTACTCTATCATTTAAAATCAAATATTCTGCTATACAATTAGAGCACTGTTTTTGAAAGTTTCCTCAGCCAGCCAAGAAGGATTAAAGTGCCACGCATGTGCGGGTTTCTCTAAACCAGAATCGACTGCTATAGATACAGGGCAGTGGTCAGATATCAAAACTTATGTACATTTGAAAAAAAAAAAATGAAAAAAGAAAAGTACCTATCTGTAGGCTGAAAAAGTCTCTAAATGTCCAGCAAGTTTAATGGCTGACTTAAATTCTTTAAAACAGTAGTTGAATGAGCAGCACAAGGCCTAGATGATTGCCTATCCATAAAGGGACCAAGCACGCAATTAAAATCACCACCAATAATAAAATGAGTAGTAGAAACATCAGACAACAGATGAAAGATAGCACGGTGATGTGGATCATAATTTTGAGTATATAGATTCAAAAATGTAACATGCTTTGTCAAAATTGTGTCAGTCACGATTAAATATCGATCATTTACGTCACGCTTTATAGATGAAAGTTGAAAAGGAATGTTTTTACGGATCAATATAGATACTCCCCGGGCTTTAGTTGAAAAAGTAGAATGGTACATCTGGTCAATTCATTTGCATTTCAATCTATTAACATCATTATGTCTAATATGGGTTTCTTGTAAAAACAATATATCAGCATTTAAAGGGTTCAGATGGGAACATTTTTTAGTCCTCTTAACAGTGTTATTCAAACCACGTACATTCCAACTTATAATTTAATATTCAAATGTTTCTTAATAAGACTAGCCATTGTACATTATACATGAGAAAAAAACATGATTGCACGTAATATGCGGCACACATACAATTGAAAAATGGAGAAGGGAGAATTTTTTTTTTTTTTTTATAAAAAGCATTGTACAAACTCAATTATCCCATATCTCATTTCCCTAAACAAAATGAGTCCCCAATCAAACCATTGTATCTGTAAGGCGACTATTCCAAGCATGGAAGAACAAGTCTTCAGAGTATTCATGAATAGATAAATAATTGGTTGCTCTCTAACCAGCCCCAAATCACCCTCGATGGAGAAGAACATTTCTTTGACAGTAAAAAAAAAAATAAAAAAGTAGCAGGCCCACAATTTCTTACCCCATATCAGCCTCATTTAACAGTATATAATATTGGCTGCTAATGTCTAAAAATATATTTCAGCTGTTAACATAGAAGAGTCTTTGTTATATTACAGAGTTCATCAGTTTTATATATATGCACACACACAAAAAAAATGTCTTTTTGCCACATTATGACTCAGAGTGTCCTACCTCAAGGGAGAACATTGATGTAAGGTTATATTTCGGAGTTCATCAGTTCTGTATGTATAAATACACACACACACACACACACACACGTGAAAAGTATTTTTGCTGCATATCTCAAAGAGTCCTACCTCAAGAGAGACCATTTATGTAAGCTTCGGCTTCTTGAGAAGATGAGAATATTTTCTGCGTCTCACCATAGGTAAAGATGAGTCGTGCAGGATAATAAAGCTGTATCTTATACCCTTGGCTTTTAATTTCGTCTTGACTCCGTCAAACTGTCTATGTTGACTGGTCAATTCTGTCGGGTGGTCAGGGAAGATGCTGATACATATTCCATTTAGAGATAGTGGACTCTGATTTCGCACAAGACGTAATATTTCAACTTTAACCAGATTGTGATGAATCTTAGCGATCATCATGCGAGGTTTAATCTTTGAGGGTAAGCCAATGCGGTATGCCCAGTCCACTTCCACTCCATTTGGGAAATTAGATATCCCCAACAATGTAGGCAGCATTTTGGACATATACCGAGTTGGATTGGCTTGTTCAATATTCTCAGGGAGGCCGGCGATTCTTATGTTTTACCTTCTCGACCTTCCCTCTAAGTCAATTATCTTGGACATAAGGGCAGTATTCTCTTTCAACAGGTTGGTGCAAAGCTTCTCAAGATAAGTCATACAACTCTCATAGTCAGAACATTTCTCTTCCAAATCAGTAATTTGAGTTGTGTTTGCCACTAATGTTGCCTGCACCATCTTCAAAGAGACCACCAAGGTGTTGAACCAGGTGCTCATGGAAGAGTCCATTTTCTTAATAACCAGAAGTCTTATAGGGAGCATCTTCCTCATTGTCCAGGAATTTTGAGGTCTCAGTATAGATGGCTTCATTAATAGCAGTCACTTGGTTGTTCCCCTCGACTTGCACGGTATCCACTGAATCATCGGTCTCGCAACCGATTATACAGCTTGTCCTTTTTTAGCAGCTTTCTTGATCCTATTCATTATTCCAAATCTAGGACACTTGTTTCAACTGATATGTTCAACAGAAGAGCAAAAAGAAAAGTTTTTGTTAACTGTTTTCCTCATGAGAGTGCAGGAGCTGGCCAAGTCCACGTGTTACTCCATGTACTCCTCTCTAGCGCCCCCATGCCCCACAAGTGCAACATTTTAAAAAATATGTATTTATATATTAGATATAATGACCTCAAAATTAAACTTTAGACACTGCACACAGTGATCTCATGCTGAAAGGTTAGAAAGAGTTTGGAAAATTATAATGCAAAACTAAACATAATATAATATAATATAATATATGGCCCTTTTGTTATCAGTCAGTATCTGCTAAAAACATCAGGCCTATGCAACAATTTACTCAAAATAATTGTATTAATTTTTTACACAGAAATGTGTTTTCCTCATGTTTCTTGAATGAGGCCTCTTGTGTTTGGAACTTTTGGATCTTTACTTCTTTTTATTTTATTTAAAGACGACAGTAACTCTGCCCTGATATCTTGATAATGTGTTACCACAGGAGCAACCCCATGATCTAAAGACAAAAGGTTCCTCTGATAATAATGAATGTCATGTGGGGGTGACCATGATTAGCCCAACACTTCCCCCAGGTAGAAGGTTCCAATTAAGCAAGTTAATGAAGAGGAGAAAGATGCAAATATTTCTATTTTCCCAATCTCCCTGTATTAAACCAGGTGACAAATTGGTTTTCAGCTCCGCAAAAAGTTCTTTCTATCACAACTTTTCTCATACTTCTTTATTAACAAGTTGTCATTAAGGATGTCAATATAAGTTATCTGAATGTAGGTATTGTGTCAGTGGTGAATGGGGCCAGATGTATAGTGCATATCCGTGTATGTAATGTAGATGCCGATTTTGGTTTGCTGTTTCCGCCCACCTCAGCTCGACTACTGTTTCACTCCCACTCTCTGCCAGCCTGTGTGTGCGTTTGTGACTCAACAGGAAGAATTAATAAATGAAAGACTAAAAAAGTGCGAGAGGGTTGAGTGCAGCTGTGTGAGAGAGAAAGACGGAATGCGAGGCAGAGGGAGTGATTGAGCTACCATCCTGCCGACCTCCTGCTGAGTAAGAACTCGAGGAGCGATGCACTGTCATTTTACAGCGTGAGCAACAAGAGATGCTCACTTAATGAAAGGAAACATTTTACTTTCCTTTTTTAAAGTGACTAAAGTGCTCAGCATTAAACTTAATCACAGAATAGGAAGAGACACGCCTGCATCTCCACTGAATTTACTGCCAAACACTGAGCAGAAGTGAGAAACACTTCATGACTTTGTGGACTGTGAAAGCCAGATGGATTTGTGAATTTTTAAGGTAAAATTGAGGCAATTAAACTGAGCTGTACAGTTGGGGATCTGACTGCCTCTACCACACAAATAAACCCTGACACAAAAACAGACATCAAACTATAGGGCTGAGTCCAAATGCCCACATTTTCATAGTACAATATGTACTGAATTTGTACGACCCTAACACATTCTGTAGGTATGCAGGCGTAACTGGTGAGGTCTGTATTTTGTGTTTTTTCCTGGAAATAACTCCCAGTTTATGGATGAGTCAAGTTGGCTTTAAAAAGATTAAATTAGATTTATCAGAGCTGAGTAAAAAACAAAACAACAAAAAAAAAAAACTTCTGATTGGGATCAACTCTGAAAGAAAAGAGGCTGAAGTCAGAAAATTAATGGACCAGATACACATATAAATAAAACAGGCACAATAGGTACAAATTCAACATATTTAGTGTAGTTAATAATATTTATACACATAGCTGTAACACATATGTGTAGTATTACATTCCTGGATATGCACTGAAAAAGTGTAAACCTACAAAAAGTGTTTTATGTGGTTACATCTAAATAAATTGATTTGATTCATGTCAAAAATGTTTCATGTCTAAATCAACCTGAATGCATTAGATTACACCAACATTTATTTATTTATTGTTGGCCAGAAAACCTTAAGGCCCAAACACACTCTACGCAAGTACTGTACGTGAATGCAGACGCACCTTGCTACGCAAGTTCGATT
The DNA here is from genome assembly GCF_019703515.2 of Myxocyprinus asiaticus. Taxonomy (NCBI): domain Eukaryota; kingdom Metazoa; phylum Chordata; class Actinopteri; order Cypriniformes; family Catostomidae; genus Myxocyprinus; species Myxocyprinus asiaticus. The sequence goes on along the minus strand of NC_059370.1, from coordinate 18,289,856 downwards.
TCACGTGTCGTTGCATTCTGAGTGTTGCAGCAAGGGGTGCTAGAGCAGATTTTCTTCTTTCAATCAACAACTGTCATGGTGGACCTTTTTGTCCCCAGTCCATTCAAATGAACTTGTTTTGTCTCTGTGTCTCTCCCCACTCCTAAACTATCCCTTGTGGTCTGAGGTTTGTAACCGCCAGAGCAATGCAAGAGCACATGTAATGTATGTACAACGGGGACAAGTGCTCATGTCTGCATTTGCGTACTTGTGTGAAGTACGTTTCAGCCTTTAGGGCAACAATTGCAGGTAACTACTTTTTATTGTGTACTACGTACATCTGCCATTTTGTCATTGACCTTTGACCTGTCTTCTTTAAAGTTGCACTACAGAAGATTGTATTGGTTAAAAAATTACAAAATGGCATTATTGATTGAGTACATTAAAACAATGGCCTTACCTTACACAAATTCACTTCAGTAAGTTTATAAAAATTATTTGTATTTTGAGCTGTCAGATTGGATTTGCCGCGAAATAACAGGCTTATGTTGTTCATCCTTACATCATCCAGTCACTGTCACACAGTTCAGGACAGCTTCGCTGCAGTCTGGATGGATGTTTATCTGTTAACTGTTTGGCGAAGTTCTTTACTTACTATAATGCTTGAATATGTTGTCTGGTAGAGTTGTTGAAGCTTATATTGCTTGTCATGCTTGTATGAATAGAACAATACTTGTGTGTTAAACGATCGCAATGTATCTACATTATCCGTTTAAGTTACTGTAACATGTTTAGTAATATTCATGACTTCTGAGTATTTTATAACATTGCTGTAGTTTCCATGTTTCCTAAGAATGTGTGTTCCGCTGTTTTCTCATTTCTTTTACCACAGTCGCAGAAATGCACAAGCTATTACTTATGTGACAGATTGAAATTTATTCAAATGTAAGAACTGTCAATATAACAAAAGACAAGCTCCTTAAAGTGTGTGAGTTCTTGGGCATAGCCAATCGAGAGAATGTATTAAGTAGATCCCGGATGTCTCTGATATCTCATTTCATTCAGCATCTTGAAAGGGAAGATTGTCAGAACTTTTAAGCCTAAGAGACAAAGTGGCAGAGTTAAAATCAGTTATCGAAAATGAAACAACAGAAACCAGCGAAATTACTGACAAATTGCAGGGGGGACTGCATGAGCTAAAAAGCACAATAAAACAGAAACTGAGAGAAATACAACAATTAGAAGAAGTGAACACAGAACAAGGCACTGTTCAGCCACAGCTATAAAGTGCTGCACAGCCCCAGCATACAGTCAATGTTCAAAACACAAGCCCACCTTGGCGCAAAGATTTCAAAATTTCTGGCCAAATCGGTGACCCAGGGTAAAAAGATAAATTAACTTTTTCAAGTTTGGTGCACCAAATTGAGAAAGAACTAAGCAGAGGCTACCCAGAGTTAGGGACTGTGGATACAGTAATTTTTGCCATTTCTCCAGGCTTACAGTTACGAAGCTATCAAGAAGGAAAGACAAACCTGACTCTACCCACACTTAGATGAATCTTGTGCTCTCTCTTCCAAGAAAAGGGTGCCTCAGAACTGTGTAAGCAGCTTACCTCTGAATGCCAAGGGAGCAAAGAGACATCACAGAATTTCCTCATGCATGTTCTAGACCTGCAAAAAAATCTTGGTTGCATCTCAAGAGGCAGAATCAGGCCTAAAGTATGATCCAGCATTAGTCCAGAGCATGTACCTACATACAGTACTCTCTGGTCTCCAAAATGACAGCATCAAAGTAGACATGCAGCCACTCCTTTTGGACACAAAGACAATTGATGAGGTTCTTTTTGGAGAAATTAAACATTGCATGAGCTAATGAGATAGAAATACAAAAGAAAAAGAAACTCGATGTGCCTCAGCCAACTACTGTTGTCCATGCAGTTAAGACCAATGATGAAACCGCTGACAAGAAATACTCCTCATCCTCAATTTCACCAAAAGCATCTACAAATGTATTGTCAGAATTGAGAACTGATGTGGCCTCATTAAAAACACTTAGTGATAAAATATCCCACATCAAAGAATCATTAAAACAACCTGCATTTGTTTCACAACAATGTACTGTTCCCATGCAATGAGTTCTTGAAATAGAAAAGGCTCGATGTCAAGTACAACTATTCTGGGCAGCACCCGGCCCCAGCCAAATGCGAGAGACCACCCAGTTTCCACCCCAGTACGTGTCATGAACATATTATTCACCCACTGCTCGTTCCCAAGTAAGAAGGTGTTTTAATTGCCAGCAGAGAGGGATAGAGGACTGCTGCATGCATTGCTATAGATGTGGCAGTGGTGAACACTTCCAAGCTGGATGTAGAATTCGAGGCATTATAACACATATAACACATACTAAACATTTGTTCATAAGACTTTTGAGATATGGATCTTGTAGCCTAGAGTTTTTGCTACAAAATAATGTGAAAACCATCCTGATCACTCATTCATACAAAACAATATAGTCATTTAACTTTTGTAAGACACTTTTAGTGTTAGAAAGGCCATATGCGAGGAGGTGTGGATGATCATGAATACTGATGTGATTCACACCTGAGGAGACAAAGACCCCTCCCCTGGGCCTCAATGAGGAATGTGACTGAGAGAGAATGAATGTGAGGAGACTTAATGATTGAATGTATTGTTTTAAGCTTATTCACAAAATCAAGTTTAATTTAAAAGTAGTAATCTGATTATACATTTTCTTTACATAAAGACTTTACTTAAAAACTTTAGACCAACACTGCCTTTTAAAAGTTTTAGATCTGTAAGATTTTTTAAAGTTTTTAAAAGAAGTCTTTTCTGCTCACCAAGGCTACATTTATTTGATCCAAAATGCAGCAAAAACAGTGATATTGTGAAATATTTTTACAATTTATTCCTGTGATCAAAGCTACATTTTCAGCATCATTACTGCAGTCTTCAGTGTCACATGATCCTTCAGAAATCATTCTGATATGCTGATTTTCTAATATGGGCATATTTACAGCACATTTTACACATTTACACCCAAACAGATATTTGCAAGCACTAGCTTAGTTGATGATAATGAGGCAGCATAAACACTAGTTAAAATATAATCTAAACATTCATATTATTTTTAGATCATATTACATATATTTATATCATACAGCATACAATTTAAATACCTGCTTTAGCTGAAACAACATTTAAATATAACTAAATCTTGCCTATTAGGACATATTAAAAATTTCAATACTCTGAATCCTGGCTGGCAAGTCTGGAAATAGTCCAACTAGTAATAATTAATTATAATTGTATTTATTTATCACACATATACAGTGAAATTCTTCTTTTTTCACATATCTCAGCTAAGCTAAGCTGGGGTCAGTGTGCAGGGTCAGCCATGATACTGGAGCAGATAGGGTCAAGGGCTTTGTTCAAGGGCCCTGCTCAAGTGCCCAACAGTGGCATCTTGGTGGTGCTGGGGCTTGAACCCCCAACCTTCTGATCAGTAACCCAAAGCCTTAACCGCTGAGCCACCACATCAACTAACGTAAGTAACGACTTACTCATCCGAAAATGCAAACATTCGTCGTCGGATTCCCGCTCTTCTTCTGAGGAAAATGTGAACTCTTCATCACTATCCAGGACCATCTGTAGAGCTTCCTCACCTGTGTAGCGTGCCATCTTCCAAATATCTTCCGCAGTAAAGTGAATAAATCTGATGATGTACTTGATGATTTTTAAGGCATTGTTGGGGGCATTTACCATTTGCATTGATTGCCTCAGCACATTACCGTATGAATAGCGCGCTCTGCTGGTGTGTGGGATCACATTAGCGATAATTAGCTTGGCCAGGAGAAACTGTACATCTCTTTGTTTCATACAAATTACATTGCAGGAGAATATTTGTTTTAAATTTGAATTGTTTTATTTAAAAGTAGACATTTTATGCTTTCTTTAGACATATGTTTCATGTTTGTCTGATAAGTATTCGCGGAGTTTCTTTTCATTTTTGTGACGTGTTTCAGAAAGAAGCTCGCGGAAAGCACTCCCTGATTATTTTCTTTATTTTACAAAAGCACAAGGTTTTGTTGTTATTGTGAGTGTACACAAATAAAAGTAGACCCTTTATAGTTTCTAATGATGTCTTACACATATATGTATGCCCAAACATGACAGAGTATTTTAAGTTGTTTCCGCTTTTATGAGGAAAAAATCCAGCAGGACAGCGCGTCCGTCGACCCCTGAGGGTTAAAAGAGCCAGTTAATGTCCCCAAACATAGCACTGTGCAGATCTTATGCCGAGTGTACATGCATCCTATCAGAGACGAGGTAACACTCATTTTTTAACCTGATGTGAAATGTCAATGGACAGATGGACTTGAATTCACATAGACCCTGGTAAGACTGAGTATAGGGGCTCCAACAAATGTCCTGTTGATGTGTACAATGCCACTGACCATGATATAACACTGATGGGACAGACCCCAATCGGCACAGTACAGCTTGTCAAGAATGTCTTACCTGTTAGTATGTTGGAAATATCAGCAAACCCTTCTTCTGTTGGTGTGCATCACATCCAGGTCGAGAATAACACCACCACCAATATTGATATCTGGGACCCACCAGTTGACATCAGCCACCTCAGTACGAGTCAGAAACAAATAGTACAGCAAATGTTAAGATAAGAGTGCTATTAAATTTCCCGGTCAGACAATGGCATTGACTGTATTCAAAACCTGCAATTGAGTATTTCACTTAAAGATGATGAGCCAGCCAACCATACTTACATGTCTGTGCCAAAGCCTCTGTATCATGAGATGAGTACCTGCACAAGGCTGGGTTGAAAAGTCCAATTCTTCATACTCCTCCCCAATAGTTTTTGTGAGATGGCAGCCTCCTTCAATGCATTGATTACAGAGACCTTAACAGAAAGACTCACCCAGATCGTCAGCCTATCCCCAGAGTGCAGGATATAATGGACAGCCTAGGTGGAAATTCCTGGTTTTCATCATTAGACATGGGGAAGGCCTACCACCAGGGGTTCATGTCCCAAGAGAGTAAGAACCTGATAGCCTTCGTGACCCACTGGTGGTGCTATGAATGGGTGTGGATCCCATTTGACCTTATGAATGCTCCAGCTGCCTTCCAGCGATGTATGGAAGAGTGCTTGGAAGGGCTGCTAGACGAGATCTGTATACCCTACCTCGATGACACCTTAGTGTTTATCAAAACCTTCGAGAACCATGTAAAAGATGTAAAAAAGTGCTCCAATGACTGAGACAATATGGCATCAAACTTATGTCAAGCAAATGTAATCTGTTCAAACATGAAGTCCGCAATTTGGGGATAATAGTATCTGCAGAGGGAATTAAACTCAATCCCCCTGACACTGAAGCTGTCCGATCCCTGAAAGACAAAACACTGAAAACCGTGGGTGAGCTTAGGAGAATTCTGGGTCTATTGAGTTATTATAGACAGTATATAAAAGATTTCTCCAAAATAGCAAGTCCTTTGTATGATCTGTTAAAAGCCGAGCCAGAGAATATCACCACTGCAAAAGACAGCCACAGGCTTTGCAAGAAAAAGAACATTAGAAATGGGGTCCCTTCCAGTAAATCCATTATCTGGACAGATCAACATCAGGACACTCTTGAGCAACTGATTGACTGTTTATTTCAGGCACCCACATTAGCATTTCCCAATTTCTCTCAGCCATTCATATTGCACACAGATGCTTCAAATCAAGGCTTGGGTGCAGTATTGTACCAGAAACAGGAAGGAAAGCTCTGTGTGATTGTGTATGGCTCTCAAACTCTTACTGCTGGTGAGAAAAACTACCACTTACACTCAGGAAAGTTGGAGTTCCTTGCATTAAAGTGATCGATCACTGAAAAGTTTTGTGATTACTTGTATTATGCCCCAAACTTCATCATCTATAGCGACAACAATCCACTCACATATGTCCTGTCAACTGCCAAACTGAATGCTACAGGTTGCAGATGGGTCGCTGAATTGACAGATTTCCACTTCACAGTTATATATCGCCCTGGCTTAGAAATCATTGATGCTGATTCACTATCACGAATGCCTGTTGACATGGAAACCATGATGAGTCTTCAGAGGAACTGTCGTCAGACATAATAGGTGAAACCATTCAAGCAGTCAAATGAATCCAGCATCCCATGGTCGATGTCAGCTTCAGCCCACTGGTCATCCATTGATACCTGCCCAGCATCTGTCACCATCACTCGTTGCCTGTGAGTGAGATAAAAGAGACACAAAGGAGTGACCAGGACATTTGTCCCATATATGGATGCAAAATGTCAGGGTCAAAGCCACCAGTAAAACAGCTCAAAACATACAGTCCAAAAATTAAATGGCTGTTTTGTGAATGGGGAAAACTTACCATTAATGATGATGGTGTCCTCTGCTAAACCACTTCCACCAGCACACAGTTGGTCCAACCAGAGTGATATAAAGGAACAGTACTCAGAGAGCTTCATGATGAAATGGGACACCAAGGTACAGACAGCAAAGTATTACTCATACATGAGCGCTTCTTTTGGCCATATATGCATGCAGACATTGAGCATTATGTCACCAAAACATGCACATGTCTAAAACAGACATTTATGAGATAAGAGCACTATTAAGGAACATTGTTAGTATTCTTTGAACTAGTGTCTATTGACTATCTCTACTTAGACCGTTGCAAAGAGGATTCGAGTATATACTTGTAATAGTTGATCATTCCACTCCCTTCGCCCAAGCCCTGCTGACAGCATCTATAATGATTTTGCCTTAAAATTTGGCTTCCCTTCTCGCATTCAACATGTTCAAGGTGGAGAGTTTGAGAATCAACTCTTTGCTCAGCTCAAAAAGTACTGTGGCATCACTGGCTCCAGATCAACCCCGTACCACCCTCAAGGCAATGGTCAAGTTGAGCGGTTTAACAGGACATTTTTACAAATGCTCAGAACACTCACAGAAAGTCAAAAGTCAAACTGGAAAGATTCCTTGAATAAGCTGCTCTACGTTTATACTTGAACTCGCTCTGAAGTCACAGGGTATTCTCCATTTTACCTGTTATATGGCAGGTCCCCAAGACTGCCTGTTGACATGTTATTTGGACTGAATTCAGAGATGCATCACTGTGGTCAGAAAGAGTATGTAGAGAAATGGAAACATGGAATGGAGGAGGCCTATAGGATTGCAAGAGAGTGTGCTCAGAAATCTGCTGAAAGGAGCAAAAAGCTTTATGACAACAAGGTGAGAAGTACCACACTACTGCCAGGTGACCGAGTCCTTATTAAGAACCTAACACCTTGAGGAGGTCCAGGTAAATGCCGCAACTTTTGGGAAGACAGCATCCATACAGTTGTGCATCAGATGGGTAATGAACTTCCAATATATGAAGTAAAACCAGAAATAGGGAAGGGACGGTCCAGAGTCCTCCACTGCAATTTATTGATGCCATTTGACCACCTACCTCTACAGACTGCACCACAGCCAATGATAAAACCAAAGTGAGAGATGGTACAACCTCAAACAAGCTATGATGTGTCTCATGAAGAGAGTGAAGATGAATACAACTTCCACTAATTGCCATCACAAGAACTCTGCCGAACCTGAGATGGTCAAACCAGTGACTGAAACAGCCTAACGAAACTCAAAATAATGTTCTGGATCAAGGCCCACCAACACCACCTCCTGAGAGAACCTACGATGAGAGGAACAAGAGATCAACTTACCTGCTGTCGAACAGGTTCCTGCTTCTCCGTCATCTGCTGCAAGTGACCAAGAGGGTCCAGAGGAGCAAATTTACCAGCTGCCTAGAAGCGAAAGCTGTCCTCCAAGAGTACTTACCTATGATGAACTTGAGACACCCACTTACAGTGTTGAACAATTAAAAGGGGTCATGCAATCACCTCATCAGAACTTACCTTATGTGAACATCCTGTTCAGCCATACTTTTACCAAATACCCTTTGTGTATGGGGTCCACTGAGTAGGGCCTATGGACTGTTCGCTTTGCACTAAGATTGCAAATCCAAAGAAAGAACTCTGCATAATAGACTATTATAATCTTGCATCCTGAGTAATTATGGATTGTTTTCTCTTCTAAACTGTTGCCTTGAACAGCCATTGAACTCTTAAATTCAAATGAAATTATGGAATGGATACCCTAGATTGTAGTCTTGAAAGGCTATTGAAATCTAAACCCTGAAAAATATGGACTGTTGGCCTTGTACCTTTTTGAAATATTTTTGTTTTGTTTTTGTTTTTTGTCATTAACTATTTTTATTGATTCCGAACACAAAATAACACAAACAGCACATGAAAACACGGAATCAACTTTTATCAATATATATGCAACTCCTTTCTCAATCCATTCTGTCCAGCAGAAAGGTAACTTGTTAATGCACAATTTAGGGTTTAACCAAATACTTGTGGCAACGTTCAGGTAAATGACCAAATTGAACACGTGGGAAACTTTTGTCCACACTAAATGCATTTGAGAGATAAAAGGATGTACCATTACTTCTCCGGGCAGCTTGGTAGAAATACTTTGCAATGGCCAGGGAAGGGAAGTGACTAATGAGCCAAATGTCTGAGACCAAAAGTATAATAATAAAACAAAATCTTGGGGAGACCTAACCCTCCTTTGTCAATTGGCCTGTGTAACTTATTAAAATGCATCCGAGGATGTTTACCATTCCAGATAAAGGATTTAGCTGTACTATCAAATTGTTTAAAATAAAAGAGGGGGACTTTATCGGGGGGAGACTGTAGTAGGTAGTTTAATTTTTGAATTCAATTCATTTTTATAACATTAAACTTCCCAGTCAGAGATAAATGTAGTGAAGCCCACCTGTCCACATCGCTCGAAAAACTTTTTTTTATTAAAGGGTCAATATTAATTCTAAGTAAATCACACGAATTTGTTGGGAATAAAATAGCCAAATACATAATGCCCTGTTTGGGCCACTGGAAGGCGCCCAGATAGAAAGCTGTTACCGGGCAGTACGCTGTCAGAGCCAAAGCTTTGGATTTAGACCAGTTAACTCCCAATTGTATCCCGAGAACTTAGAAAAGGAATTAACAATTCTGTGGAGGCAAGGCATAGATCTAGTAGTGTCTGAGACAAATAACACAATATCATCTGTGTAAAGCAAAAGCTTATGCGCCACACCTCCCGCCACCACCCCTGGAAAAATCCTCCTCCTTTCTTATTTACCAGAGTAAAATAATCTGAAATTAATCCATTTGTTTGTACTGCCGCTACCGGGTGTCTATAAAGTTACTTAATCCAACCAATAAAAGTATTCCTGAACCTGTACATTTCCAAAATCTTAAAAAAGATAATCCCATTCTACCATATCAAATGCTTTTTGGGCATCAAGTGAGATGGCAGTGACCGGAGTCTGATCATTCGCCACTGACCACATCATACTGATGAAACGCCTAATTAGATCAGAAGAGCTGCGGCCCCGAATAAACCCCACCTGATCTATATGTATAAGAGATGTCATAACTTTACTTAATCGGTTAGCCAACATTATTGACAATATTTTTACATCTAGCTGGATCAGGGAAATTGGACGGTAACTTTTACACTCACTTGAATCTTTGTCCTTTTTAAGAATCAGACTGATCCAGGCTTGTGTCATGGTTGGCGGAAGCTTTCCATTCTTTAATGATTCCGTATAAACTTCTAGCAAAAGTGGAGCTAGTTATGTAGCATAAGATCTAAAAAATTCAGTGGGAAAGCCGTCTGACCCCGGAGACTTGCCTGTAGGCAAGGCCTTATTTACCACGCCAAGCTCCTCCAAGGTTATCTCAGAATCAAGAGAATTTTTTTGCTCAGTCATCAGTCTAGGAAGCTCTAATGGTTCCACAAAGTTTCTAATATCTTCATCAGTAGACGAAGATGTGGAACTACAGAGATCAAGATAGAGTTATTTAAAAGTATTATTAATATTAATGGCAGAGTAAATATTTCACCACTAGCAGTTTTCACTGAGGGAATGGCAGAAAAAGACTCTCTCTCTGCTTTATATATCTAGCCAATAGCTTCCATGCTTTATCCCCCAACTCAAGGTATGACTGTCTTGCCCTGAACAGCCAAAACTCCACCTTTCATGACAAAATAGTATTATATCTGTATTTCAATCGGGTCAATTCTCTGAGGCCATCAGACGACATTCGGCACTTCAGCTCTGCCTCAGCATTTTTAATATTCCCTTCCAACTCCACGAGTTCTCGTGCTTTGGATTTTTTGATGAAAGAGGCATACTGTATGATCTGACCCCTAAGAACCACCTTAAGTGGAATACTGAGGACCAGTTGGTCTCCATATAAACACTGATTTCAGCCTTTAACATTTGTTGGAATTCAGGATTTTGCAAAAGGGATATATTAAAGCACCAACTATATGATTTATTTTTCTCCGTATGTGGCAACACCTCTAAACTCACCAGGGCATGATCTGAGACTAAGATATTTCCAGTTGAGCAATCAACAACAGATAAAATGAGGGACTTAGATATATAAAAAAATCTATTCTAGAATAAATCTTATGGACTGATGAAAAAATGTATAGTCCCTACCAGATGGGTTCAAAAGTCTCCAAATATCTATAAGACCAAGATTTTTACACATCCTGTGAAGCGTCAATGTTGCTCTAGTGGGCTTACACACTTTTGCTTCACTATGATCAAGGATTGAGTCCATAAAAAGATTAAAGTCTCCTCCCAATATTATATCATGAGAGGTGCCAGCAGCTTGCAACATCCCTTTAAGATCTATAAAAAAGCCCTGATCATCAGCGTTAGGTGCGTAAATATTAGCCAAAATAAGACTTTGCCCCTGATTTTCTGCTAAAACAGTAATGACTCTTCTTAATTTATCATTACGCTGTTTGAGATGTTTGAATTGTAGATGCTTACTTATCAATGTAATGACTCCCCTGCCCTTTCTTGAGCCAGCACTAAAGAAAACATGCCCATATCCTCCCAAATTTTTCAGCTTCATGTGGGGAAATATGCATTTCTTGAAGAAACACTATATCATATTTCTTACGTTTAAGAAGATAAATAACCTTCCTTCTTTTTATGGGATGCCCCAACCCATTCACATTCCACGTGGAGAGAGACAGTCCACTCATATTAACATTTGACATTTTGACATATTAGAAAAATAGATTGTGTGTCAAAAATAAAATTATAAAGACAACATTCCAACATTATTGCAACAGTCAAAACCCGAACCAAACTAACAGAATAAAGAAAAACGTGCACATTAACCCTGCGCACGACAGCGCCAACCGGCGTCCATCTCTCTAAACTCAAACATGTATGCCTACGAGAGCCTCTGCGACAACTTTGCCATCGGATTGCTCAAGTCCGGTGCTTCTATACAAATTTTGTGAGACAAAATTACATAACAGAAGAAATTCTATAAAACAAACTCCAGCCAATAGGCAGAATAAACAAAGAACATGTAGCTTCATCCACATACTGTCCCGAAGGTGTGTTTCTCCTCAAAACAAACTCCAGCCTCTAGCGGAACCAGCACAAAAACAAAAAACAAAAAAAAAAACTTTCGGTTTCCTCAAACGAATGTTCAGTAAGCCGGCTGTTTCATGAGTGCAGCAGATGACGTAATCATTCCAATGTCCTGCAAAAATATTCCACAAAACAAACTCCATCCAGTAGGAGGCATAAGCATAAGGAACATGTAGATTCATCCACAACTGTCCCGAAGGAGTGTTATTCCACAAAACAAACTCCAGCTGCTAGGCGGAACCAGCACAAAAGGAAACAAAACAGGCGCCCAGTTTCCTCGGACGGTCAAGTGAATTTTCAGTGAGTCATGTACACTTGGCTGCAAAGCGAGCGCCACACAATGATTTGCTTATTCCATTGACTTTATGAAGGACAATGCTTGTTGTGGGCATGTAAATATTTTGCAGCCATCCTTAGTATCTATTCTCAATTTGGCCAGGAACATCAGTGCAAAAGCGACCTTCTGTTGATGTAAAAGTTTCTTGCATTCCTTGAATCGATCACGTTTCTCTCTTGTTGAATTCGCAAATTCTGGAAACAAGAAAATGTTGTGGTTCTTCCAAGAAAGACTTCCTTTGCTCCTCTTTATCGGATGATCTCAGAAATTTGGCCAGAATTGATCGGGGCCTGTCTCCCTCCGCGGATCTCTGAGCCGGGACCCTGTGAGTGCACTTGATTTCCAGCTTATGGCCTGTTATGTCGAGCAGACTCAGGAAGAGCTCATCTAGGAATTTCACCATATCTCTGCCTTCTTCAATCTCAGGAATTCCAACAATTCGGACATTGTTTCGGCGACTACGATTCTCATGGTCTTCCATCTTTTCCCAGATGCGCTGCAAATCTGCCTGGTTCGCTAGCTGGTTAGCAGCCCTCTCTGATTACTCCAGATAATTTATCCGTTTCTCGATGTCCCCCATTCTTGAAACCAACTCATAGAATTTCGCACCGTCCACACTGAGTCCCTGGTCTGCGGCCCTGTCTGGGGTATCAGCTTGAGCATGTAAGTGTCTTTTAATGTCTCCAGAGCCTGAGGATTTTGACATATTGACTTTATTAAACAGTTATGGAACAGGGTGTATCGAAACTTACTGGTTTATGACACAAAAATTAAAAACTAGCAAAGTATGCAGAACTCACCGTTCACACGTCCGACCCTCGCATGGTGCCACGCAACTCCGGAGCGTTTCTATTATTAATCTTCTCCCCCTTTTCAGGTATCGCAGTCAATTTTTTGGTTAGAGTGTAAAATTTCAAATATATAATGTGTTTCTGTTTACAGAGATTACTGTAATGTTTTTATAAGTTTAATCAAGGTAATTGAAAGCCTAATTAAGAGAATTGGTGAACAGAGAGTTAAGGGCTCCATTTTGAGCATAGAAGACATGAGGCTCACATGCGGACCGCATGTAAGATGTCTGATATTTGTTCATGCACATTTGTGTTTAATTTCCAAATCTATGTTTGGTAACACTTTATTTGGATGGTCCCAAGTAGATATTTAACTGACTATAAGTGACTTATCAACTGGCTTGCTATAGCTAGTAAACAGTGTTTCAACAATGTTTCAACAAACATTCAGTAGACTATCAATAGCCTGTATAACAGCAGAAAAATAACAGCTTATGGACTGACTTGCTATAGCTAGTAAACAGTGTTTCAACAAACATTCAGTAGACTTTCAGTAGCTGTAATGGACTCGACATTACAGTATTCAGGAGAGGGCTCCCTCTGGTGGTTGGCTGAAGGGATACCAGCCTCATTCATTAGAGTTGCCTGTATATAGATCTCTATTAATGACCTTTTAATGAACTGATGTTCTCAACAATAATGTAAGTAGGTCATTAATAGAGATCTATATACAGGCTACTGAAAGTCAGTCGATAAGCTGTTATTTTGCTGCTGTTACACAGGCTATTGATAGTCTGCTGAATGTTTGTTGAAACACTGTTTACTAGCTATAGCAAGCCAGTTGATAAGTCACTTATAGTCAGTTAAATATCTACTTGGGACCATCCAAATAAAGTGTTACCCTAAGTTTCCTTTAATTTTAACTGTTTTATTTATTGTTGAAACGTGACGATATTAAGAAATATGAGAGCAATACAATAAATACAAGAGATAAAAGATAAATATATGTGAAATACAGGTATATATACATTTAAAAAGTATAAATATGTACATCTAAAATATAAATAAGATAAATAATTGAAGGAAAATTTTAAAAAGGGTCAAAATTGAGATGTTTATTTACAGTGAAGAAAATGTCTTTGATAAATATAAATTCATGTATCATTAATAATTATTCACATGTAATTCATGCATTTAAGGAAACAAGTCATTGTTTTAAAAAATGTGGTTTATTGTAAATTTCCTTTTAAAGAATTCCACATAAAGTTTGTAGTGGGGAAACATTGTTGGAGTGTTTCTATTATTTTATCCCCTTTTCTCCCCAATTTGGAATGCCCAATTCCCACTACTTAGTAGGTCCTCGCAGTGGCACGGTTACTCACCTCAATCTGGGTTGTGGAGGACAAGTCTCAGTTGCCTCTGCTTCTGAGACAGTCAATCCACGCATCTTATCACGTGGCTCGTTGTGCATGATACCACGGAGACGCCCAGCATGTGGAGGCTCATGCTACTCTCCACGATCCACTCACAACTTACCACGCACCCCATTGAGAGTGAGAACCACTAATTGCGACCACAAGGAGGTTACCCCATGTGACCCTACCCTGCCTAGCAACTGGGTCAATTTGGTTGCTTAGGAGACCTGGCTGGAGTCACTCAGCACACCCTGGATTCGAACTCACAACTCCAGTGGTGGTAGTCAGCATCAATACTCGCTGAGCTACCCAGGCCCCCGCATTTTTACATTACAGTTTTACTTGCATTATCAACTGAGGCTGTGCAATATAATATAAAATAATAAAGTCTTCCACTGAACTCATATTAACCATGTCACAATTTTAACCTACTAAATTGAAAAGTGTTGTACAATACACACATTAACAGAAGATAAAACACTTGAATGATTATATTAAAATATACTACCACTGGTGGTGGTTTGTTATCAATGTAAAAGCACTTTGAGTGTAGTGTCAGAAAAGCACTATAAGTGTAAAATTCATTCATTCATTCAAAATAGGCTATGCAAATGTGTGTTGTTTATCTTTATCATAGGAAGTAATATTTTTGTTTTAAATGTTTAATAAAATAACAGAATATCAACATTAAAATAGAACATTATAACACTGGCTCTGAATATCTCCTGGTCATAATCACACACAGGCAATGTCCAGGTAAGCTAATCATGATATTCATCCACGCAGAAAAGCAGTGCCAAAACTCAACTCACGTAAAGTGTTCTTCCGAAAATTGCTTGCAATTTTAAGTTTCAACCACAGACGTCACTAGAGAGCACAGAGTATAGTGCAGTATGTCAACCAGATATTGTTTGCCTACTGTATCATGAATTCTGAGTATTTGGACACCCTTCTCATTTGACGTACTGCTTTATGCATGCTGTGTAGTACACATATTGGGACACAGGGTTGGAAATTTTTCATGAGTTGGTTGGTTGGAGCAGTCACATTCCATCCTGCGACACTGTATTAAGGACAATCACCCAGAGGAGGCCAATTCCCATAATCTACACTCATACACTCCATTCCATAACCACTTTGTCCAGCAATGCTCTTCTTCTAATCTCTTTTAAACATCCATCTCTCTCTCTTGTCTCTTTCTCATGTGCTCACACCCATCCCTTCCTTTGCTGTGTTATCCATGTCAGAGTCCTCTTCATAAATATCACTCTCCTGCAGTCTGCAGATCTCTTGATATATTAGCCTAACCCATCGTACGTGCATGTGTGAGAGAGATAGAGAAAGAGAAAGAGAGCTATAGAGAGAGATAGAGAGAGTCTGATGTATTGGTCAGGGCTATCAGAATGAAAGACAGCTTATTTTATGGCCGGGGGGTGGGGCCGTAGGCTCTTGATAAATGGAGTCCCTCTGTAGGTTGTAAGGAATGAGTGATCTGCTGTCATCCATCAAGCAGGAAAAAGAGAGAAAAAGAAGGAGTGCAGGTAGTGTTGGCGGTGTGAGGACCCAGTGGCCATGCCAGGCAGGAGTAAATCAAAGGATCCTTATTTTCCTGATTGCCTTGGTGACAAGACAAAGAGCTAGCGCTCAGCTGATACACAAAAACCCGACCTTGCAGCCAATGGAAGAGCTGCCGCCATGTCCAAAATAAGTATACAGGTGCATCTCAATAAATTAGAATGTCGTGGAAAAGTTCATTTATTTCAGTAATTCACCTCAAATTGTGAAACTCGTGTATTAAATAAACTCAATGCACACAGACTGAAGTAGTTTAAGTCTTTGGTTCTTTTAATTGTGATGATTTTGGCTCACATTTAACAAAAACCCACCAATTCACTATCTCAAAAAATTAGAATACATCATAAGACCAATAAAAAAAAACATTTTTAGTGAATTGTTGGCCTTCTGGAAAGTATGTTCATTTACTGTATATGTACTCGGTAGGGGCTCCTTTTGCTTTAATTACTGCCTCAATTCGGCGTGGCATGGAGGTGATCAGTTTGTGGCACTTCTGAGGTGGTATGGAAGCCCAGGTTTCTTTGACAGTGGCCTTCAGCTCATCTGCATTTTTTGGTCTCTTGTTTCTCATTTTCCTCTTGATAATACCCCATAGATTCTCTATGGGGTTCAGGTCTAGTGAGTTTGCTGGCCAGTCAAGCACACCAACACCATGGTATTTAACCAACTTTTGGTGCTTTTGGCAGTGTGGGCAGGTGCCAAATCCTGCTGGAAAATGAAATCAGCATCTTTAAAAAGCTGGTCAGCAGAAGGAAGCATGAAGTGCTCCAAAATGTCTTGGTAAACGGGTGCAGTGACTTTGGTTTTCAAAAAACACAATGGACCAACACCAGCAGATCACATTGCACCCCAAATCATCACAGACTGTGGAAACTTAACACTGGACTTCAAGCAACTTGGGCTATGAGCTTCTCCACCCTTCCTCCAGACGCTAGGACCTTGGTTTCCAAATGAAATACAAAACTTGCTCTCATCTGAAAAGAGGACTTTGGAACACTGGGCAACAGTCCAGTTCTTCTTCTCCTTAGCCCAGGTAAGACGCCTCTGACGTTGTCTGTGGTTCAGGAGTGGCTTAACAAGAGGAATACGACAACTGTAGCCAAATTCCTTGACACGTCTGTGTGTGGTGGCTCTTGATGCCTTGACCCCAGCCTCAGTCCATTCCTTGTGAAGTTCACCCAAATTCTTGAATCGATTTTGCTTGACAATCCTCATAAGGCTGCGGTTCTCTCAGTTGGTTGTGCATCTTTTTCTTTCACACTTTTTCCTTCCACTCAACTTTCTGTTAACATGCTTGGATACAGCACTCTGTGAACAGCCAGCTTCTTTGGCAATGAATGTTTGTGGCTTACCCTCCTTGTGAAGGGTGTCAATGATTGTCATCTGGACAACTGTCAGATCAGCAGTCTTCCCCATGATTGTGTAGCCTAGTGAACCAAACCATTTTGAAGGCTCAGGAAACCTTTGCAGGTGTTTTGAGTTGATTAGCTGATTGGCATGTCACCATATTCTAATTTTTTGAGATAGTGAATTGGTGGGTTTTTGTTAAATGTGAGCCAAAATCATCACAATTAAAAGAACCAAAGACTTAAACTACTTCAATCTGTGTGCATTGAATTTATTTAATACACGAGTTTCACAATTTGAGTTGAATTACTGAAATAAATGAACTTTTCCGCTTTTTTTTTTTTTTTAATTTATTGAGATGCACCTGTATATATAGTAAATCTAATCAATCGCACCCAGACACTGGCACCACGCATGCTGATGCTTTTAAATATTGCGATGTTCACACAACAAAATGGACACTTGAAAGCACATGAATTTGGGTGATTCTTTAATTAGGGGTACTTTTTTGTCTCGTAGAATGACTTTTATGGAAGCCCAGGAGTGGCATTTACAAAAGATTGAAGGAATAAATTATCAATCTGTTAATTAATCAATCTGTTAATTAATGGACAAATAAAAAAAGACACATTTAAATGTGTTTATTTAATTCATGTTTAAAAATGTCATTATATTTTACAATAACATTGTGCAATAATAAATCATATTTATTTCATGTCATTAAATGTAGCAATAAATGAGTACATTAATGAGTCTTTTAAATGCACTTTTTAAAGGAATAGTTCACCCAAAAATGAAAATTTGCTGATAATTTACTCACCCTCAGGCCATCCAAGATGTATCTGACTTTCTTTCTTCATCAAAACAGAATTTAAGACTTTTAGGATTTAATTTCAGGCCTCCTCCTTTAAACAATGCAAGTGTATGTACTCCATTTTTTGATGGTCCAAAATGCATATTTAGGGTGTATCAAAATAATCCACACGACTCCATTCGACAAATTAAGTTCTTCTGAACGCGAACGATTGATTATTTTTAGAAACAAAACAATATTTATATACTTTTTAACTACAAATGTTAGCTTCTGTTCATCTCTGTGACGTGCGCTCATGAGAGGGATGACGTAAGCTTGTTGGTAAGGTCACGTGTCAGGAGTCAGGAAGCGTGTCATTGTTTAAATATTTTTTTTTTTTATTATTATTTGGACATGATTTTTTATTTTATTTTACATTGTTTAAAAATTGTTTTGGACTGTTTTGGTTTGTGAACAGCACAATTTTCTCTTGTAAACAATGACACGCTTCCTGACTCCTCCTCCATGTGATGCGTGACCTTACCAGCGAGCTTACATCATACTTCTCATGAGCGCACGTCACAGAGATGTATGGAAGTGAACATTTTTAGTTAAAAAGTATGTAAGTATTGTTTTGTTTTGTATTTTGATGCACCCTAAATATGCATTTTGGACCGTCAAAAAATGGAGTACATTCACTAGCATTGTTTAGAGGAGGTGAAATCCTAAAAGTCTTAAATTCTGTTTTGATGAAGAAAGAAACATCTTGGATGGCCTGAGTGTGAGTAAATTATCAGCAAATTTTCATTTTTGGGTGAACTATTCCTTTAATGCTCTTTAAAAGCACTGTTTAAATTGTATTTTAATAAGGTATTTGGCTATTGCTTTCTGTATTCATTTGCCAATTGCTTTTCCTCATCCATTTTCCAATGGCTTTTCCTTTTCGTTTTGCTTTTCCGTTTCTTTTTACTTTTTCTTTTCCTTTTCTTTAACCAGTTGAGAATCGAGTTAAAAAATGCCTTTGGACTGTTGGCTTGTGGGAGCAACCAATGAACTTGACTCAGTTATAAGACACACCCTCTCTCCCATGTGCCACTCGAAGAGGAAGACGGCCTGTCAATGGACGATGGTACCAGCAGTTATGTGATATTATTGGATCTGTGCACAAGAAACGGATGCTATATATCAGAAGGGCTTGTTCACTGTTGCTGTGAAATGCTGAATGCGGCCCTACCTGAGCACACACAGTGATGCGTGACCAGGATGGGAGATGGTAATTGTGATGCTGTGAACAGAACCAGCCTCCCTACCCGCGCCCGAACTGAAACATGCGCAGCAACCGCCATTTGTTATTCGTTTGTGCCGTTAAAAGAAACATCATAATGTTTTCCTTTCTTTGTATTATACAAGATAGATTTTGGGAGCTGTGAAATCGCGCAGGCTAAACCCCACGTCAATCACTCTCACCTGTCTTCATCGTTTGTTCTCGCTTCTGGTTCGTGCCGTGTTTGGTATCGTTGAAGCATTCATTTTTTGGCAAAGATCTAATATTTCACCCCATCAAACTCCAAATGCAACAGCAAAAGTTGTCTGTGTTTGTGCTACAAATTATGATTTGTTTATAGACTGTATGTGAGACTGCTGAACAAAGCTGTACATCATGTTTATATAGGTTAATTATTCCGAATTTATTTCCGCAAGTAAACAGCCACAGTATTCAATTCTGAATTTGCTTTTATTCGTTTTAATTTAGCTAGAAGCTGGCATGACTTGCGTTGACTGTCTTTGTGTAATTGCATAGGCCAATATGTTAGCTAATATTCAAAATATTGTTTGAATTTTCTGCGCAAATGTTTGAAAACATGTTAGGTGCCGTTCACATGCTGGAATGTGTTGTTGTTTCACTAAAATTACACGCAGTGCCGCAAAATGTAGGTGTTTCGACTTGAGATGTTAAACAGTTTAGGTTCTTTTTAACTTGACATGGCATCTAAAAACACGAACAAGCCGTCAAAGACAGTGCATGTTTACACTGAAATCAATTATAAAACAATGCGAAAGGACACAAAAACACAGTTAATGTGAACAGCCCCTCAGTATATGACTAGAACACTTTAGAAAAGTTTGATCACATTTGCCTATTCTTTATTATTTGTTACTGCACATTTTAGAATTTAGAGTATAACATAATCAAAACTAAGAAGTAACACAAAAGTATGGAAATTATGCAGTGACCAAAACAACTTAAATCAGAAACATCTTCTATTTGAACTTCTTCAGTGTAGCTTTTTGTCTATTCCAGCTCTGCACACTGTTCATTTTCTCATTCAACTTCAGGTACATCCTGGGATGCTTTTGAAACAGTATTGAATGATTTCATATACTGTACACTTGATGGCTACTTTTCTTATATATATCTTGTATAGACATCTATAATTAGGCACAATTTATTTTTAAGTACAGAAATAATCCCAAGCGTTTGACCATAAGCCTTTAGATCAAAAGGTTTTAAGATTATGAGAAACAAATTAGTCAGTGTCCTTTGGACTTGTTGTTGTCACGGATCCACCGGACTCCCTCTCTCATGCCACACTCTACTTCCTCTCCCTCACCCCACACAGCGCTCACTCTCCCCTGAGTTGATCACACGCACCTGCACTTCATCTGTGTCTAATCAAGGACTGCATAAGAACCAGGCTCTCACTCACAATCATTGTCAGTGTTTCCTCAGAGACGATGGACTCCCTAGTTTGTCTAGTCTTACCTGTTATTGTATACTTACCTGTTATTGTTGTCCTCGTCAGAGTTTAGTGTTAGTTCATCCTCCGTTTGTTCCCCAGCATTTGGATTCTCCTGTTTTGTTTATGTTTCCTGTAAAGACCAAAAGACTGAGTTTTCCCTTCAACTGCATATTGTTATATTTCCCTGTTTGGAGTTCACTCGCCTGCTGTTTGTGACATATCTGTGTCTGGATTGCCTCATCTGTTTGTTGCACCTCTTGTCTATTCCCTCTGTCAGTAAATCTCGCGATTGAGTCCATCCTTCTGCCTATGCGAGTTTCTCCATGATAGTTGTGTAGGTTATTTATTTTATTTATGTTCTTAATATTATTTTTTTTACTAATTTACTATTTTTTTATATATATATATGATTTGTATTGTTTTGCTATGTTTTGTGTTTGAGCTTATTTTTTTTTATTTTTTTTAATCTTAAAGTAACCATTTAAAGTGATATTAATAAGGACAATTTAGAAATTTTACCAAACAATTAGGTCAAATTAACTTCAGAAAAAGTGACTGTAGGTGAAAGGTGAGTAGTTTGCATCCCTGGTTTAAATATCAGACCAAACCTGATATTTCCTGACAGCGAGATGTTTGAGTTTGATGGGGTGAAAGGTTAAATATTTGCCAAAAAATGAATGCTTCAACGATACCAAACACTGCACAAACCAGAAGCCAGCACAAACAATGGAGACAGGTGAGAGTAATTGACATGGGGTTTAGCCTGTGCGATTTCACGTCTCCCAAAATCTGTCCTGTTAAATACAAAGAAAGGAATTTGCTATATTTCTTTTAACGGCACAAATCGAGCACAAATGAACGACACTGGCTCGAAGCGATTTGGACTTGGAGAGTGACGTTACTGCTCCCGAATACAAGCTGTTATTTCTAAGGAAGGGAAATAGATACAAGATTAATTTTAATGGCACAAATCGAGCACAGACAAACGCCACTGGTTCGGGGCAATTTGGATGATATGGGTTGGAGAGTGATGTCAAACAGTCAAAAAAATGTCTAATATCTCAAACACTGAACTAGCACAAACTTTCATTTTTGCTGAACAAATCAGCACAAATGAATATTATAGATCTGATAATGATTTAATTAAATGGGATGCCAACTTCACAGAGGTTACTAAAGCAATTGCCTCTCTGTACAGCCTGATCTTACAGCTATTCACCTGTTTCTTTACTGTATGACCGCTCTCTCTGCCATATTTATGAACAAAGCCCATATACTGTACCTTCTATGCACTGTGAGATCATTGATCATAAGCACTGGGACACGATGAAACTTTGCTAAACTGTTTCTGTTTATAAAGCTTAATAAATTATCATAGTTATATATTTCTTCCAGTAAAAGTTATGTTAATGTTTAATTTCACACAATTCTAGCAGTGAAGGGGTAAAACACTTGTTTATTGCTTTTTTTTTTTTTTTTTTTTTTTTTCTCTCTTGGAAAATGTCTGGCCTAAATCTTGGACATTTTACCTGTTAATTGCCATTAACTGTCAATAAAATTTTGCCTATAACATAATTGATTCAGGTTCATTCAAAATTAATAAGATCCAGACTACAATTGTAGAAGAGGAATGTGATAAAAGAATGTGTACGTTGTGTATTTACTGTGTGTATAGCTACTGTTAGTCAATAAACATCTTTAGATGAAGATGAGCACAACAAAAGATTAAGCACAAACTTTATTTGCAACATTATAAACAGATATACAGCAGGTTGGTGTGGAATATATATATATATATATGTATATATATATATATAAACTTTCATTTGGAAGAGACATTTTCGTAATACACACAAGTAATACACAACATTAGTTTAAACACTACCATTTGTTCCACAAAAGTGTGCTCGCTTGCCCTCTCTATATAATCAGCTGACCGTCATTCCGAGAATCTGCCTTTTCTCGATCATACACAGGCAATTATTTTAATAGAAATAAAATATTTAAAGATGATCATACAGTGTTTTTAAAATGAATGTGATATGACTGAAAGGGGATGTGCATTTTCTTCAGCATAAGGCTTTCTCCAGTGTCTCGAGCCATTGCCCTTGCTCACCCCCATCGCGTGTTTCAGTTCGGGGCGCGGGTCTGGAGGCTGGTTCTGTTGACAGCATCACGATAACCAGCTCCCATCCTGGACACGCATCAATGTGCACGCTCAGGTAGGTCCATGCTCGACATTTCACAGCAACAGTGAATGAGCCACCATTAACTTCTGATATGTTTCGCATCCGTCTCTTGTGAGCAAATCCAATAATATCACGTAAACTGCTCGTACCGTCATCCAATGACAGGCCATCTTACATCCTCTTCGAGTGGCACGTGGGAGAGGGATGTGTCTTATAACTGAGTAGAAAGTTCATTGGTTGCTCCCACGAGTCAACAGTCCAATGGCATTTTTTTAACTCAATTCTCAATTGGTTAAAGGAAAATGAAAACGAAAAAGGTAAAGCAAAACGAAAAAGAAAAGCCATTGGTAAATACCTTTTTAAAATGCAATTTAAAAGGTGCTTTTAAAGTCGATTAAAAAGTGCATTTAAAAAACTTATTAATGTACTCATTTATTGCTACATATAAACACAAAATAAATATGATTTATTAATGCACAATTTTATTGTTAAATATAATGACATTTTTAAACATGAATTGAATAAACTCATTTAAATGTGTATTTTTATTTGTCCATTTATACATTTATTTATTCAAGTTTTTATTTTCAAATTAATAGATTGATAATTTATTTATTCATTCTTTTTTATTATTATTGGCACTCCTGGGCTTCATAAATCATATTTATTTAATTTTTAAAATGTAATTAAATGTAGAAATAAATGAGTACATTAATTAGTCTTTAAATGCACTTTTTAATGCTCTTTAAAAGCACCATTCAAATTGCATTTTAAAAACGTATTTGGCTATTGCTTTTTTTTTTTTTTTTTTGTTATTAACAGTTTTTTTATTCCATCCACAAGACAGACAAACACAACATAATATACGGAATAAATTATATACGTTAAACTTCCATATATATATATATATATATATATATATATATATGTACTTTAAAAAAAACAAGAATCCACATGCACATCAAACTAAAAATCCCTCTACACTGCCCCTCGCCGAGAACCCTCCAAAAAAAAGCTAAATATCCACCCCACTTCCTGTCAAACAAATCCTATTTTCCCAGCCTTCTAAAAATCACCTCCTCAGATGCTGCCACCCCGCCCATCTCCCCGCACCACTCCATAAACAAGGGTGCCCCAGCCATCTTCCACCCCCTAAGGATAGTTTGTCTGCCAACCAGATCTGGGAATCCTAGCCCACCTTTGCCAATCGACTTGTGTAACTTATTGAAATGTAATCTGGGTCACTTACCATTCCAAATGAAGGACTTCGCTATGCTATCAAATTGCTTGAAATAAGAGAGGGGGACATCTACAGGGAGAGACTGTAGCAGGTAGTTGAATTTTGGAATACAATAAATTTTAATAACATTAACCTTCCCAATCATAGATAAATGTAATGAAGCCAACCTGCCCACATCGTTTGAAAAACTTTTTATTAAGGGGTCAAAATTAACTCTAACTAATTCACACAAATTTGCTGGGAATAAAATGTCCAAATATTGAATGCCCTGTTTGGGCCACTGGAAGGTGCCCGGCTGAACAGCCATAACTGGGCAGTACGCCGTCAGAGCCAAAGCTTTGGATTTAGACCAATTTACTTTGTATCCTAAGAACTTATAAAAAGAATTAATAATTCTGTGGAGGCAAGGCATAGCTGTCAAGTGACGCCAAAAATAACATCAAGCGTCTCATCAATATCATGTGGTCAGTGGCGAATGATCATCATTCACCACTGACCACATGATATTGATGAGACCCCTGATGTTATCAGAAGAACTGCACCCCCGAATAAACCCCACCTGAAAAGAGATGTCATAACTTAATCAGTTAGCCAAAACCTTTGACAATATGTTTATGTCTAGCTGGATCAGGGAAATTGGACAGTAACTCTTTCACTCGCTTGGATCTTTGTCCTTTTTGAGAATAAGACTGATCCGGGCTTGTGTCATGGTTCGTGGAAGCTTTCCATTCTTTAATGATTCAGAATAAACTTATAGCAAAAGTGGAGCCTGTTCTGTAGCATAACATCTAAAAAAAATTCCACGGCAAAGCCATCTGGCCCAAGAGACTTGCCTGTAGACAAGACCTTAATTACCTTGCCAAGCTCCTCCAAGGTTATCTCAGAGTCAAGAGAATTGTTTTGCTCAGTCGTCAGTTTAGGGAGATCTAATGCTTCCACAAAGTTTCTAATATCTTCATCAGTAGACAAAGACGTGGAACTATAGAGATCAAGATAGAATTCTTTAAAAGCATTATTAATATCAATGGCCGGGGTAAATATTTCACCACCAGCAGATTTCACTGAGGGAATGGAAGAAAAAGACTCTCTGCTTTATATATCTAGCCAAAAACCTCCCTGCCTTGTCCCCCGACTCAAAGTATAACAAAATTCCACCTTCCGTGAAAAATAGTATTATACCTGTATTTCAATTGGGTCAATTCTCTGAGGCCATCAGACGACATTTGGCGCTTCAGCTCTACCTCGGCACCTTTAATATTCCCTTCCAGTTCTACAAGTTCTCGTGCTTTGGATTTTTTGGTGAATGAGGCATACTGTATTATCCGACCCCTAAGAACTTCCTTAAGTGCCTCGCAAGCCACGCCCACAGAGGATACTGAGGACCAATTTGTCTCTATATAAACATTGATTTCAGCCTTTAACATTTGTTGGAATTCAGGATTTTGCAAAGGGGATACATTAAGGTGCCAACTATATGATTTTTTTTTTTCTCCTTATGTGGCAACACCTCTAAACTCACCAGGGCGTGATCTGAGACTAAGATGTTTCCAATTGAGCAATCAACAACAGATGAATTGAGGGACTTATATATATATATATATATATATATATATATATATATATATATATATATATATATATATATATATATTATTTAAATCTATTCTACAATAAATCTTATGGACTGATGAAAAAAATGTATAGTCCCTACCAGATGGATTCAAAAGTCTCCAAATATCTGTAAGACCAAGATTTTTACACATCCTGTGAAGCGTCAGTGTTGCTCTAGGTGGCTTACACACTTTTGCTTCACTATGATCAAGAACTGAGTCCATCAAAAGATTAAAGTCTCCTCCCAATATTATATCATGAGGGGTGCCAGCGGCTTGCAACATTCCTTGAAGATCTATAAAAAAGCCCTGATCATCAGCATTAGGTGCATAAATATTAGCCAAAATCAACCTTTGCCCCTGAATTTCTGCTGAAACAATGATGACTCTTCCTAATTTATCATTAATCTGTTTGTGACATTTGAATTGTAGATGCTTACTAATTAGTGTAATGACTCCCCTACTCTTACTTGAGCCAGCACTAAAGAAAACATGTCCACCCCATATCTTCCCAAATTTGTCAGCTTCATGTGGGGAAAGATGTGTTTCTTGAAGAAACACAATATCATATTTCTTAACAATTAAGAAAATAAATAACCTTCCTTCTTTTTATGGGGTGCCCCAACCCATTCACATTCCATGTGGAGAGAGACAATCCACTCATATTAACATTTGACATTTTGACATATTAGAAAAAATAGATTGTGTTAAACGTCCATATTCCAACATTAGTGCAAGAATCAAACCCCGAACTTCCCCCCACACAAAAAACTAAAAAATGAGAAAAATGTGCGCCTTAACCCAGCGGCAACTTGTGTCCATGCCTCTAAACTCAAACAGTCCATGTATGCCTACGAAAGCCACCACGACAACTCTACCATTGGATTGCTCAAGTCCGGTGCTTGTATACAAATTTGGTGAGACAGAATTACACAACATAAAATAATCTATAAAACAAACTCCAGCCAATAGGAGGCATAAGCACAAAGAACGTGTAGATTCATCCACATAACTATCCTGAAGGTGTGTTCCTCCACAAAACAAACTCCAGCCACTAGGTGGAACCAGCACAAAAGGAACAAAAAAGGTGTTCAGTTTCCTGACAGTCAAGTGAATGTTCAGTGAGTCAGGCCCACTTGGCTGCATAGAGAGTATCACACAATGACTTACTCATTCCATTGACTTTATGAAGGTCATTGCTTGCTGTGGGCATGCAAATATTTTGTGGCCATGCTTAGTATCTATTCTCAATTTGGCCGGGAACATCAGTGCAAAAGCGACCTTCCGTTGATGTAATAGTTTCTTGCATTCCTTGAATCGATCACGTTTCTCTCTTGTTGAATTTGGAAAGTCTGGGAACAAGAAAATGCTGTGGTTCTTCCAAGAAAGACTTCCTTTACTCCTCGCCTCTTGTAACACGAGATCTTTATCGGATGATCTCAGAAATTTGGCCAGAATCGATCGGGGCCTGTCTCTTTCTGCAGATCTCCGAGCCGGAACTCTGTGAGCTCGCTCGATTTCCAACTTATGGCCTGTTTTGTCGAGCAGACTCAGGAAATGAGCCCTTCTAGGAATTTCACCATATCTTGGCCTTCTTCATCCTCAGGAATTCCAACAATTCGGACGTTGTTTCACCGGTTACGATTCTCAAGGTCTTCCAACTTTTCCCAGATGTGCTCCAAGTCTTGGTCGCTAGCGGATTAGCAGTTAATTTCCTCTCCGATGACTCCAGTTTTTCGATCCGTTTCTCAACATCCGCCATTCTTGTAACCATCTCAGTGAATTTCGTCTCCATGGCAGTGATCGATCAACGTATTACAGCAAGATCCTCATAAGCATTGCTGACATGTTCAACAGTTGACGCTGAATCTCTTTCATCTCACTTGCCAAATTGAGTCCCGGGCTTTCGGCCTGTTGCTCAGGGGCTTCAGCTTGAGCATGTAAGTGTCTTTTAATGTCTCCAGAACCCGAGGATTTTGAATTATTTGATATATTGTCTGCCTAGAACAGTTAAGAATCAGACTGTATCGAATCTCACCGGTTTATGACATAAAAAAGTATTAAAACTAGCAAAGTGCGCAGAGCTCGCCATTCACATGTCCGACCCTCGCATGGCGCCATGCGACTACATCGGCTATTGCTTTTCTTAATTTATTTTCCGATGGCTTTTCTTTTTCGTTTTGCTTTTCCTTTTCCTTTTCTTTTTCCTTTTCTTTAACCAATTGAGAATCGAGTTTAAAAAATGCCATTGGACTGTTGACTTGTGGGAGCAACCAATGAACTTTCGACTCAGTTATAAGACACACCCCCTCTCCCATGTGCCACTCGAAGAGGATGTAAGATGGCCTGTCATGGGACGATGGTACGAGCAGTTTATGTGATTTTATTGGATCTGCGCACAAGAAATGGATGTGAAGCATATCAGAAGTTAATGGTGGCTCGTTCACTGTTGCTGTGAAATTCTGAGCATCGCCCTACCTGAGCGTGCACATTGATATGTGTCCAGGATGGGAGCTGGTTATCGTGATGCTGTCAATAGAACCAGCCTCCCGACCCACGCCCCAAACTGAAACACGTGATGGAGGTGAGCAATGGCAAAGTCTCGAGATGCTGGAGAAAGCCGATGGACTTTCCAGAACTTATACTGAAGAAAACGCACATCCACTTTCAGTTATATCACATTCATTTTAAAAACACTGGATGATCATCTTTAAATATTTTATTTATATTAAAATAATTGCCTGTGTATGATCGAGAAATGGCGGACTCTCGGAATGACGGTCAGCTGATGATACAGAGAAGGCAAGTGTAGGGCTTTACCAGTTGTTTAGATCAGTGTTACTATCAGAAATAATTAATAATTATTTCTGTAGTTATTAATTAATATTTAAATTAATTAATTGGATCTAACTCATTAAAACCTCATATGGGGCTCCAGTAAATGTAGTGTGCTACATTTAGGAGCAAGTTTGGTTATTAGCAATAATTAATAATTATCAAAGATAATTACTAATTATTAAAATCAATAGAACATTGATGAGAATCAATGTTAGCTTTTTTAATCCTTTAAAATCAACAATTATCAAAGATAATCGTTAATTGTTAACATCGATGAAACATTAATTAAAATTAACACTAGCTTATTGATCATTCAAATTTAACAATCATCAAAGATAATTATCAATTATCAAAAATCAATAGAATATTAATAAGGATTAACATTGACGGGGCACCACCCTGGAATTACCCTCTTTGTAATATAAACAAAGTTTATTTATGCAGTAATATCAATTAATAATTAATACAATGCAGTCAATAAACTTCTGACTTACAACTACAAACTAAACAGTGATATGATTAGATATGGAAATAAAATAATCCTATAACACATAAGGTGTGTGTGACAGTGTGTGTGTGTGTGTGTGTGTGTGTGTGTGTGTGTGTGTGTCAGTGTGGTTAGTGAGAGAGAGAGAGATAGAGATGATTAAGTGACAGCCCTAAAGCCGATTTTGCGATAGTGGGAGAGAAAGCAGCTATGTTCATCACTCAGAGACGTGGTTTTACGAGCGGGGCTCGTAAAAGTCCTGCGTTATTTGACTCTAATGGATGAACTCAGTTTCTGTCTCACCCGCGATGGCGAAATGGCACAATCCAATTTGGTTGGACCACAATACAGCAAAACAAATTTGTGATAATTAATACCCTGAGTATTAATAATGAGCAGACATGCAAAACCTTGAAACACAAGAATAACATGCTATAATATTCTATCTCTGCCCAGACGTAAACCTCTTACTTGTATCGCATGAGGACACAGGTAGAATGTGTTTTCCTCCATCCTTTAACTTTGGCCCGGTTCCTTGAGGCTCGGGTGATGACGGGAGGCCGTTTCCTCGCTCTGTCGGTAGGCGGTACGGCTGTTGATTCTCGGCGGGCTGGCGGAGAACTCAGAAATGTCGACTTGATTGAAGATGGAAGAGAAATCTTTAATCTCTTTACTTCTGTAGGCAAACGGATGAAGATGCAAATTGCTCTGCGGTCTCCTTCGGATCCGTTAGAGTGTTTGGTTGAACACGGAGTAATCTCAACTCGTCCAGCGAGATGGAGATTGTATGGCTACAGTTTCAAATCGGACATTACTTCCTTGTGCCACGAGGTTGCACCGGAGAGCAGCAAAAAAAAGCTACGTCTATATTCGGTGAACAAAGTCGCTGGAAGTAACTCACGAAACATTTCAGAGGTATTTCAACTCCTGATGATGTCATGTTTGAGGGACGTTCTGTTGTGTGCCTCATCCAATAGGAGTTGAGAGTTCGATCCTTTAGTGAGCAAGGCTTCATGGATTTGTAGTCTGTTTTGGACTCCCTTTGTTTAATTTTGGCGTGATTTTTTTTTTCAGTAAAATTTACGACATGGAATGTGTGGGGGCTGAGTTAGGTTTTACGACTTGTGTTAGGCCTGCCTTTGTCTTCTATCTGAATACATGAGGCCCAACACAAGCGAGCACACTAATGTGGAACAAATGGCAGTGTTTAAACTAATGTTGTGTATTACTTATGTGTATTACGAAAGTGTCTCTTTCAAATGAAAGTTAATATATATATATATACATATGTTTTAATCTTTATTTTGTGTCACTGTTTCATTGATAAGTATATCAATATATGTTGAAATTTAAATGCTTAAGTATTAGAGCTGCCAAAGTTAATGAGTTATAACGTTTGAAATAGATTAAATCTACTGTTTGTTATGTCGTTAAATATACTTTAGCGCATTTATTTATTTATTTAATTTGATAATAAATCTTATTCATTCTGTTAATTCTGAGTGATTTTTAAAGCCTGGTCAGAGTAAGAGGACAGCTAATGTATTTAAAAATCAATCCATCTGGGACATTTAATCAAAGAAAAGTCATTTGCAATCATTGTATGATGGAATTTATTGTTGAAGCTCAACAGGTATAATATCATCAATGAATGAAACACATGTTAATGAGACATCCAGACAGCTGGCAGTTAAATATGTTTGATATATTATTCAGAAGCTGAGTGTAGCTACATTTGGAAAGGAAAAAATATATTTAGAGGCAAATTTCAGCAAATTATACATTTGAGACATCACGTTACCGGCAAAAAAAAAAAAAAAAAAAAAAAAGGATTTTTGTTTTAATCATCTCACAGCCCTTAAAAAAGAAATAATCTGCCTTCCCATGAATAAAGCTCTACATGTAGTCTCGCTGAATGCTGTAAACGCCCGAGTCACACTATGCAGAATGTGGAAGCAGTTGTGCAAGTAGCCCATTAAGTTACTTACACATATTTCTAAAATTATATTTATGTTGAATACATTAAAACTTGAAAAATTTTGATTTTTATGTCTGTTGTGTTACTTTTCGATGATATAATCAACAAGGTAACCTGAGTCATTTGTAGTGGATTGCTATTTTTGAGTCACTTACACAAAAATCATACCAAAATCTGCTTGAAGAATAGATTGATAAAACATAAATAACAAAAGGGTTAGTAGTCCAAAGTACAATGGGAAGAAATTTGAGCCAGAATTCTGCAAGAACTTTAGCTCTTAAATTCACTGAAGGAAATATTGATCATAATATCAGAATTAATGATTAATGAATTAAGACAGGCAATGAATCTCTCTTTTTGCAAAGTAACCCAAGAAACCCAAGGTTCCCCTTCCAAATCTCATTTTGCACACCCTGTTCTCTCTCTCTCTCTGTATGCTTTTTTTTTTTCTCTCTTTATTTTTATGTTTTTCTCAATGACACACTTCTAGCCCCTCGTTGGGAAGAGTCCATCTGGGCATTTTAGAAATACTGCTCTCATTCACTTTCACTGAATATTTCCACGCTGGACAAAATATCATTATAGGATAAAAATGTAAATGATGAACTTTTAGAACCAGTTTTTCCCCTCCAAGCTCTGAATGTGCATATTAGTATTTTTTATTTTTTATTTTACATGCTAACACTGTAAAATAAATTGTTAAAACATCACGTCAATTAACAACTCCTGGCATTGTCTTGACACTTGATTTGAATCGTTTGCCATCTTATAAATCGATCATCACAACAACACACTATATCCACTTTCTTTTTTATGAAAGTCGATTTGACAACAAACAAGATGACAAAAATCCATTCAATATGTTTAAGGCACACATAGATAATAGTATGTTTTTGTTATCACAGTGACTGTGAGAAAAAGAGAGACAAAGAAAGGGATGGAGAGAGGGAAAAGAGATGATGGGTTCTTGTATGCATTGTGTGTGATAATGCTAGATTGGGAGGAGCTTTTATCTTTTCAATGTGAATGTCAGAATGGATGTCTTTCTCTTAGAAGAGGGCCAATGACTGTTCCATTATTATGTCTTTTTTGGCAAATGAGGACTGAGAAAATTAGAGACCAGGCTAATGGGCAAGGCCTACTAAAGTGTGTGTGTGTGTGTGTGTGTGTGGGCGGGTTTGGGTGGTTTATGAGGAAATTTTTTTAGGTTACAAACTGGTAATTACAAGGGTATTATGCTATAAATGTGGTTTATGAAGACATTTCTAGTGTCCCCATAATTCAAATAGCTTCACAAACATACTAAACAATATTTTTTTGAAAATGTAAAAATACCGAAAGTTTTTTGTGAGGTTTAGGGGTAGGGTTAGGGGATAGAATCTATAGTTTGTACAGTATAAAAATCATTATGTCTATGGAGAGACCTCATAAGGATAGCCGCACCAACATGTGCATGTGTGTGTGTGTGTGTGTGTGTAAGGGGTAGGGTGGGATATGTAATGTGCTTTTAATGTCTGTAACAATCCCTCTCAGCGGCAATGCCAAGCATGCACGCCTGAGAAAAAGAGAGAGAGAGAAGAGCACAGGTGTGTTTCTGACAGTGGAAGTGGAAATGAATAACCTGCCATTCTTATTAGCTAATCTATCGCTCTACACTCTCACAGGTTCAGCTTTGCCGAGAGCAATCGCTTTATTACATTCGCTTCCTTTGATGAAGAAGATGCATTGAAAGCACTAACCATTAACCTGTTATTATAGGTTAGTTAAAACCTGCCATAAAACAAGACATTTTCATTAAAAGACAAACGATACTCATCTTTTCCTGGAGTGAGCATAGTTTTGTTTTATTTAGGAAACAATTTAGAAGCTACCGCTAAGTCATAATGCATTGGGGAAAAAATGCAAATGCGATCCATTTAATATCTCTATTAAAGATGTTAAAGAGTTTCATGTTTCTCCTAGAAAACGGTGATATTAAATGGGGAGCAAACTGAGGCGCATGATAAAGTTTCCTGCTTCTCAGATATGTTAACCATAGAAAAAAGCTACAGTTTCAGAAGAGGTCTCAACAATGTCTCAAACTGTGCTCAGGTTTGCCACGAAACCAAAGTGTGCAATCAAAAGATTTCTAGATGAACTCACTTCTCATCACATTCTTCCAAGGGCAAATTGTCTGAGCTATGCAATTATAATTATCTTTATTAATAGCTTTATACTCTTGCATTGTGTCATTTGCTGTCATTTGTTTCTTTTTATTTCTTAGGGAATTTAGGAGAAATACATGACATAAATCTGACAAAGTAAGATACTTGAATGAAACCATTATATCTCTTTTTATATAGGGGCAACCACTTGGCCAACATTTTTTCCTTGGGGAAGTTAAAAAAATATATATATATATATTCCTGACAGTTAGCATGTCAACAGTGTCTGCTGGCAATAGTGGCTGCTGTTAACTGAGAAGTACCAACAGCTTAATTGTCTGTTGAACATTCATCATCTTCCTGGTCTGAATAAATACCTGACTGAAAGCCACTCCACACACATGACACTTTGTTTGAGGTTTGGAAATGGTTTCAGAGAGAAAGAGTGTGCTTGGCGTGGCGTTCTGCTGAGGAGCTGTGCAGTGTTGTGGTGGAGAGGTCCTCCAAGCAGTTATAAATAGAGCTCTTTGGGACCTGAATTGATTAATTACATGTTAAGGACGCTGGAGAAAAGCGCTGCCTTGTCAAGAGGAACCATTTGAATTCCACTCCACACACACATGCTCACATGCACACACACCTCACTTCGAAACACACACACACACACACACACACACACACACACACACACACACACACACACACACACACACACACATATACACTGCCCAACGACACATGCTCCACTCTGAAACATACTCAGATAGTTGAAGATGCCTTCAAAGTCTGATGTTTGGAATATTTATTCATTTATTAAAAATTAATAATTAAATTATAATTAGCTTCTGGCATGATATGACACTGTGGCCCTATTTACGCCTTAACCCTCAGGGGTAGACGCACTGGATTTTTTCCTCATAACAGCGGAAACAACTTAAAACACTCCTTCATTTTTGGGCATACAGATAAGTGTAATACATCATTAGAGACTATAAAGGGTCTACTTTTATTTGTGTACACTCACAATAACAACAAAACCTTGTGCTTTTGTAAAATAAGTATATAAACAGGGTGCGCTTTCAGCCGTCTATGTCTCCGCGAGCATCTTTCTGAAACATATCACAAAAATGAACTGAAACTCAGCGAATGCTTATCAGACAAACATGAAACATATGTCTAAAGAAAGCTTAATTGTCTACTTTTAAATAAAACAATTCAAATTTACAACAAATATTCTCCTGCAATGTAATCTGTATGAAACTAAAGAGATGTACAGTTTCTCCTGGCTCAGCTAATTATCGCTAATGTGATCCCACCCACGTGCAGGGCGCGCTATTCATACGGTAATGTGCTGAGGCGATCAATGCAAATGGTAAACGCCCCCAACAGTGCCTTAAAAAGCATCAAGTTCATTCACTTTCCTGCGCGTTTGGAAGATGACACGCTACATAGGTGAGGAAACTCTACAGATGGTCCTGGATAGTGACGACGAGTTCACATTTTCCTTAAAAGAAGAGCGGGACTCCGACGATGAACGTTTGCATTTTGAAGAGCGACTTGATCCAGCCGAGGATACAATTTCAGATGAGTAAGTCTTACATTAGTTGACATGATATTTTATATAAACATGTAAATATTTTACTAGTTGGACTATTTCCAGACTTGCCAGCCAGTATTCAGAGTATTGAAATTTGAAATATGTCCTAATAGGAAAGTTTTAGTTACATTTAAATGTTGTTTCGGCTAAAGCAGGAATTTAAATTGTATGCGGTATGATATAAATATGATATGAATGTTTAGATTATATTTTAACTAGTGTATATACTGCCTCATTATCATCAACGAAGCTTGTGCTTGCAAATATCTGTTCGGGTGTAAATGTGTAAAATGTGCAGAAGTTCTTTTAAAAACATTAAAAAATTGTCCCGATCTAAAACTTCTAAATGGTAGTGTAGGTCTACATTTTTTAAGTAAAGTCTTTATGTAAAGAAAATGTATAGTCAGATTACTTCTTTTAACTTAAACTTGATTTTGTGAATAAACTACAAACAATACATTCAATCATTAAGTCTCCTCACATTCATTCTCTCTCAGGGGAGGGGTCTTTGTCTCCTCAAGTGTGAATCACATCAATATTCATGGTTATCCACGCCTCCTCGCATATGGCCATGCATAAACATTATTTTCTCAAAAATAGAAACATGTACATACATGTTGCTCACATATTATTTTATCCCAGTTTGTGCTGAATACAGTGCTATCAGACTTTAGCCATTAATATATTTTTAAGCAACTGAAAAAAGCACAAATGTCAAGGCATGTCAAAACTTCTCCAGGGCCCAAAACACCCTCAGACCTTCGACGGACACGCTGGCGCGTCCTGCTGGATTTTTTCCTCATAACAGCGGAAACAACTTAAAACACTCCTTCATTTTTGGGCATACAGATAAGTGTAATACATCATTAGAGACTATAAAGGGTCTACTTTTATTTGTGTACACTCACAATAACAATAACCTTGTGCTTTTGTAAAATAAGTATATAAACAGGGTGCGCTTTCAGCCGTCTCTGTCTCCACAAGCATCTTTCTGAAACACGTCACAAAAATGAACTGAAACTCCACAAATATACAAACTAGTCTCCAGAAAGGCCATGGCAGATCTAGAGACACTAATTGATCTGTCTATATGGATAGATAACCAACTTAGGGAGAGAATGATAGAACGTCACTTCACCCCTTTCCCATCATCTGAAGTTTGGGTTCCACTGAGTTCAGCGCCCACTGATCTTTTCTCAAGTTTCTCTTCTGCTCTGGAGGAGCCCATGCAGATTGGGCATACCTGACTCTCTCAGTCAGAACGTGACCAAAAAATGAGGGAGAGGTGCTGTCTCTATTGTGTGGAACCTGGACACTTCCGATCTTCCTGCCCAGTGCTTATGGGAAAAGACAAGACCCGTCCAGGGAAGGGAGGACTGTGACAGGTCAAGCAACAACTCCCGAGTCTGGGGCAACTGGAGTCCTCCTCAACATATCACTTTCTTGGAGAATGGGTGAACAACCTTTGAAGGCCTTTGTGGACTCGAGCCGCTGGAAACTTCTTGGACGCTAACCTAGCCTCCCGACTCAGGATTCCTTTGGCCACCATTGACCCTCCTGTGAATGTCACTGCTCTTGATGGACGTCCCCTTGGTTCAGGTAAGATCCATCATCTCACTGCTCTGCTACTTCTATGCGTTGGGGAACACCAGGAGACGCTTCAGTTTCATGTTATTCCCTCTCCAGAATTCCCTGTGGTCCTAGGATATCTTTGGTTGAACCATCATAATCCACACATCAACTGGACCTTTGGTTCAATAATTGAATGGGGAACCTCATGTCATGCTACTTGTCTCTTCGCTAGACCTTCTCCCTCTCTCGAGTCCCAAGTCTCCCCTGAATTATCCCGAGTCCCTCAAGAATACATGGATCTAAAAGAGGTCTTCAGTAAGGTGCAAGCTGCTCTTCTTCCCCCTCATCGATCCTATTATTGTGGCATTGAATTGTTGCCTGGAACTTGCCCGCCTCATGGTCGGCTCTATTCTCTCTCAGCCCCTGAAAGAGTTACCATGAATAATTAGATCAAGGATGCCTGGCCTCTGGGTTCATACGCCCTTCCTCCTCACCTGCTGGAGCAGGCTTCTTCTTTTTTTCGAGAAGAAGGATGGTGGGTTCTGTCCTTGCATAGACTATCGTGGACTGAATACGGTTACTGTTAGGAATCGATACCCACTTCCCCTAATGACTTCTGCCTTTTGAGTTGCTTCAGGGAGCGACCATTTTCACAAAGTTAGACCTGCAAAATGCTTACAACCTTGTCCGTATTTGTGAAGGTGATGAATGGAAAACCATATTTAACACCCCTTGTGGTCATTATGAATACTTGGTTATGCCTTTTGGTTTAGTTAATACCCCTGCTGTGTTTCAAGCTTTCATTAATGATGTCCTCAGAGATATGATTAATCATTTTGTTTTTGTTTACCTAGATGATATACTCATCTTCTCCAAGAGCCTCCACGAATACGTGCAACATGTCAGACAAGTCTTACATCGCCTCCTGAAGAACCACCTGTTTGTCAAGGAGGAGAAATGTGAGTTCCACTGGCCCACAGTCTCATTCCTTGGGTTCATAGTCTCAAATGGTCACATCCAGATGGACCCTTGCAAGACTCATGCAATTACTGACTGGCCATGTCCCACCACAGTTAAGGAGCTGCAACGCTTTTTGGGGTTTGCAAATTTCTATAGACGTTTTATTAGGAATTTCAGCTCCATAACTGAACCTCTCACTGCTTTCATTAAATGTCTCCCTAAGAAGCTTTCTTGGACTCCAGAGGCAGACAAGGCTTTCAAGGAACTGAAGAGTCTCCAATACTTACCCTGCCTGATCCGGAGCTCCCTTTTACCATTGAAGTTGATATCTCTAACGTGGGGGTGGGGGCTATACTTTCCCAACAATCAAGCACTGATGGGAAACTACACCCGTGCGCTTTTCTCTCACGCCATCTTTCTCTCCCAGTGAACGTAATTATGACATTGGCAACAGAGAACTGCTTGCAGTCAAGGTAGCTTTAGATGAGTGGCGACACTGGCTAGAGGGGGCTAAACACCCGTTCCTGGTCTGGAATGACCATAAGAACCTGTCTTACATACAGGAGGCTAAGCGCATCAGGCCAGGTGGGCACTTTTTTTTTTATCGCTTCAACTTCACCTTGTCCTACCGCCCAGGCTCTAAGAATCAGAAACCAGATGCTTTGTCCAGGCAGTTTGATACCCCAGAGCAAGTTCAGAACCCTGAGCCGATCCTCTCAAGCACCCGGATTGTGGCACCTATCTGGTGGGGAATAGAGACTCTTGTCAGGAGGGCTCAAAGAACAGAGGCAGACCCAGGTAATGTCCCACCAGGATGTATATTTGTTCCCAAAACAGTTCATTCTTATGTACTACAGTGGGGGCACTCCTCGAGACTGACAAGTCACCCTGGTAGTGGAAGGACACTGGAGTTTCTGAAGAGACAATTTTGGTGGCCCACCATGGAGGAGGATGTCCATTCATTTGTTGCGGCCTGCCCCACTTGCACTCGAAGCAAGACACCTAGGATACATCCTCAAGGGTTGTTGCTCCCACTTCCCATTCCATCCTGACCTTGGTCTCACATCTCAGTTGACTTTATCACGGGACTTCCCCCATCTGAAGGTAACACCGTAATTTTTGTTATTGTTGATAGATTTTCTAAGGCTTGCCATTTCATACCTTTAACCAAGCTGCCCTCTGCCCAAGAAACAGCTAAGCTCCTGTTGCAATATGTTGTCCGACTACATGGTATCCCTCAGGACATTATGTCAGACCATGGACCACAATTTACTTCTCTGTTTTGGAAGGCTTTCTGCAGACTCCTGGGTGCATCTGTTAGCCTCTCTTCGGGGTTTCACCCTCAGTCCAATTGGCAGACTGAGAGGATGAATAAAGAGCTGGAGACCACCTTGAGATGCCTTGTTTCGTCAAATCTCACATTATGGAGTAAAGAACTGTTTTGGGTGGAATATGCTCACAACACCCTTAAGAGCTCCCCAACAGGTATGTCACCATTTGAAGTTCAGTTTGGTTACAAGCCTCCTCTGTTTCCAGAGCAAGAGCCTGAGGTCAGTGTGCCTGCAGCGGAGTCAATGGTTCATCGCTGCCATCGCATATGGAGGAAAGCAAGGTCAGCCCTACTACAGGCCTCACGTCGTCAACAACAACAGGCCAACCGATGACACAGACGAGCTCTACTGTTTTGCCCAGGACAGAGGGTTTGGCTATCCACTCGAGATCTTCCATTGTGGGTGGAATCCCACAAACTGGCCCCTCGCTACATTGGCCCTTTCAAAGTCCTGCAGAGAGTTAATCCAGTGGCATACAGGCTACAACTTCCTCCAACAATGAGGGTCCACCCAACCTTCCACGTGTCACAACTCAAGAGGTTTGTCACCAGCCCCCTGCTGCCAGCATCCAAACCCCCCCCCCTCCCCCAACTCCCCGTATTGTTGGGGACCAACCTGTGTTTACGGTCCATCGTATGTTAGACTCTCACCAGGTTCGTGGAGGGCTACAATACCTAGTGGATTGGGAGGGGTATGGACCAGAGGAACGGTCCTGGGTTCCAGTACGGGACATCCTGGACCCTGAACTAATCCAGGAGTATCACCATCACCACCCAGACCATCCCAAGGGGAACGTCAAGAGACATTCATAGAAGGGGGGGGGTCCTGTGAGACTCCTGACAATTCCCTGGCTGGCCACAAGGGGGAGCAATGAACTTTTGAACTCTCTCCACTCTGATTAATGATCTAGTTCACCTGAGCCTAGTTTTGTCATTTGTATTTAAACCCAGTCATTTCAGTTGTTATTTGCTCAGTCTTCTCATGAAATAAGTCAGCCTCAGTTCTTTCCCCATGATATATGCCTGTATGTTCTTATACTTTTTTATATTTTTTTGACTTCTGGAACTTTGGAATTTTTCCCTTATTTTGATGCCTCTCCATGTGGATTATTTACCTTGAAGTTTTGGATTTGCCTTTTCCCCTAAAACTGAATTGTGCCTTTGTATCTCCTGTTGGATTTTGTGTTCAGTAAAGACAGCCCTTTGAACTACACACTGTCTCGAGCCTTGTGTCTGCATTTGGGTCCAAGAATAAACATGTCTCCAGTTTCTAAAGACAGAAATTTATTTTTGTTACCACAGCCTCTGATGTAATATGTACGGGTAACTTTGAACGGATCTTTATCTAGACACAGTGGAGACACATTTGACTGCAAGGTGTAAATGCAATTCAGGGGTGTGTTTCCCAAAACCATCATTAGAAAACTATGGTCGCAAGTTCCATCATTGCCAACATAGTCCAATGATTTGGTGTTTTATGACTGCACAGTTCCAACAAACATTCGCAAACAGCATCGCAAAGTTGTGTGGTTGGAACTACAGCTCGTTACTTGTGGTTAGAAGCATAGTTCCTTGTTAGTTAGCTATGTGGACATCATTTCATCATTCTGTGAGATATAAGGAACAAGCAAATAATGTTCATGAGATCAGGCCATTAAAAAAGTACGTTGCTAACAAATGTCTGCAAAAGGACTACAACAATTGATCCCTTAATTACACGCCATTCGTCAAACACATAACTTCTGACCATTTTTGTTTTTGCCAGGTATCCGGTATGGGTGTTGTTTTAATACAATTAACCATGCTGTTAGTACAGTAATACGGTGATGTTGGGCCTCATGTATTCAGATAGAAGACAAAGGCAGCCTAACACAGTCATAAAACCTAACTCAGGCCCACATACCAAGTCATAAATTTTACTGATAAAAATCACGCCAAAATCAAACAATCGAACTCTCAACTCCTATTGGATGAGGCACACGACAGAACGCACCTCAACCATAACATCATCAGGAGTAGAAATACCTCTGAAATGCTTCCGGGATTTGCTTCCAGCAACTTTGCTTGCCGTGCTCTCAGGTGTAGCCTCGTGGCACAAGGAAGTAACGTCCGACTTGAAACTGTGACCATACAATCTCCATCTCGCTGGACAAGTTGAGATTACTCTGTGTTCCACCGAACGATCTAACGGATCCAAAGGAGACTGCCGAGCAATCCGCATCTTCATCCGTTTGCCTGCAGAAGTGAAGAGATTAAAGATTTCTCTTCCATCTTCAATCAAGTCAATGTCGCTGATTTCTCCGCCAGCCCACCGAGAATCGGCACCCGAACTGTCCGCCGACAGAGCGAGGAAACGGCCTCCCGTCATCGCCCGAGCATTGAGGAACCAAGTCGGAGTTAAAGGATGGATGAACACACATTCTACGTCCTCATGCAATTCAAGTAAGAGGTTTATGTCTGGGCAGAGATAGAATATTATAGTGTGTTATTCTTGTGTATCAAGGTTATTGCTTGTACAGTTTATGGACCACCATGTCCGCTCATTGCTAATACTCAGGGTATTCATTCTATTAAATCACGAATGTGATTTTCTGTATTGTAGTCCAACCACTGTTGTGCATTTCCGCCATCGTGGGTGAGACTGGCAAACTGAGTTTATCCATTAAAGAATCAATGACCGCGGGACAGTTTACGAGCCATCCACCATGTCTCTGAGTGATAAACAGCTGCTTTCTCTCCCACGATTGCGAAACCGGCTTTGGGGCTGTCACTTAATTCTTTCTCTCTCTCTCTCTTACTAACCATACACACACACACGCGACCCCTCAAAAACATTCTCGCACACATTTTTGGCTAGTAGATAGCTTTGTGATAAAGCTCAGCTTTGTCCCTAAGCTATCGTACAAGCAGATACACGCGGTAAACTGGTAGACACCACTGACTGGTTTCTCTCCGCCCACATTCGCGGCCATATTCTCTGGTCGGAAGTCTCGCGTGACATACTCTCCACGAGAGTCACGTACGCCACTTTGTGTGCGTCCCTCCTTACACACACATACACCTTACGTAATATAGGATTATTTTGTTTTCTATATCTAATCATATCACTGTTTAGTTTGTAGTTGTAAGTCGGAAGTTTATTGACTGCATTGTATTAATTATTAATTGATATTACTGCATAAATAAACTTTGTTATATTACAAAGAGAAGTGTTTTGGTTTGTTTTGCATACACCTGTGTCATGCTGACGGGATGTCAGTGCTCGGATTCAAGCCTTCATTCATTGTTTTTTCCTGAAAATCTATATTTTTCGAATGTCGATTTTCCTGAGAAAACTATCTAATATTGAGACTGCTATACTATCTGGTTATTAGTCCCTGATTCCAGGGTGGTGCCCTGTCAATATTAATCCTTATTAATATTCTATTGATTTTTGATAATTGATAATTATCTTTGATGATTGTTGAATTTGAATGATCAATAAGCTAGTGTTAATTTTAATTAATGTTTCATCGATGTTAATGATTAGTGATTATCTTTGATAATTGTTGATTTAAAGGATTAAAAAAGCTAGCATTGATTATCATCAAAGTTCTATTGATTTTAATAATTAATAATTACCTTTGATAATTATTAATTATTGCTAATAACCAAACCC
Source organism: Myxocyprinus asiaticus (assembly GCF_019703515.2). NCBI lineage: Eukaryota > Metazoa > Chordata > Actinopteri > Cypriniformes > Catostomidae > Myxocyprinus > Myxocyprinus asiaticus. Next base: position 18,247,692 of record NC_059370.1, on the reverse strand, counting down.
AGTCCTAAACGTAGCGCACTACATTTACTGGAGCCCCATATGAGGTTTTAATGAGTTAGCTTCAATTAATTAATTAAAATATTAATTAATAACTAAAGAAATAATTATCAATTATTTCTGATAGTAACACTGATCTAAACAACCAGTAAAGCCCTACAGTGATAATATAGTAACCAGGGTTAATTTTGTGGTTACAGTATATTTACAAAATACACCATGGTAAAACCATGGTACTGAAGTAAAACCAAGGTTATTGTTTTCTAAAGTAAGGTTAAGGTTAGGTTTAGTTGTATGGATTAATATAGTATGTGGGACTCTAAATAAACACAGTAAACACACTGCACTGGTGCCCATATTCTGCATGTTATTATTTAAATATAGGTGCAAATAGTATCTGACACTGCTTGCACCAGGGTGCAATTAGTATCTACCATTATTTGCACCAGGGTTGGGGTGCAAATAATATCTGCCACTATTTGCACTGGGGTGTAAATAGCATCGCCATTTTTATCAACTTAATTTGTCATATTTTAGCTGTTGGAACAACCAGAAGCATTGCTAATGATCAATTCAGTCTGATACTATATAGTCTGCACTGCATCATATACTAGTTTGGGGGGAAACAATCTAATATCAGAATTTCTTGCATTCACTGCAGTCTTCTTGAAGATCAAAACACATTTTGGAGTTTTTCTTTCTAATAGCTAAATCTATTAGATAATTATCTTCAGTTTACCCCTATAAATGAAAGAGTAACTATGGTACCCTGGATTTGTTTCCCCCATGTCCCAAGTATTTGACGTGCTGCTGACCCATGATTGCATTGGAACAGTCAAAACGCTTTCCCATGTCACATTTCCCTCAAGCATACCCCTGATTATAGTGGCCTATGTGGCACCCCTCATCTGTTTCCCACAATGCCCAACTCCAGCATTTTCTGTGTTTTGTTACAGGGCTGAATTAGAGCATATATACGCCTTGGACAGATAAGGAGACATAGAGATTGAATACTAAGTGGTAACATGGAGAAGAGTAGAAGCGGTTAAAGCATTCATGTAAGCAAACCCTCTGTATTTTTCTTTCTCCTTTGCAGGGATGCCATATGCTGAATGGTGAAATGGAGATAAGAGAGATGGATAGAAGGGAATGAAAGAGAGAGGAATAGAGAGGGGAAGTTATCTCCAACACTCTCTTATCTTCTCTGTCCCTTTGCCCTTTGTTTGGAAAGACCCATCCACCTAACAGAGTCATCATTGTTGAAACCCACAGACACACACACTGAAGATGTTTGAGTGTGCTTGTGCGTTTCTTTGCCGGTATTGTGCTTTTTCTTTTTAATTGAGATTAAGTGGCTCTCCTTGAGTGAAAATGTGGCACTAAAATGACTAGTGGAGCTTTGGGAAAGCATCATACCCTAATACCTCATCTTATACAGTACTTCTAATAAGCCACCATCACACAGTTACACACACACACACACACACACACACACACACACGTTGGTGCGGCTATCCTTATGAGGACTCTCAATAGACAGAATGATTTTTATGCTGTACGAACTATAGATTCTAACCCCTAAACCTAACCATCACAAAAACTTTCGGCATTTTTTTTTATCCCCTTTTTCTCCCCAATTTGGAATGCCCAATTCCCACTACTTAGTAGGTCCTCGTGGTGGCGCGGTTACTCACCTCAATCCAGGTGGCGGAGGATAAGTCTCAGTTGCCTCCGCTTCTGAGACCGTCAATCTGAGCATCTTATCACGTTGTGCATGACACCGCGGAGACTCCCAGCATGTGGAGGCTCATGCTACTCTCCGCGATCCATGCACAACTTACCACGCCCCATTGAGAGCGAGAACCACTAATCGCAACCACGAGGAGGTTACCCCATGTGACTCTACCCTCCCTAGCAACTGGGCCAATTTGGTTGCTTAGGAGACCTGGCTGGAGTCATTCAGCACACCCTGGATTCGAACTCGCGACTCCAGGGGTGGTAGTCAGCGTCAATACTCGCTGAGCTACCCAGGCCCCCGCATTTTTACATTAAAAAAAAAAAAAAAAAAAAACATCGTTTAGTATATTTTTTAAGAGATTTGAATTATGGGGACACTAGAAATGTCATCATAAACCACATTAATAGCATATTACCCTTGTAATTACCAGTTTGTAACCTAAAAACATTTCCTTGTAAACCATCCAAACCTGCCCACACACACACACACATACTCTAGCCACCCTGCAACCCATCTCTGTATGGTAATTAACCCTTTCCAGCCGGAGCATTCAAATTTGGGAACAATTATTCCCATGGTTCCTGTCTCAATATCTTATATCAATATGCCGTCCAATCACCGAATTTATTTCTGAAAACTGCCAGATAATCATGACAATATAAGCTAAAAGCACATATGATTGGTTTAGGGGTTACTGGGTGTGAATAATAAATGTATCGTCATCAGCGTCATCCTCCATTTTCCTGAGCGGAGCCAGAGAGGATATCCCGGGAGATTACCACCAGTGTTGGACTTACTGCTTCAAACTGAAAACTGAGGTGATCTTTTGAGGTAAGTCAAGTTATTTAACATGTGTTGTCATTACTGTCAATTGAAAGTCAAAACATTTTAGTTACGAAGCATATATCTGTAGGAGTAACGCTAGTTATTTCTGGAAAAAATTACATGACCGTCGGCGTTCATCGGACAGGCAGCTAGCCTCAATTTTTAAGCAAATTTCTGTGAAACTTGCTAAATAAACATTAGCTAGCAATACTATGTACATTTTTAGCTAAATATCAATACATTTTTTTGGCCAATTTTGTTGCTTGTGGAAGATAGTCAAACCTTTTTTAGTTACGAAGCATTTATTTGCGCTAGCTATTTTTTTTTATTTATTTATTTTTTATGGAAAAAAAATGTGACCGTCATCGGCGAGCCTCTTCTTTTTATATAAATGTTTTTTTTTTGGCAGTTTCTGTGAAACTTGCTAAATAAACTAACTAATATGTACATTTTTAACTAAATATCAATAACTTTTTTTTCCAATTTTGTCGCTTGTGAAAAATCCACCTGAAGTACTGTGAGGCAGAAAGCAGATGCTGTTTTTTTTTTTTTTTTTTGACGCTGTTCAGACCTGCTTGGAAACCGGCCTACTAGTTAGATAAGTTATCTAGCTTGTTGATTTTCCCATATAATAAAAAAAAAAATAGTAGATATCTTTCTAGAATTTAGCAGATAGCCTTACCAATCCATCACACAGACATGATTTTAGATTGTGTGTAGCTTCCTGTTCACAAGGAAAGTGTGAGAGGGCTGTCTGCAGTAGGACATTCTGGTTATTCTGCAAGCCTTTGGTGACTATTCAGTGTATGGATTTGTGAAGAACACACTGCTGGCTACCAGTTGTGTACTTTTTTTCTGATGTAGAGATAGAAAGACTGTGGCTCCCTGCTTTTGAGGGCATGAGTACACAGGAGGAAGATCTGCTGGACCAGGAACTACTGCAGGAAGACCCAGACCACGAGGAGATGGAGGATGAGATGGAACCTTATCCCCAGCCAAGACCATCAACTGGCTATATATGAATGTGTATGTATTGTTTGTTTCTATTTCTCATATGACTGATACTCACAGTAACACTAACACTGTTACTCTTATTATTTTGGGTATGGCTAGCCATTCTCGCACAGGTCCCAAGTCAGCTAGAAAGCGTAAACGCTTACCTGACCCTGTTTCTTATCCCTCGTACTCTGACATCGATTCACAGGCACCAAAACCTCTCCCATTTAAGCCTAGCCATCCATTCAGTTTTGACTTAGGTAGCATGCGTCAGGCTGTGTGGTCAACCTCCAATATGATGTTGCGAGAAACTTTTTCATGCTGTTTTTTACTCAGGCTGTAGTTGATGAGATACAGTTGTGCTCAAAAGTTTGCATACCCTGGCAGAAATTGTGAAATTTTGGCATTGATTTTCAAAATATGACTGATCATGCAAAAAACTGTTTTTTATTTAAGGACAGTGATCATCTGAAGCCATTTATTATCACATAGTTGTTTGGCTCCTTTTTAAATCATAATGATAACAGAAATCACAAAAATGGCCCTGATCAAAAGTTTACATATCCTTGAATGTTTGGCCTTGTTACAGACACACAAGGTGACACACACAGGTTTAAATGGCAATTAAAGGTTAATTTCCCACACCTGTGGCTTTTTAAACTACAATTAGTGTCTGTGTATAAATAGTTAATGAGTTAGCTCTCATGTGGATGCACTGAGCAGGCTAGATACTGAGCCATTGGGAGCAGAAAAGAACTGTCAAAAGACCTGCGTAACAAGGTAATGGAACTTTATAAAGATGGAAAAGGATATAAAAAGATATCCAAAGCCTTGAAAATGCCAGTCAGTACTGTTCAATCACTTATTAAGAAGTGGAAAATTAGGGGATATCTTGATACCAAGCCAAGGTCAGGTAGACCAAGAAAGATTTCAGACACAACTGCCAGAAGAATTGTTCGGGATACAAAGAAAAACCCACAGGTAACCTCAGGAGAAATACAGGCTGCTCTGGAAAAAGACGTGTGGTTGTTTCAAGGAGTACAATACAACGATATTTGAACAAAAATGAGCTGCATGGTTGAGTTGCCAGAAAGAAGCCTTTACTGCAGCAATGCCACAAAAAAGCCCGGTTACAATATGCCTGACAACACCTTGACATGCCTCACAGCTTCTGGCACACTGTAATTTGGAGTGACGAGACCAAAATAGAACTTTATGGTCACAACCATATGTTTGGAGAGGGGTCAACAAGGACTATAGTGAAAAGAATACCATCCCCACTGTGAAGCATGGTGGTGGCTCACTGATGTTTTGGGGGGTGTGTGAGCTCTAAAGGCACGGGGAATCTTGTGACCCTCCAGTGGTTACAGCAGAAAAAGGTGAAGGTTCTGGAGTGGCCATCACAGTCTCCTGACCTTAATATCATCGAGCCACTCTAGGGAGATCTCAAACATGGAATTCATGCAAGACGACCAAAGACTTTGCATGACCTGGAGGCATTTTGCCAAGATGAATGGGCAGCTATACCACCTGCAAGAATTTGGGGCCTCATAGACAACTATTACAAAAGACTGCATGCTGTCATTGATGCTAAAGCGGGCAATACACAGTATTAAGATCTAAGGGTATACAGACTTTTGAACAGGGGTCATTTCATTTTTTCTTTGTTGCCATGTTTTGTTTTATGATTGTGCCATTCTGTTATAACCTACAGTTGAATATGAATCCCATAAGAAATAAAAGAAATGTGTTTTGCCTGCTCACTCATGTTTTCTTCGAAAATGGTACATATATTACCAATTCTCCAAGGGTATGCATACTTTTGAGCACAACTCAATGCAGCTTTACAAACCGTCAGGGGTGGGAGCTCATCCTAAAGTGTCCGTCATATTCCAGCTACCAAGGAGCTTGGATGGTGACCCCCCATGAATTAAAAAAATTTCTTGGGTTGCTCATTTACATGGGGTTTTCAATTCTCCCTGATTCCCATCATCACTGGGGAACCAAGTCATTTCAGGGCTCGTGGGCGAGGGGATTTATGTCGCGTGACCGCTACAAGGCTCTTTTAGCAGCTCTACATGTTGTAGACCCTACCACAGAGGATAATCAGGATTGCCTTAGGAAGTTGCGTTATCTTATGGACCACCTCAAACAAAAATGCCAGCAGCTCTTTCAGCCTAACCAAAATCTCGCAATAGATGAACGTATGGTCAAGTCTAAAGCTCGGTCAGGATTTAAACAATACATGAAGGGCAAGCCTACTCGGTGGGGTTTTAAATTATGGGTAATTGCAACATCAGACTCAGGGTATACTCTCGAATTTAATGTTTACACAGGTAGTCATGATGGGCGTGTCACCGACTTGGCCACCAAAGTAGTTGAATCATTACTGCAGCCATTCAAAGACCAGGGCCACAATGTTTGGTTTGACAAGTTTTACACGTCCCCAGCTCTTATGGTTAAGATGTTAGAAATGGGAACTAATGCCTGTGCGACATGCAGGGTGAATCGTAAACTGTTTCCTGCAGAATTTAAAGACATCAAAAGATGGGAACACAAGACAGCTCGTGGGGATATGAGGTGGTGTAGGATTGAGGGGAATATACATGTAATTCAGTGGAAGGACACGCGTGCAGTTACATACCTCTCCAATTTCCACAATGCAAATGGCTCAACCGAAATTACTAGGTTCGTAAAAAATGATGGCGACTGGACAAAAGAAGTAGCACTCCAGCCCACTGTCTTCAGCAATTATAACAAAAACATGGGTGGTGTTGATAGGTCAGACCAAATGATAAAATCTTACGACGTCCTACAAAAACTCAGAAGTGGTGGAAGACTCTTTTTTTTTCACTTCATTGACATTGCCGTCGTCCATAGTTTTATATTGTTTAAGGAATGGCAACATATTCATGTGGCACCAGGGGATGAGCGTAGGCCGGTGAACTTAACCCAGATAGATTTCAGAGAAAACCTGGCTCGTCAGCTGGGAGGTATCGATATTCACGCAAGTTTCCCTTTGCATACACTAAAGCCTGTAGTCCCTCCTTCGTCATCACTCCACACAGCCCATGTCCCTAAATTTGAAGAGTCCTCGAAGAGATGTTGGTTATGCTATCAAAAAAGTAGGACTGAAAATAAAACTAAAGTAGCTTGGTGCGCGCCGGAATGTAATGGCAAAGACTTTGCTTGGTTCGCGATAGGAACTGTTTTCAGTCTTGGCACTCAGCTGAGTGTGACCAGTTTCACGAAGAGGCCTAGCTTGGGCTAAATCTCAATTTATTATTACAGGTTCTCAAAAGGAGTATTTGAGGAGTGGTCATGTGAAATGTATCTTAACATGCTAAATGTTTGTTTTATTCAGTTTTCCCACTAATCACTAGAATGGTCATAACTTTTAAACAATAGATTATATTTCTAATCTGTCTGCTATTCTACATTGCCCACACAATTATGTATATTTCATATACTCTAAGTTTCCCTCTAGCTTGTAAGTAAATGGTTGAAAATGCAGTTGTCTGATGAAGTATGGTGGTTGGAGAAGATTTTTGTAAAAATTGCTGTGTGAAATCCTATTGATAAAGGATGATTAGCCTTAAATAATCATACATATATTTATATCATTTGAAAGCCCTAGTTATTCTCTTCAATATTGTATATACAGTTCAGGTGTGTGATGTTATATGAATATTAATTTAATTTGAAAATTGATATGAATATCATATTCTGGCACAGAATGGAATTTTTGGAATTTTGGGCTCAGGCTTTAAAGGGTTAATAACACTTACTCAAGAAAGCCTGCAACATACTACATGCACATACTCAGTTATGTGTGGCATTGACAAAGCATTAGCCATAATAAGGCTATAATCACATCATATGTACCACATAATGACTGGTTTTCACTCCATCCTCACCCAGTGGATCCCAAATTGCAGCACAAGTGACTGACGAGCAAGTTAATAGCAAACTCCCTTCAGTTGCTTAGTAATTCTTGTGTTGCTTTCCCTTGAGCAGTGAAACAATTAGAACAATGATTAAACCCAGGAAAATGTTTTAATTCCCATTTTCAGACATGATATATAGGCAGAACTTGCAGTAGAAGTTGCAGGTGTTTAATGTTAGTAGCACCACAGCGGTTTTTGTTTAGCACAATTTAGTACCTCTGAAAGGGAGTGTTAATACTTTTTTGCTGCACTTTCTACATGCCAACTGATGTTTGACATGAAAATATATTGCAATGAAACCAATTGTTTACACAAAAAACTCAGAGGAATATGGACTTTATTTGGAAAGTCCTGAGTTGACAATGCTGCTTCCTGTCTGTGTTAATTTCTGTCGACTACAGCTATTTCCCGGCCTCCTATAAGTTTAGAATGTGGCAGCACAAGGGGGTTTGCTGTTGTTTCTCTATACACTGGGGATTTGGAATGCAGGACACCTTTATCTGGTACATACTGCTGAGAATTACTCTCACAGTTGAGGCATTATGTTATAATTTTCTCCAAGGCAATGAAGGAGGACGGAAGTGGTTTGGGGCATGGAGACAAAATAGTTACCTGGTACATGCTGTTACTTCACTTTCTGGGAGAGGGTTAAGAGGAGATCTTGGTTTTAAAAAGTGCACTGTGTTCCACCCCGACTATTTATTACTTTCAGAGATAATCATTTGTAAAGGGATGACTCAGCTTCTTCTCTCTTTTTTTTTTTTTTTTTTTTTTTGCTACTCCATCCAGATGCTGTTGTAACATGTTCAGCTCTTCATTGGCTGATTAGTGCACTTTACCAGACTTAAGAAACATTGTGCACTATAATTTACAGTATTCTCATGATGAGATAAAAATACATAAGCATCGTTTCACCTAGCTGAAAACATTTTGAACCATATGTCTGTCCAACCAATGACAGATTGGAGGGGAATTTTTTGCAATTTGTTTGATGATGCTTTGTGCTGCAGAAATAATACTTTGCCTTTAAGGCCTAAATATTTTTTAACAAAAGTAGATGAAGGCAGATACTTCTAGCAACGCAATCTTGATTTTGTGCATTGCTGTGTTCCAAAATGCGTCCAAGAACAATTCATAACATTAGGCAAGTGTTTCATTCTTAATGTTGCCACAAGGTGTGCTATAGCGGACATTTGTGTGAACTGCCCATTTCTCCGTTGAGTTTTCTTTTTAAAGCCAGCTACTGTCATGGTGGAGAAACAGTTTAAAGAAAATATTGCTGAGCAAGTAAGGTGAAGTCAATATATTTATAGCAAATTACCTAAATAGTAATGCATCCAGTTTAATGGCACAGACTTTGATGGTAACTCTTTCACCCCATTGAGTACTGAGGTTTGTCACAGTAATGCAAGAACACACATTAAATGTGTTCAACCAGACCTATGTGTTTGCAAAATGCAGCCATTTGTGTGTGTACTTGTATGTTTCTGGCCTTAACATAACCTTGAGATTGAAGATGGAGAAGCAGGAAAAGGTATGAGAAAAATAAACAATTCTAAAAGAGAAACATAGAAATGACCAAACAGTAATTTATTACTCTGAAAGATCGGGACCTGCAGTATAATCACGCAATAATCAAATCACAAGACCGCTTGAGAATCAACAGATTTCACACAGCATGATCAGCACACCAGCTGAGAGATGTTTAATGGATAACAGAAAAAAGAAAAGAATGAATAAAAAATCAACAATGCAGAGTGAACAGATAAAAAAAAAAAAAAAAAAAAAAAAATGGTTGGAGGAGCACAAACACATATGCAGGCAGGCACACACACACACACACACACACTCGTGGGGCACATTTCCAAAGAGCTGTGAGAACCTAATCAAGGGTGACTTGACTTTGCTTGGAGGATGTGTGTGTGAGAGTGTGTGCATGTGCAAGAGTGTGAGAGACCTAGGGAATCTGCAATGGGCAGCACAAATGGTGGGATGATTGAAAGAGAGAGAGAGAGAGAGAGAGAGAGAGAGAGAGAGAGAGAGAAAGAAAGAGAGAAAGTAGGAGGGAGCAGCCAGAGAGGATAGTCTGGACATGGAACAGCTTGAGGAGAGCAAATTTGAGAAGGATGGAGGCACAGGACTGAGGTCTCACAGAGAGAGGTGAAGGGGACCAAAATACAACATCATTACATCCAGGTTGTTAGTACAAACACTGCTGGCAATGCAACTGCATTCAAGAAAAAAATAAAAATAAAAAATGTCACTAGCTGGGTTTCTATCCACGTTTTTTTTTTTTTATGCACATTTTGGGATATTGCAAAAAAACTGCTGGATTGAAACAGTAAGATGTGATATGCTCATACAAATGTGCATACATTTTCCAAAATGTGCAAAAAAAAAAAACTTACAGTATATGCTCGCTTGAGGTGGATACATTTATTTATTTTTTATATAAAAAAAAAAAAAAAAAGAAGAAGAAGAAATGCCATACATTATGATGGAAACACATTTGCCAAATAAACTCCTATTTAATTTATTAAGAATACAAGATGTGCATCAAAAAAATCATGAGATTGAATAACTTGTTCATAACTGGACTAACTAGCAGACCAGTCATTGCATCAGAAATGTTGCTCTGGTCTCACTGAAATAAAGGTATACTGAAAATCCAAAGCCTGCAAAGAGTTTGTAGAGCAAATAATTTGAATACAAACTTGAACTGTGCCAAAGAACAGGTTTATTGGTTAATAGGCTTCAATTTCTCTGGAAGTGACGATTTTGTTTTTTTGAACACATGGGATGGAAACACTGCTTTATTTGCACATTGTTTGTGTGATATTATGGTTTTTTTTGCATAAATAAATGTTTTAACTTGGATGGAAACATAGCTACTGTGTGCCTGTTCAAAGGGGAGTGACCCATTGTTCGAGTGGCAAAAAAATGGAAAAGACAGAGAGAGAGAGAGAGAGAACGAAAGAGAGAGGGAAAAGTGATATATTGAATGTCTTTAAGGTGTAGCCTTACTCATCTTTCTGTCATATTCCATGGCATTTGTGGTGAAATAATTAGAAAATGGCTCCAAATGGCAGACTCTAATAAAGCCTTGAAGATGGGTCCAGAGGGCTGGAGATATTATAGGATGTTGCCTCACAGAGAGCTGACTAATGGTGCCTGAGGTCCCGAGGAATGAAGTTAAAACCATATGGGCCTGCAAACAACAACAAGCTGTACTGAAATAGCATGGAAAGAGGTGGAAATGTCAAGCAAGCTCGTCTGAAAGATCACAAACACTCAACATCCAGAAAAGCAGTTTTTAGCTTTGCACTCCTACAGTCTTGCTTTCATTTGTGTAGGCTTTATAATCATCCATTATTTAGCATCTGTAATGACAGTATGGACAGTGTCAACAAATGACTTCAGCCACATTCTAACTTGCTTTATAAACCAACCAATCCATCCCAATATCCAACCCCCACCCAACAAAGGCCCTGCACTATTGCGCAACTGAAGACATGCATAATGGATGAATGGGGTAGATTCTGCTTGCTAAATTTAAATTTGTGTATTCACAGCGACTGCACTTCAGAAATAATAATAATAATAATAATAATAATAATAATAAAAAACATTAATTTGCAGTCAGAGTTTGTGTGATTCCTTCATTGAAAAGTTCAGATCTACCAACAGCAGCTGCAGGTTAGTAGGTCTTATTGGTGCAGAGATGATAACAATGCCAGTAATCTGTGAAATATCATAATATATGTCAAATCCTGAGTTTGCCCTGATCCACCAATGATGGAAATTTCAAGAATCCCAAATCTCCAATAGTCTTTCATAAACAAGGTGTAACAACCCCACACAAAGCACTCATTGGGCATTCTCAGCTCAATTTGAGCATAGCGCTCTTTGAAAGTAGTTATTTTCTGGGGTGCCTAAAGAACCCGAAAAACATTATAACAGTTCAATTATGTTTCATTCTATCCAAATGTACAAACGTGAACATGTACATTATGAATACCTATGGACACTAATAAGATCGTCCTGACATTCAGAACATGTGCGCCAACGTTTAGGCCAAGGCTCTGTTATAATCAACTATTTCTTAAAATGACTTTTTAATTCGAATTATGGTGAAATATGTCTCCTCTTAAGGCGTGGTCACACTAGGTTTGAGCACATGAAATTGTTTCGGACAATGCAACGAACCAGGATATGATATCACATGGGGGGACTTCTGGTGTAGGTAAATAATAAATCACAAATAACAAATAATGTTATATTAAAAATTTTAAAATATATTGTCTACTCACTTTCCTGCAACAATAAATCTCACAGCTTTGAAATGTGTATCCTTTGAATTGAGCCAAGTTTTGGTCTCCTATTGGTCGCGTGTCCTCTTGTCGTACAAATTCACAGTTCAGAGTTCACCAAGCTTGAACTTTGGTACGCAGAGTCATACTGTAATGAACCCATAGCTGGAGGCGGATTAGAATCCATGTTGCAGAGGTTCTTTATTGTCAAAGACAGTCAACAGTCAAACTATCCAAGGCGACAGGCAGAAGACATAACCAAAGTCCAGGCAAGGTTCTAAACACTGCAAGGCAGGCAAACAGCAAACAAAATCCAAACGAACAGACAAAGAGATATATCCAACAAACAGGCAAAAGGGTCAATATACTAGTAATAGGCTTAGGCAAAAGAGAACACTTGGTAAGACAGGTGAACTGGCAATATTTAGCAACGTGTTCAGTAAAGCACATGGCTTATAATGCTACAAACAGGAAGTGAGAATACAAACAGGAAGTGCCACTAAAACTCAGGTGATGGCTCCCTCTGGTGGAGGGATGAACTGTTCATGGGCTGAGGTATTACAGATTCCCCCCCTCTAGGAACACCTCCAGGTGTTCTCCTCCTGGGCCGTCCCCTTGGTCTGGGTGCCGGTCGGTCTGGGTGCCGGTCGGTCTGGATGATCACGGTGGAAGTCCCTGATGAGTGAGGGATCCAAAATGTCTAAAAGGTGGCTACCCAGGATCTCTCTTCAGGACCGTATCTCTCCCAGTCCACAAGGTAATGTAGTCAATTAGCCCTCTTTCAGGAATCTAGGACCTCTGGATAAGACAGGCTGGGGATCCATCGATCTCCAATGGTGGAGGTGGCATTGATTCAGTAGGTACAGGTTACAGTGCAGGGTGTGCAGGTTTCAGGAGGGATACATAGAAGGAGAGATACGATAATCAGCAGGAAGCTCTAGTCTATAGGTCACCGGGTTGATTTGTTTTAGTATCTTAAGGGGACCTATGTACCTTGGACTGAGCTTCCTGCTAGGTATCTTCAGATGTAGATCCCTCGAAGAAAGCCATACCATCTGGCCAGGCTGGTAATTAGGCTGGGGACACTTCCAGCGGTCGGCCTGAATCGTCTGTCTCCTTATGGCTCACTGAAGCCGGACATGGGCACTGTCCCACACCTTCTCACTCCTCCTAGTCCACTGCCGGCACCTCTGATGGTTCTCCAGACCAAGGGAACAGTGGTGGTTGATAACCCAGAACACACTGGAAAGGGGTTAGTCCTGTGGATGAATGTGTGAGGGAGTTCTGAGCGTACTCAGCCCATGGCAGGAAAGTGCTCCAATGGTGCTGTTCATGACTACAATAGGAGCATAAGTAGCATCCGATTTCTTGGTTTACTCTCTCCACTTGACCGTTAGCCTGAGAGTGATAGCCAGAGGTTAAACTGACATTGATATTTAAATGATGACAAAAGGCCTTCCATACCCGTGATATGAACTGTGGTCCCTGGTCTGTGATAGTGTCGACTGGGAGTCCATACACCCTGAAAACCTGGTTGAACTGGGCCTCTGCAGTCTCCATAGCTGTGGGTAGACCTTTCATGGGGATCAGACAACATGATTTAGAAAAACGATCAACAATGATACAGATGGCAGTGAAACCATTGGAATTAGGGAGATCGGTGATAAAGTCTGCTAGGTTTGGCTATGGTCATTGAGGGATGGGCAGAGGTTCCAGCAGTCCTGCAGGGAGTTGACGGGGTTTCTAACTTGTCCACAGACATGGCAGGCATTAACATAAGTAGTCACATTATGAAGAAGAGTGGGCCACCAGAAAGAGTTATGTACCAACATTGCCATTCTTTGAATTCCTGGGTGACCAGAGCCTAGGGAAGTGTGCACCTACTGTAAGACCCTTAGTCTGAGATTTTGGGGTACGTACTGCCTATTGGAAGGACATTCCGATGGTGGTGGTTCATCTTGTTGTCTATGATGCATCTCCTCCATAATGTTCCAACGGATGGGTGCAATGATGACACACTGTTGCAGAATGGGTTCTGGGAGAGGTGATGAATGAGCTGGATCATGTCTTCTTGACAGGGCATCTGTTTTGCCATTCTTGCTGCCTGGACGATAAGTAACAGTGAAACTGAATCGGGTGAAGAAGAGCGCCCAACTGGCCTGTTGTGGATTAATTATCTTGCCGTTCTTAATATATTCCAAGTCCTTGTGGTCAGTGATGACTTGAAACGGGTGCCTGGATCCCTCCAACCAGTGCCTCCACTCATCTAGGGCGGATTTGATGGACAGCAGTTCCTTGTTGCCTACGTTGTAATTAGTCTCTGCAGAGGTGAGTTTTTTGGAGAAAAAGGCACATGGGTGGAGTTTACCTGGATACCATGATGCTGGGAGAGTACAGCTCCGATGCCACAGTCTGAAGCATCCGCTTCCACTATGAAGGGGAGGTCTGGATCTGGGTTTTTCAAGATGGGAGCAGTGGTGAAACTAGACTTGAGTCTATTAAAAGCATCTTGTGCACTATCGGGCCAAGCCAACTTCCTAGGTTTTCCTCTGAGTAATGCAGTGAGAGGGGCTGCAACGATGCTGTAGTTCCCTATGAATCACTTGTAAAAGTTTGCAAACCCAAGAAATTGTTGTAGTTCCTTGATGGTTGTGGAGGCTGGCCACTCAGTGACTGCCTTGATTTTGGACTCATCCATCTCTACTCCTTTGGGGCTGATGTTATATCCTAAGAAGGTTGTGGTGGTGGTGTGAAACTCACATTTTTCTGCTTTCACATATAGCTGATGGTGGAGTAGACGGTTGAGCACTGTCTTGACTTGTTGAATATGTTCATCCCTAGTCTTCGAGTAAAGAAGGATATCATCAATGTAAACAATTACACAGCTGTTGAGAAGGTCTCTGAAAATTTCATTGACAAATGACTGGAAAACTGAAGGTGCATTGGCAAGGCCATAGGGCATGACCAAGTACTCATAGTGCCCCCTAGTGGTAATAAATGCAGTCTTCCACTCATCCCCTTCTTTGATACAGACCAAGTTGGAGGCACTTCTGAGATCCAGCTTAGTAAAAATCTTGGCTTCTCTTAGTTGTTCTAAGGCAGATGGGACTAATGGCAGGGGATAGCATTATTTAACTGTGATGGCATTCAGACCCCTGCAGTCTATACATGGCCGGAGTCCATCATCCTTCTTTTCCACAAAGAAAAATCCAGCTGCGGCTGGTGACATAGTGGGACGGCTGAAGCCTGATGCTAGTGCCTCCTCGATGTAATCCTCCATAGCCTGCGTTTCAGGGAGGGATAGAGGGTAAGCCTTGCTTCTAGGGGGAGATTAATTGGGTAGCAAGTCTATGGCACAGTCCCAAGGTCTGTGGGGTGGTAACTGGGTGGCTTTGTCTTTGCTAAATACCTCTATGAGTTCAGAATGTTCCTTGGGGATGTGAGTGTGGATGTTAGTCTGGGGGCTCTCCACACTCGTGGTCAGGCATGGTACTATTAACTTGGTGGTTAGACAATGCTCTTGACAGAATGGAGACCAATGCAGCAATTCCCCTTTTCTCCAGGAGATCAATGGGTCATGGAGTAATAGCCATGGATATCCAAGTACAATGGGGTGACGAGGAGATGTGATGACAGAGTGTTAAGGTTTTGACATGGAAAAGTCCTAATTGAATCTGGATAGGGATGGTTTTATGGGTTATTTGCCCCGTGCCTATGGGTGCATTATCTACTGCAGTGATTTGGATGGGAGGATTACATGGCGTTGTAGGGATATTGAATTAGGTAACTATCTGATGATGAATGAGGTTCAATGCAGCTCCTGAATCCACTAGCACTGTAACACATGATTGGTTATCTTCAATAAAAATGGTCACAGGAAGAGTAAAATTCTGAAAATTGAAAAAAAGACTGAAAACTGAATCGAATGTGATGCTCACACTTCCAGAAGATCCAGTTGAGGCTCTGGCTCTATGTGGGCATGTGTTACAACAATGTCCTAGTTGGCCACAGTAGAAACATAACCTCTCATCTTATCTGCACTGGCATTCCTCCTCGGGCACCTTCGCACACCCAATTTGCATGAGTTCATTCGATTCAGCTGACGAAGTAACAGGAAATGAGGCAGTAGCAGAGAAATGCTTGAGTGCACTGGATCGTGGCTGATTGCGCATGAGATTGTCGATTTTAACGGTCAAGGTAATGTTCTCAGACAAAGTTAACGATTCATCCTTGCATGCCAGCTCAGCTTGCAGTGTGGGATTTAAACCTTCTCGGAATACTGATTTGAGAGCAATATCGTTCCAACCACTCTGCACTGCTAAAGTACAAAATTGTACTGCATAATTGGCTGCACATAATTTCCCCTGGCGTAGATGCAATAACTGCACAGAAATGTTTCTTCCCCCTGCAGGGTATTCAAAAACGTCCTTAATCTGTTGTAAGAAATACGTGAAGGACTTGCGAGTTTGTTCATCATTATCCCAAACTGCCGAAGCCTACTCTAATGCTTTTCCAGTAAGCAAACTTATCATTAAAGCACATTTAGCTGTCTCTTGATTAAAGGAGTCGGGTTGGTGAATGAAATATATAGAAGATTGCCTCAGAAATCCCTTGCATTTGTCGGCAGATCCATAAAACTTTTCAGGCAGTGCCAGTCTTACCGTGTCAGGGCGTGGGGAAGGCATCGACTGGATATAGCGAGTCAAATGTTTATTAGCGGCTCAAAGATTCACAAGTTGTTCTTGAAATCCCTGTAGTACATCACTTTGATAAGCGATCATGGCTCTGAGCTGTGTAACCTCCGCTGGATTCTGGTCTGGCGAAGTATTCTGTAATGAACCCATAGCTGGAGGTGGATTAGAATCCATGTTGCAGATGTTCTTTATTGTCAAAGACAGTCAACGGTCAAACTATCCAAGGCGACAGGCAAAAGATGTAAACAAAGTCCAGGCAAGGTTCTAAACATAGCAAGGCAGGCAAACAGCAAACAAAATCCAAACGAACAGACAAAGGGGTAAATCCAACAAACAGGCTAAAGGGTCAATATACTAGTAACAGGCTTAGGCAAAAGAGAACGCTTGGTAAGGCAGGTGAACTGGCAATATTTCGCAACATGTTCAGTGAAGCACATGGCTTATAAAGCTACAAACAGGAAGTGAGAATACAAACAGGAAGTGCCACTAAAAATCAGGTGACGGCTCCCTCTGGTGGAGGGATGAACTGTTCATGGGCTGAGGTATTTATTACACATACGAAATTTCTTCGCATGAGCTTGCGTTTCTGCTCTGCTGCTGCACAAAGTGTAGCGTGACCACCCCTTAATCCGTGGCTGAGGTAGCCTATATTTTGATTGTCAACAAGCACTTTAAAAGTCCCTGAAAACAAAAACTGAATATAGTCGTTGAGGTTTTAAAAAATGCATTTCCTAATTAGAATCAAATTTGTGAATGAGATTAGAGCTGAACAGTTATCTAGCCAGGGGCCATTGGCCTAACCCTTTGTTATGTACTAAGTGAGCAGTAACAAGGTTTGTTTGCATTGTATTCGGGACGCAGCTGAACTCAATGACATGAAGGTATGTGTGAGGATGGCTCTTCCACAAGAGTGTTTCAGACTGCCTGACCCTTCCTCCGGCTGCCTGACACGCTTGTGTAATTAACTTTTACAGGGCCTATTTTAGGTGTACCATCTCTCAAATAGCAGCTCACCTGAGGGCTGAGGATATGGGTTTAAGTGTGTGTTAGAGGGGAAAGAAATAAAGGGAAAGATACATAAGACACAGGTTATACTGCTACCAGATCTTAAAAGCCTTTTGATCTTCAGGGAAATGCCTGCATGCTTTAAATTAGAGAGATTGTCCAATATTCATGGCTAGTATCAGAGCAAAGCGTGGCCACTTTTAATAAGCTAAAATAAAACATTGCTGTGGCAGGGTAGAGGGCGGGGCCGGGTCGTGATTCTACACACCCGGCCTCTAATCAGGCTGATTAGCCTGAGAGGGATAAAGGCCGACTGGAGAGGGCAGTGCGACAGAGAGAGAGAGTTACGGACAGCTGTCCGACACCTGTGTGTGTTTGTCTTTTTGGTTCATTTTCTCATTAAATATTATTTATATTATAAAGCCGGTTCTCGCCTTCTCCTTTCCATTGGTGTGTTACAATTGCTTTGGCTTGTTATATATGTTTTGGTCACTTCATAATTCCAATTCTTCCATTTGTGTTATTTACTGTTTAATATACTTTGATAAGCCATCAAAGGGCACCAAAACACCCCTGTTGCGGCCACCAAAGCACACAAACAACTGCTCCGACTTATGCCACTGGCTAGTATGGTCAGCATAAACCCACAGAGCCCGCACTGGGCATAACATATGTAGCCTTTTATGCTCTTCGGATTCAAACGGCGGAAAAGGACTGCAAATTAACAATCTGCAAGCGAAAGGACGTAGAGATGACTTTAGGCAAATAGCCCAAACGAGGTCTCAGTACAACCTTACATGACCCTAGCGCAAATTCCATACACAAAGGATTAATCGACAGGTCATGCAAATAACCAACCCTCTTAAACGATGCCAATGCTAATAACAGGGCCATTTTAAGAGTCAGAAATGTATTAGATACTGATGTTAAAGGCTCACATAGAGCGGCCGAGACGGGACGGGGCGAAAAGGTCTAAGCCTGTGCATTTCGCACATAAAACGAGAGACAAGAGAAAGTTTTCCAACAGAAACTCCATCCACCAGTGCATGTTCAGTCGCTATAGCGGCCACATACACTTTAAGAAATGCTGGGGTAACCCTGGCCCCAAAATGCTCTTGCTAAAAATCCAGCATTGAACCAACCGGGCAATGGACTGGATCCTCACTATGAGGCGAAAATACGCCATTTACACGTATATAACCTTGTTGTTGATGGAGCTCTAGCATTTAAGATGGTATCAACCACTGCGGGGGATTAACCATCATTCAAAAGAAACACAAGGAAAAGTCCGGTGCTCGTCCTCAATCCTTCTTCTTATGACAAGAGCCGGAGACTCAAGGCTCATATGGCTCCTTTCAAAGTCCGCATGGTTTGACAGAGCCTCGATGAAGCACAATCAGGCCTGTTTAACAATGCGGATGAATCCGCACACAAATTGCTCATTTCGAATGACGTCCTCATGTTTTGTCACTCAAAAGGGAGAACATAGTCCTAGCTTTGGTGCAAGTTGCTAATAACCAACACGGGCTTAGACAAATTCGTGCACTGAAGTAAGAAAATGTGGTGAAATGGCTCCAAAGCAGCCACACATACGGGTTCCGTGACCCGGCTCCCTATGGGCGTCGCTTAAGCACCATCAGCCAATTAATTGGCGTGATTGTATACAGGCTTCAGACAATGTGTCACACTGATGTAGTCCCAATTGCATCATTACACAACGTTGATGTTCCCTTGAAAGGGAACTTGAGCGCCACAATCCCTTTACTGAATAAGAAGCTGGTGATTAAGAAGCTGGATTAAGCCTCATCTTTACTGCATGTTGTGTCTCGTGAGTGTTCGCCCTGAAGGAAACTGACCTTATTTGGCTGCAGTGGGTCCGGATCTATTGTGATCGCACTGTCACCACTTTAGTTCAGACATGAAATGGCATTAATATTGCATTTAAAAAAGTCAACTCTGACTTTGGTTAAACTATAACCCAGACTGTTTTCACAACATTCTCCATTTTAAAGCATGTCTGCAGACCAGTAACACACCTGTTGTATGTCTGTTAGAAGGTGAAAGTATTCAAATAAATTCAAGAGCTTGTATATTTTGAATTTGAGAATGTGTACAATAAATATTTGTACAAGCAAGTCATACACATTATACAATAAAAAGTTTCCTTTTGCTTTGTTCCGTGTATTTTGTATTGTGCATATATATATATATATATATATATAAATGCATAACTATTTAAATGGCACAATCATACAATGTGAAATATTTTAACTTCAGAAAACACTGCAAATTTGAAAGAATTTAACAAATAGGCTTGTGCTGCATCTATGCAAGGGTTTGGTAAAATGATTTTTTTTTTTTTTTTTTTTTGCATAGTAATATAAATATAGTTGCACTTAAATTAGTCGTTTTATAATATAATTATTAATTATATTTTCATTAGGTTCCAACCTTGTGAATATTTTGTAAAAAAAAAAATCATGAAACTTTAAACAGTGACAACAGCTTGTATTATTATTAAAAATAAAATTTCATGACATTATATAAATTGATAGAATGTGAAATTTGTACATTTGTATACAAGCTAAAATATGATTAAAGGATCAAAAGCTAAATATAAAAATAAAATGTACAATCTCGCATACTCTAATTGCTTATTCACATTCATCATTTTATCCTTTGCTATTTTACTGCATGCTTCGGGTTTTTCCACTTTTCTGTTGTTTCAACTGCGTGTATTTTACCGTGCACACCCATTTGTCTCTTTTTACTTTTCATTTTTTCTGCTTGTCTAAATCTCGCATCTCGACTGCATGCATTAGTTTTCTCCACTGTGTTTTACACATATTTTTGCATCAGTCTCAAACATCTGCTGATTAGGAACCACATCGATCTCAAACGACACCACTCTCCCATTTCTGTTAGGGTTTCCAATCGATTCTCCCCACTCAGTCATGCACCCGCTGAGAATCATGTTGAAAAAGCCTAAATAATTGGTAATTCTATTGTAAGGGACATGGAAATAGAGACTCCAGCCACCATTGTTAAATGCATTTCCGGGGCTCAAATGTCTGATATCAGATCAAATTTACAAGTACTGGCTAATGCTAAACTTTGATTTTCTAAAATTGTTATTCATATAGGCACTAATGATGTCCAGCTTCGCCAGTCAGAGATCACTAAGATAATGTTAACGACGTGTGTGAACTTGCAAAAACGATGTCAGACTCTGTAATATGCTCTGGCCCCCTCCCTGCTCGTCGTGATGGTGAGGTTTATAGTAGATTAGTGTCACTGAATGGCTTGATGTCTGAGTGGTGTCCGGAGAATAGCATAGGATTTATATACAATTGGAAGAGTTTTTGGGGTAGACCTGACCTGCTATAGAGAAACGGACACCATCCCTCCAGGGAAGGTGCCGCTCTCCTCTCTAGTAATTTGGCTCATATTCTTAATAGTGATCATTTTTGACTAACTGGGGCCCAGGTCAGGAAGCAGGCAAACCGGTTAATCTGAACATCTGCTAGCTGCCTTGAGACGTCACACAGGTCACATAAACTACAACACATAGAGACTGTATCACCTAGATATCATATAGAGACTGTCTGTTCCCTGAACTACCAAACACAAAACTATCACTAAATAATTTACAAAAAAAAAAAAAAAAAATTGATTACGGTCAAACTTGAAAAAAAAAACAAACAAAAAACAAATGAAGATAAACATCATATAAAGGTAGGGCTACTAAACATTAGCTCTCTTTCTACCAAATCACAAATTGTAAATGAAATTATTACAGATCATAGTTGGGATGCACTCTGCTTGAATGAAACCTGGCTTAAACCAGATGAATATATTAGTTTAAATGAACCTACTCCCCCAGGTTATTGTTATAAATATGAGCCTCGTCTGAAGGGTCGAGGAGGAGGTATTGTTACAATTTACAGTGATGTTTTTGGTGTTATGCAGAAGACAAAATATAAGTTTAAGTCTTTTAAATAAAAAATCTCTGTCATTTTTTGCCCTTGCTGCAGTATATAGATCACCTGGGCCATACTCGTTTTCATTGGTGAATTTGCAAATTATCTATCAGAATCAGAATCAGATTTATTGCCAGGTATGCTTACACATACAATGAATTTATCAGATCTAGTAGTAATATAAATAGAGCTTTAATTGTTGGTGACTTCAACATTCACACAGATAATGAAAATGACACATTGGGATTAGCATTTATCGATATTCTCAACTCTCTTGGAGTCAGAGAGAATGTGACAGGACCATCTCATCGCCATAATCATACGCTAGATTTAATTCTGTCATATGGAGTTGATGTTGATACTATAGAAATTCTACCGCAGAGCAATGACATTTCAGATCATTAGCTTGTCTCATGTTTGCTGCGATTAGCTTATGTAAATCAATCTACACCACGCTATCGTTCAGGTAGAACTATTCTTTTGACCACTAATGATCGCTTCACTAATAATGTTCCAGAATTGTCTCACATACTCAGTAAGCCAAAAAGTCTAGAAGAACTTGATGTAGTAACAGAACATATAAATACAGTCTTCTCTAGTACTCTTGATATTGTTGCCCTCCTTCGTTTAAAGAAAATTAAAGAAAAAATACTCATGCTATCAAGAGGGCAGCTCAGAAAATTGAGCGTAAGTGGAAGAATACAAAATTAGAGGAATTTCGCGGTGCATGGAAGGATAGTGTCTGTAGCTACAGACAGGCACTAAAAGCTCCCAGGTCAGCATATTTTAGCAAACTCATAGAAAATAACCACAACAATCCTAGGTATTTATTCAGTACTGTGGCTAAATTGGTTAGGAATAAAGCATCAGCTGAATCAAAAATTCCGTTGTAGCACAATAGTAAACATGAATTTATTTACTGATAAAATGGAAGTAATCCTAAATAAAATTAGAACTATGCAATCAACTGTCACAGCACCTCAGAAAACAGTGTCTCATAATTTGCCTCATAAGCAATTTCAATCCTTCACTGTCATAGGTAATGAAGAGCTAACAAAACTTGTCAAAATATCAAAAGCCATGACATATATGTTAGATCCGATATCAATTAAGCTCTTAAAAGAGGTATGCCCTGTAATCTCAGAACCTCTCCTTAATATTATTAACTCCTCGCTATCCTTAGGACATGTTCCAAGAAACTTTAAAATGACAGTTATCAAACTGTTATTAAGAAGCCACAGCTTGATCCTGGAGAATTGGCTAACTACAGACCGATTTCAAATCTACCATTTATATTGAAAATACTAGAAAAGGTAGTGTCCTCCAAACTATGTTCATTTCTACAGATAAATGGTATATATGAACAATTTCAGTCAGGGATTAGGCCCCATCTGTCATGGTCCCGTCACTCTGTCAGTCTGGGTTTGGTCTGCCAGGATCGTGGCATTATCCGCCCATGTCTGTCTTTGTGTGAGCACGCGGTTTCAGTTATATTCCCTGCTTCGCCCTCTTCTGTTTGTTGTTTTTCATATCTGGAGTGTGTTGTCTGGGTCCTGACTTCCTGTCTAGTTTGGTTCCGGTCTGTGTCAGGACCCAGACATTCATACTCCTCATCTGTCTGTTATTGATGTAGGGCTTTACTGGTTGTTTAGATCAGTGTTACTATCAGAAATAATTAATAATCATTGATGAGAATCAGTGTTAGCTTTTTCGAATCCTTTATATCAACAATTATCAAAGATAATTGTTAATTGTTAACATCGATGAAACATTAATTAAAATTGTTTTAGGAGGTGCTGTGGGGGTGTTTTTCAGCGGCAGAAACTGGGGGACTGGTCAGGTTTGAAGGAAAGCTGAACGCAGCAAAATACAGAGATATCCTTAATGAAAACCTGGTCCAGAGCCCTAAGGACCTCAGACTGGGCCAAAGGTTCACCTTCCAACTGGACAATGACCCTAAGCACACAGCCAAAACAATGCAAGAGTGGCTTAGAGACAACTCTGTGAATGTCCTTGAGTGGTCCATCTTGGACTTGAACCCAATTGAACGTTTCTGGAGAGACCTGAAAATGGCTTTCCACCGACAGTGCCCATCCAACCTGAAAAAGCTTGAGAGGATCTGCAGAAAAGAATGGCAGAAAATCCCCAAATCCAGGTGTCGGGCTTTACTGGTTGTTTAGATCAGTGTTACTATCAGAAATAATTAATAATTATTTCTTTAGTTATTAATTAATATTTAAATTAATTAATTTAATCTAACTCATTAAACCCTCATATGGGGCTCCAGTAAATGTAGTGCGCTACGTTTAGGAGTGGGTTTGGTTATTAGCAATAATTAATACTTATCAAAGATAATTATTAATTATTAAAATCGATAGAACATTGATGAGAATCAGTGTTAGCTTTTTCGAATCCTTTATATCAACAATTATCAAAGATAATTGTTAATTGTTAACATCGATGAAACATTAATTAAAATTAACACTAGCTTATTGATCATTCAAATTCAACAATCATCAAAGATAATTATCAATTATCAAAAATCAAAAGAATATTAATAAGGATTAATATTGACGGGGCACCACCCTGGAATTAGGGACTAATAACCAGATAGTATAACAGTCTCAATATTAGATTGTTTTCTTAGGAAAATTGACATCCGAAGAATATCGATTTTAGGGAAAAAACAATGAATGAAGGCTTGAATCCGAGCACTGACATCCCGTCAGCATGACACAGGTGTATGCAAAATAAACTAAAACCCTTCTCTTTGTAATATAAACAAAGTTTATTTATGCAGTAATATCAATTAATAATTAATACAATGCAGTCAATAAACTTCCGACTTACAACTACAAATTAAACAGTGATATTAGATATGGAAATCAAAATAATCCTATAACACATGAGGGTGTGTCTGTGTGTGAGAGAGAGAGCGAGTGTGTGTGGGGGTGTGTGTGTGTGTGTGTGTGTGTAAGGAGGGACGCTCACAAAATGGCGGACGTGACTCTCGTGGAGAGTATGTCACGTGAGACTTCCGGCCAGAGAATATGGCCGCGAATGTGGGCAGAGAGAAAACAGTCAATGGCATCTACCAGTTACCATGTGTATCCGCTTGTACGATACCTTAGGGACAAAGCTGAGCTTTATCACGAAGCTATCTACTAGCCAAAAATGTGTGCGAGAATGTTTGTGAGGGGTCGTGTGTGTGTGTATGGTTAGTACGAGAGAGAGAGAGAATTAAGTGACGGCCCCAAAGCTGATTTCGCGATCGTGGGAGAGAAAGCAGCTGTTAGTTTATCACTCAGAGACGCGATGGACGGCTCGTAAACCGTCCCGCAGTCTTTGATTCTTTAATGGATAAACTCAGTGTGCCGGTCTCACCCGCGATGGCGGAAATGCACAACAGTCCAATGTGGTTGGACTACAATACAGCAGATCTCATTCGTGATTTAATAGAATGAATACCCTGAGTAATGAGCGGACATGGTGGTCCGTAAACTGTACAAGCAATAACCTTGATACACAAGAATAACACACTATAATATTCTATCTCTGCCCAGGTGTAAACCTCTTACTTGAATCGTACGAGGATGTAGAATGTGTGTCCATCCATCCTTTAACTCCGACCCAGTTCCTTGAGGCTCGGGTGATGATGGGAGGCCGTTTCCTCGCTCTGTCGGTGGGCGTTACGGCTGCTGATTCTCAGTGGGCTGGCGGAGAAATCAGCGATGTCGACTTGATTGAAGATGGAAGAGAAATCTTTTATCTCTTCACTTCTGCAGGCAAACGGATGAAGATGCGGATTGCTCGGCGGTCTCCTTTGGATCCGTTAGAGTGTTTGGTGGAACACAGAGTAATCTCAACTCGTCCAGCCAGATGGAGATTGCATGGCCACAGTTTCAAGTCGTACGTTACTTCCTTGTGCCACGAGGCTGCACCTGAGAGCAGCGATGAGCTGCATCTACACACGGCGAGCAAAGTTGCTGGAAGCAAATCCCGGAAGCATTTCAAAGGTATTTCAACTCCTGATAATGTCATGGTTGAGGTGCGTTCTGTCGTGTGCCTCATCCAATAGGAGTTGAGAGTTCGATCCTGTAGTGAGCGAGGCTTCATGGGATTTGTAGTCTGTTTTGGACTCCCTTTGTTTGATTTTGGCGTGATTTTTATCAGTAAACTTTATGACTTGGTATGTGGGCCTGAGTTAGATTTTACGACTGTGTTAGGCCTGCCTTTGTCTTCTATCTGAATACATGAGGCCCAACATTGACATGGGTGCATCGCGCTTGTGTCATCTGGGCTGCATGCACTCGTGTCAATAATCTATGTTGGTCTTTGTGTCTGTCTCTCGCCTCCACTGACGCACGTTGCGCTTGCTTTTCATTCACCATCATGATGTTCCAAACCCGTATGACATTTTTTCTTCCATGCAACACAATAAGGATATATTAGACAGAATGTTTGCCTGAGTCACTATTTACTATCAGTGAGTGTTTTTTTATATATATATATTTTGAAAGTGAATGGTGATCGAGACTGTCAATCCCTAACATTCTGTCTAACATATTTTGTGTTCCACATAATACAAAATGTCACACTGGTTTGGAACAACATGAGGGTAGAGAAATGATGACAGAATATTAAATTATGGCTGAGCTATCACTTTAAAGAGATAGTTTACCCAAAAATGAAAAATCTCTCATCATTTACTCACCCTCATGCCATCTATGACTTTCTTTCTTCTGCAGAACACAAATTAAGATTTTTAGAAGAATATTTTAGCTCTGTAGGCCAAAATTTTTATGCTCCAAAAAGCACATAAAGGCAGCATAAAAGTAATCCATAAGACTCCAGTGTTTATATCCATGTCTTTAGAAGTGATATGATAGTTGTGTGTCAGAAACAGATCAATATTTGTCATTTTTTGCTAGAAAGCAGGGGACGATATGCAGAGAAGAATGTGAATCACTAAAAACACAAGAAGAAGAATGTGAAAGTGATCTGTTTCTCTGTTTCTCATCCACACCTATCACATCACTTCTGAAGATACTGATTTAACCACTGGAGTCTTATGGATTACTTTTATGCTGACTTGTGATTTTGTTTAGCTTTAAAATGTTGCCACCCATTCACTTGCATTGTATGGACCTACAGAGCTGAGAAATTCTTCTAAAAATCTTCATTTGAGTTCAGCAGATGAATGAAAGTCATACACATCTGGGGTGGCATGAGGGTGAGTAAATAATGAGAATTGTAAGTTTTGGGTGAACTATCCCTTTAAGGGCTCTTGTCAGATCTGGATGAATATGTCAATAAGAAGAGAGGTTTGGAAACATTTCTATTACAGTGAAAACATGAAAATGTCCCACAAGGACATTATATATAATGAATATATAGTGAAACCACCCCCTATCCACTATATAGTGCACTATTTCAGGTGTCTGCCATTTTGTAGGAGTGTCTGAATTCTGAGTGAGCCACTCATTCCCTACTTTTGTTTCACTCATTCTTACCCACAATGCACTCTAATTTTAAGTGTACATTTGATGTACACTCGGCAATGGTTAATTTCCCACAATCGAACAAGCTGGGAGTTTACTGCTACCTTCACTCCTGCAATATTTTATTTCATGCTGAATGTAATTAATTACTTTTTGACAAATCATTACTTGATTAAAATAAAATAACATACAGAGAGACAAAACATACAGATACATTTGATAAATGTGTTTACTCTTTATGTTAACACACAGTATATATTGAAAATGACAAACAGAATGAAGATTTATTGTATAAATATATTATTTAATAAGAATAACAAGTAAGGCCCAAGTATTTAAAAATTTCATATGTGACATTGTTTCTGTGACAGCCCCAGAGCTCCAACACTTGATGTATATGTCAGCGACCGAATTCACTCATTTTGTTCACTTACTGCTGAGATATAGTGCACTAACTGCCATTTGCTATATAGGAATAGTGAATGAGTGAACGATTGCGAACACAGCCACTCTCTTCACCATACAATCGCCTCGCGCCCGCACATCTCACACACGTGCGCCCCGCTCACCTCGCTGTGCAGCTGCAGAAATGCTGTCTGTTCGCGCTCCAGTTGTCGATCACGCGAATGGCAGTGATTACACTTGCTTGGATGTTTACATGGATTTATACAGTTAATCCACCCGAAGTAGCTGCGATAGTTTCCAGTACCCCCGCGAGGGCGCGGGGTAAATGTGTAAATACTGCTCATGACATGCGGGATGTGGGACAAAGCGCACTGATATATTGCTGCACTGATTTAAAAATGTACACTTAAAAACTGATGTCATAAGAGCCCAGTTACAGTATCACCCTGAAAATGACCATCTCATTACACAGAAAAGCCCGCGTTAGGGTTAGAGCCAAAACTTACCTCAGCGTGCTGCCTAAAATTGGAGCTGTGATTTTAATCTTGAAATATCAGCTTTTCTTGGTGTTAAATGAAGGTATTGTATGAAGAGACTATTATTTTTTTTCACTGTGTGAAGGGAAGAAAATGTTTCACTTTGTTTGAAGAGCATGATGCTGCTTCACTGATGACTTGAGTGACAGTCTGTGACAGCGGCTCAGCGCGTGCAGCTGTGTGAACTTCCGCTGTCGTAAAAGTACCATTCAATAATCTCTCAATAAATTACACATTAATTACAATTAAACCCAGTAATGTAACGACAGGAATGCCACCCATTGTAAAGAAGTAAAAGTAAAAAAAACATTAGAAATTTACTTAAGTGAGAGCAAAAAGTACCCACTTTTAAACCTACTCTAAAAGTAAATTTAATTTCAAAAAGTTACTCAAGAAAATGTAATGTGTTACTACCCACCTCTGATGCTATTCGGATGTTTTGCCCTCTTGTGAGAACACGCGGCTTTGTTATTGTTTCTGTACCGCCACGTACTTCTGTCTTATATCATACCCCACCTCCTTGTTTGCTCATTATTGTTTCATTAGTAACACCTGCCCTATATTAACCTGCTTGATTTCTCACCCTATTTTAGTCTCCTCGTGTATGCTGTCCAGTGTCAGTTCGTCTTGTTATCTAGTCAGTCCTGTATATGTTTTCCTGTGTTCCAGTCGGTCCTGAATCCCTGTTCCCATTTGCCCCATCCTGGATAAGCCTTTGTCCCTTTCGGGTTTGTTTATGTTTTCCCCCGTCATGGGAGTTTGTTTTTTTAATAAATTATTTTTGGTTTTGAATTATGAGTTTGGGTCCTCATCTCTGCAACATCTGTGACACCATCACAGTACAGAGGCTGCACTTATCAGATTTACAAATTACTTGCTCTTATCATCTGATCGCGGCTGCATTTCTCCTCTAGTGCTTTTAGATCTTAGTGCTGCCTTCGACATGATAGATCATGACATTCTCTTGAATAGGCTGGAGAATTATGTTGGCATTAGTGGACTCGCATTAGCATGGTTTAGGTCCTATTTATCAGACCACTACCATTTTGTATGTGTAAATGAGGAATATTCAAAAAGTTTAAGTATGGAGTGCCACAGGGATCAATTTTAGGGCCTCTCTTTATACATGCTTCCCCTAGGAGATATTATCAGGAATCATGGAATAAGTTTCCACTGTTATGCCGATGATACCCAACTTTATATTTCTTCTAAACCCAATGAAAATTCACAATTCTCCAGATTAAAGGTGTGTATCTATGAAATAAAAGATTGGATTCCGACAAAAAAGAGGTACTAATTATTAGACCAAAAACCTCTAAAAAATAAGCAGCTAAAATATAATTTGACTCTCGATGGATGTACTGTTACATCGTCTTCTACAGCGAAGAACTTAGGTGTTATATTTTATACCAATCTGTCCTTTGAATATCAAATTTCCAATGTTTGTAGAACAGCATTCTTCCACCTCAGAAATATTGCTAAGTTATGACACATGCTCACTGTTGCTGATGCTGAAAAACTAGTTCATGCATTCCTGACCTCAAGACTAGATTACTGTAATGCATTTCTTTGAGGATGTCCAGCAAGTTCAATAAATAAACTTTAATTGGTTCAAAATGCAGCTGCCAGAGTGCTGACTACAACCAATAAATATGATCATATTAGCCCGAATTTATCATCGTTACATTGGCTACCTGTTAAATTTCGTATTAATTTTAAAATTCTGTTTACTACATACAGTACATAGCTTTGAATGTTCTAGCTCCAAAGTACTTAAGTGACCTTCTGACATGCTATATTCTGTCACATTCATTACAATCACAAAATTCTGGCTTGTTAATAATTCCAAGAATATCAAAATCCACAAAAGGAGGTAGATCCTTTTCATATTTGGCTGTTAAACTATGGAATAGTCTCCCTAACACTGTTCGGGATGCAGACACGCTCAATCATTTTAAGTCTAGACTAAAGACTCATCTATTTAGCCAGGCATATACCTAATTTATCCATCAACTCACAATTAGGCTGCTTTAGTTAGGTCTGCTGGAACCAGAAACATCTATCATGATCTTTAACTCTGCATAAAATTGAATGCCATCTATGCTAATATTATTCTATTTGTTTCCATGTCTCAACTTTTGGATTCATATCCCGAGGTTACCAGAGCCGGCCAGATCCAGCTCCATTCCTGCTTGGTGTCGGACTCCACTGCTACGTGTCGCTGAGTGATGATGACAAAATACAGCCGGTGCTAGCTAGACATCACTTCAGTCTTTTGACTTCAGATGATGAACTGATGCCAACTCCAACTGCAAGACATCGGATACTTCATATGCCACTGCCTGAACCTTGGATTTAGGATGACCCTACCGAACCTCACCGAAATGACCTGCCGGTTGAACTGCGATGCACCTCATTGATCTCTGCCTGCATCACCTTTGTTTATTGATGGACTACACTCTTGAAATGGAATACACAGACTATCATTTAATTTCCAACAAAAGCCTTCATCAGCCAACTAACAAAGGACAATTAATCTATGTGAATTTCTGCAGTTAATCCAGGATGGACTTCAAAGACATTAGTCATTAATCTTACAGTTCATTCAAAATCTTTGTTTTAAACACTGACCCTTAACACTTACTTAGTTTAAAAATTTTAAACCATGACTTACATGGCACACAATTATTATATTATAAAATAACTAATATTGGCATTATATTCATGTTGTCCCCCAGTTCAGAGGGGATCTGGCCCCCACAGTGAGCCTGGTTCCTCCCATGGTTATTTTTCTCCATTAACCAACATCTTGTGGAGTTTTGTGTTCCTTGCCACAGTCGCCATCAGCTTGCTCACAGGTGTTCTAAATACAATTATTATTTATTTAATTTTTATACACAATTTACAATCATATTTATTCAAACTACACAATGACCACTCTAAGATTTTATAGGTATTACAATTTCATTTTTTTAAATGCATTATTTCCTGTAAAGCTGCTTTGAAATGATGTGTGTTGTGAAAAGCGCTATACAAATAAAAATGACTTGACTATATTGCATGAATATATTTGAGATATATATATATATATATATATATATATATATATATATATATATATATTATATTATATAATGCCCCCTTCTCGGTTTTCTTAATATCTTTTTTAGTTACGCTTACATTTTGTCAAAAGTAAAAACAAAAATGTACTAGCCAATTGCAATTCTTTCTCCAACATGTCCGCAGAGGTTTGGTGTAACATTTAAGTTGCTCAGTCTTGTTATAGCAGTTCACATCAGCGCAGATTTTTTCTCTGAATCCCACCTCCATCCCCAGCTTCCGCATGTCTAGATCCGCTACCTGGGGATTGTTTGTAGTGTCTGTTTGAGCAGCAGCGTGTCTCACATTCTTGATGCAGCATGTCTCACATTTTGTGCAGTAGCAGCATGTCCACATGCTAACTCAGTATGTATTTCCTAGCAGTAGCAAGTCTCCATACTTGCTCTTTAGTAGCAGCAATGTAACAGATCTAGTCTGGAAAGACCAATATCCTATCTACATGGCATACCTATATCAACATGCCAAACCTTTCAGAGTTGTCATGGCTGAAATGAATATAAATCCAAATATGTACTTATAAGTCAGAGTATATACAGTATATATATGTATATATATGTGATGAGGAGGAGGGCATGGCTGGGCCGTGATGGAGCACGGCCAGCGCTGAATCAGCTGATCAGCGAGAAAACGGGGAGTTGAAGACACCAGTTCAGGAGAGAGAGAGAGAGACGCACGTGGCCACATTGCATGTGTGCATGTGTTTGTTTATGTTTGTTTTATGTTGAGTTTTATCATTAAACTTTATTGTTCAGCCAGTTGCCGCCTCCTTCTTGCCCGTCCTTTACCTGTTATAGTGGTGCCGAAACCCGGGAGGGAGGAGGGACTTGCTGCTGCAGATTCCTCGCCGCTGTCATTCACCAGGGGAGCAGCTGTGGCCGTCTGCCTGGTGATGGAGGGGTCGCTGCCGGCCGCCGAGAGCTGGAGGAACTGCGGCCATCTGCCAAGAAGGGAGGAGCGGTTCTGTCTGCCAGGGGCTGGAGGACTCACTTCCATCTGCCTGGGGAGGAGTGAGGACCGGGCGACAGCGCATCCGGGAGCCGGCGAGCAAGATCTAATCTCTCTCCTCTCTCTTTGTGTGTCTCCACTCACCTTTCCCTCTCCGCATGCCTCCCCTTGTCTCTCCCCCAGGTTCACAGGAGGCGGGGTGGACCACCGGCTGACAGAATGACCGGAAGGGCAGGGTCTCCCCTCCAGAGACGAGGGGGAGTTAGTCAGACCAGTGGCGCCCCAGCCTGAATTGGGCGGGGGAGGAGTGTGACAAGGAGGACGACGTTGCCAGGCTGTGATGGAGCACGGTCGGCACTGAATCAGCTGATCAGCAGGAGAGCGAGATAAGGGGGAGTTGGAGACACCAGTTTGGGAGGGAGGGAGAGAGAGGCACGTGGCCATGCTGCATGTGTGTCTGTGTTTGTTTATGTTGAGTTTTATCATTAAACTTTTACTGTTCAGCCAGTTCCCGCCTCCTCCTTGCCCGTCCTTTACCTGTTACTACATATAAATCGTGAATACTGTATATAGATGTTGGCCAGAATATATAAATCTGAATATATATGTTGCCATGCTCATGGCCCACTGATTGAGAAATGGGCAGGACACAAGGCAATCTAAAATTTTGGTGACTTTTATTCCTGTGATGAGACAGGAGAGGAATGAGGATCTAAATGCAACATTTTTTAATAAAACAAAAGTAAACCAGGTAACTCAGAACATAATGAATCAAAACACAGGGAACAAAGCACAGCATAATACAGATGAAGACTGACAAAAAAACCAGGGGAACACAAGGGCTTAAATACACAAGTGAAAACAAGGGAACGAGGAACACCTGGGGAAACAATCAGGGGAAAACCAATCATGAAAAGAAACTACAAAGGACTACAAAACTAACAGGAAACAGGAACCTAAACCAGAATTTCAACATAATTCAAAACAAACAACAGGGAATATATGACAGACCCCCCCTTTTAAGGAGCGGATTCCAGACGCTCCAAAAAACAAAACAAAAAAACAAATTGTCCATAGGGTGTGGGGGGAAAAAACAGGTAGTTCTGGGGGGCACAAGGGGCAAGTGGAGCAGAGGAACAAGGCAAAGTCAGGGAGGCTTGAAACCAAGGCAGAGCCAGAGGGATGGAGAGCCAGGGCGACGCTGCAGGCTCGGAGGACCAAGTAGACCAGAGCAGATCAGGCGGGCGGCCAGGAGACCAAGGAGACCAGAGCAGATCAGGCAGATGGCCAGAAGACCAGAGCAGATCAGGCGGATGGCCAGGAGACCAGGGAGACCAGAGCAGATCAGGCAGATGGCCAGGAGACCAGGGAGACCAGAGCAGATCAGGCGGACGGTCAGGAGGCTGGAAGGCGGCCGCAGGGCCGAGACATGGTCAGGAGGCCTGGGAGGCAGCCGCAGGGCTGAGACAGGGTCAGGAGTCCTGGGAGGTGGCCGCAGGACAGGGTCAGGTGGAGAAGCCGCTGTAGGAGGAGTCTCTGGGGGAGCGGGTGAAGCCACAGGAGGAATAGTCTCTGGGGGAGCGGGCGAAGCCGCTGGGGAAATAGACTCTGGGGGCGGAGCCTCTGGGGAAATATACTCTGGGGGCGGAGCCGTGGAAGACGGAGCCGTGGGAGGCTCGAGACAAAGAGTCCTGGATGAATTGGAAATGACCTCCATGGTCATGAACATGGGAAGAGGCTCGGGATGACCTCTGTGGTCGCAGGCATGGGCAGAGACTCGGAAACGACCTCCATGGTCCTGAACATGGGATGAGACTCGGGAACGACCTCCATAGTTGTGGGCATGTGCAGAGACTCGGGAACGACGTCCATGGTCGTGAACATGGGAGGAGACTTGGGAATGACCTCTGTGGTTGTGGGCATGGGAGGAGACTCGGAAACGACCTCCGTGGTCGTGTACATGGGAAGAGACTTGGGAACAGAAACTTTTCTTCTCTTCCTCCTTCTCTGGATGGCCGAAGTTGGCAATGCTGGCTCTGGGATGGGCGAGGCTGGCAACTCGTTGGCCGTGGCAGGCGTGGGCATTGGCTCGTTGACCGTGGCAGGCGTGGGCGCAGACAATTTTTGAGGTAGGGTCTTCATGGATCTACGCACCAACATCAGTGGCAGATCATACAACTTGGAGACAGGGGCCGTGGAAGGCTTTGAGACAGGGGCCGTGGACGCAGGTTTTGGCCCGGAGTTCCCGCCATAATCCACTGTATAAGCGGAACTGCTAAGTTTCAGAGCCTTCTCCACATAATCGCCGAGCATCCAGTGAGGATCAGCCGGAGGCATGAGTTCCCTCATTGCACTATTCAGACCGGCCGGAATAAAACCACCAGAGAGCAGTTTGGAAAGTGCACTGCGTTTGCCAGCTCTAAAAACTCACAGGCATGATCCTCAACTGCACGGTCCCCTTGCTGAAGGAGTAGAATTCTGATGGCCACTAGATCCATTTCTCAGTCAATCTTTCTGTGACAAGACAGGAGAGGAATAAGGATCTAAATGCAGCCTTTTTTAATAAAGCAAAAGTAAACCAGGTAACTCAGAACATAATGAAACAAAACACAGGGAACAAAGCACAGCATAATACAAATGAAGACTGACAAAAAAACAGTGGAAAACAAGGGCTTAAATACACAAGGGAAAACAAGGGAACGAGGAACACCTGGGGAAACAACCAGGGGAAAACCAATCATGAAAATAATCTACAAAGGACTACAAAACTAACAGGAAACAGGAACCTAAACCAGAATTTCAACATAAAAGTCAAAACAAACAACAGGGAATATGTGACTATTTCTGACTGCATCCAAAGGTAAGCAGCATTAAGAAAAGTTTTTTGGAGTTAAAAAAAAAAGGATTGTGACAAAAAAAATAAATAAATAAATAAACTTTTTCCCACTTAAAACTCTTGTGGTGTTTCTATCAGAAAAATATTACACAACTGGTCTGTTTTCCCTTCTGTGAGAGATCCTCAATGCTAAAATTTAAAATAAACTAACTGTGTGATTGTGGGACCTAATCCCCAAAATAAACGCATTAACAACGATAGTGGCCTGTACAACCCCCTGAAAACATAGCAAAACACAGAAAAATGCATACATAAAGCCACACAGATTTCACACATTCCTTTTTAAGATTTATACTTGTATTGTGACCTACAACTATATATTCAGATTTTATATAATTATTTCCTGTCTTGACCCCCCTCCCTCTTATGTAAGTATTATGTTCTGAATTTATATACAATATATACATGTGTAAGGGATAATCCACGGCTAGGTGTGTGTTAAGCGATTTAAAATGCACGACGTGGAGGCGAAGAACCACCCGATGCAAAGCAAAGTGCATTTAAAATAGTTTAACGCACACCAAGCCATGGATTATCCCACTTATACCATGGTCACTTGCCAGAATTGATTAGCGACAGCTGTAATATATTTCTTGCAGCACAAATTTTGAATGGAAGAATAAAAAAAAATAATGGTTAATTTTATCTAAGGGCCGTTAGATCTGCAGCTCTACCTGTTCTAAATCAGATGCAGAAAAAATGTAGTGCAACCACACACCTGGTCAAAACTGTTACGTCCTCAGTTAAATATAGGGGAGGAAGGAGAGTAACAATTAAATGTTTGAGCGATGGTCTGTCCCCTGTCCCAACACCACAGACATTGACTTTACAGTTTAGGAGTTTCATTTACAATTATATACACAATATAATACACTTCAAAACAAATCAAAGATGGAAGTAATAGACTTCAGAAGAGGGAAAGGCCAAAACAACAAACATAAAACCCTCTACCTAGTGAGGGAGTAAAATTGTAACTAAACTAAAGAAAGAAAAACAAATCAACAACAAATGTACACCCCCTGACTGGTCCAAAAACAGGAGAAAACAGTGGAAAGTTAACAAAAATGGCACCCACCTTCATACAGCTTCCGTAATACACTTTAACATATAACTAATAAACTTAGAGTAAGTTTCGCCAACTGCAAGAACTGAAGATCTAAGGAAATAAAACACCAAGGTTACAACAAAGCCACACGAAGGCATAACACAGTAGATCGACAGGCACTGGTGCAGGAGAAAGACACCACTCTGGAAGTCAAGCTTCAACTTCTCTGTGTTTTCCAGGGGCTGGCTGCACCAGCTGTGTGTAAGTTCAAACTTAGCCTAGTTGTGGTGTAAATGGGCACTAAGTCACAAATTAAGCACTACTAAATATTTGAGCATTGCACCATTAAACTCTACGGATAAACTAAATATTTATGGAAGCCTCCGACCAAGAGTAACGGATGGAATAAAAAAAGAAAACTGCTATTTTATGACATCAATGAGCTCATGTTTTGCGTGACAGCCATCTATCTTTTCGACATACATTATGATGTTGACATTTACGAGAGATAGAGAAAAAAAAACTTTTAAGCGGCTCTTCAGCATGAAACCGATCTAACGGTGCAGTTTTCAGGGTATGTCAACCGGTGTCAAGTTTCAACACATTCAAAATATATATTCCAAAAAA
Organism: Myxocyprinus asiaticus; assembly: GCF_019703515.2. Taxonomy (NCBI): domain Eukaryota; kingdom Metazoa; phylum Chordata; class Actinopteri; order Cypriniformes; family Catostomidae; genus Myxocyprinus; species Myxocyprinus asiaticus. Next base: position 18,211,125 of record NC_059370.1, on the reverse strand, counting down.
TGTTCCAGCCTGTTGCATTTATTTATCACCCCTCATTTATTTTAGATACAGTTCCTATAATATTGTTATTTACATAGGGCAAATATACTATTTATCAAATCTACTTTTATTAAGGGGCCTGGGTAGCTCAGTGGTAAAAGACGCTGGCTACCACCCCTGGAGTTCGCTAGTTCAAATCCAGGGCGTGCTGAGTGACTCCAGCCAGGTCTCCTAAGCAACCAAACTGGCCTGATTGCTAGGGAGGGTAGAGTCACATGGGGTAACCTCCTCGTGGTCGCTATAACGCGCTATGTCTCCGTGGCAACGCGTTCAACAAGCCACGTGATAAGATGCATGGGTTGACGGTCTCAGACATGGAGGCAACTGGGATTCTCCGCCACCCAAATTGAGGCAAATTACTACATGGCCATGAGGACTTAAAAAGCACATTGGGAATTGGGCATTCCAAATTGGAAAAAAATAAATAAAATCTACTTTTATTACATATCATATTTTAATGGGGATATAATTTATTACAGCTGACAGTTACGTGAGCAAACAAGGTTTGAACATTAACCATAACAAGATCAAATTGACGTTCACGGCTTTTTAATAGTTCTGTGTATAAATTTGAAGGCTGCTTATTGGATAAATACAGGTAAACGTCATAATATGCGACTACGCATTACTTTACGGAGAGCTTACTAGTTAAGTCTTGCCTTAAGAACAGGTGGTGCAACCAAATTAAGCACTGACTTAGTTACAAACGTTACTAAGCACTTAGTGTGAACTTTACGTCCTAACTTACGTGAGAACTTAAGCACAGCTGGTGCAACCCTACCCAGCTCTTTTAAGCAGACAGCCTCCTGATGACAATGAGGTTCAGCTGGTGACAATCAGCTATCTGTTAAGCAGAGTAGGAGGTGCCACAGAGGGAATAGAAAACAAAACATGTATGGAGACATCACAAAGCAACAAAAAATAAACACATTGACATGCAACACCATGTGAAATGATGATGACAGCACTAATAATAATAAATACGTCTCGAGGGACATAACAAAACTGTGAATTTAAATGCACAATCCAGAAATAATAATATCCACAGAATGTAGAGGGGTTGACACTCTAGAGAAAATGTGTTTTTACATTTTTATACATTGTCATTTTTACATTAATGTGGAAAAAACAATGTTACAAATGTGGCAGTGACAGTAAAAGTAGTACTAACTGTATAATAAGGGGAAACCCATTCAAAACACACTCTTGAACCTGCAGATTTGGACCACTGAGACATCGGTATGGTAGCCATCAAGGCTGCCTGACTGACTGAATCTAGTAGTTATAGATGGCACTTCAGCACAGAAACATAATATACACAACACATTACAGTTTAAATCATCTTGCATTGCCTTGCTGGACAGCGAAAGACACATTTAATAGGTCCTGATTTCAATCTCTTACCCTCCGTGCAAAACAAGCTGAATTCCATTATATTAGCTATGCTGATGAAAGTGGTTAGGAAATGTTTTCAATTGCTATAGTTCACTCTGCTTGCTCTGTAATGTTATGTTGCTATGGTTACAAACAGTGCATTAATATCAAACGGTGATTAAAACTGACCGGAATTACCTGTGCATTCAGCAGTTTGAACTGCACGCACTCCAGCCAACCAGAATCGAGTATTAGAACAGACCATGATATATATATATATATATATATATATATATATATAAATTTGATACATTTTGAATTAATAAAATATGGTTAAAATACCAAACTTACATGTCATTCAGAGACCAAGGCATGTTAGGCATTCTCTGGAACTCAATAGAGGCAATAACTCTAATCTGACTCTACAATTAATTAAGGTAGTTTTGTTTATTTCTGTTAAGCCTGGATTGTATGCCTGAAAATGTTTTAACTGTGCCCATGAGCATAGTACAGGGCATTAAATTAAACACAACACACACAGGTGATTGTTAAACATGGGCATTATCGTGTATTCCAAATAGTTATTCACCATCTCAACACAATTATCTTAATTACTCACATGTCTCATGATACTTAACTCATATGTCATAAATGTAATTGGAACTGTGGTACTACCAAACATTAAAGAGGCACAATGTCCCAAAACCCTGATTTAAAAAAAAAAAAAAAAAAAAAAAAAAAAAATTAACAAAAGCAAATGCTTAAAACAACAAACAATAGCATTACTAGAAAGTAAAGCTCCTGTAGATCTTTTTCAGTGTCGATCACATACAATCATATGGGCACACACACACACACACACACACACACACACACACACACACACACGCACACACACAGAGGTTTTAGGTTGGATGAGGAATGGCTGTTACATCTCGCCGTTTTAATTATCCTTATTGATTCCCTCGGTGCCTGCACCATGTTTACTCCTGGGCAATAATGCATTATGTCCGCCGTTAAATTGATGAATGCATTTTAATCTAAATTTATCTGAGTAAAAAAAGAGTTCTGAGTTGGCCGCCAGCTCTCCCCATCATATTCCCTCGTCAATTATCCATTGCACTGAAATGGACTCGTCACTCTCTCCCATCCCTCGTTCACGTATTTCTTTTGTTTTTCAAATATAGTCTCTCAGGCACAAAATGAACAGAAAGGATCGACCCTGGTAGTTTAGTAAAAAATAAAAATAAAAATAGGTCATCCCCTTGGGGAACAAAATAAACAATGGAGAGCTAGTACCTGATTAACAAGATTGGTGGAATGCCTTACCACTGAAGTACTTCGCTTACAGTTTACTGCTTATGTTTTAAATGCTGCAGAATTTGAATAAGTTGAAGCATCATTTACATAAGCATTCATGTAGCCTATACTTACCTACAGTTTGTGTATAGTGTAAAAAGAGGGCGTAATTAAAAAATACAGTGTTCAAATTCATGGGATATTAAGTGATGTCTGAAATTTCTGTATGATGCTATCTGATTTCAACAGGGGTTGTGCATCATGTACAGAAAATGTTCATTCTCTGTCTTTGTTTCTCTAATCTGCTTAGCACCGAAGCCCATTAAAAACATAGCGTAACATAGTCAGTGGATTTGGGTTTATTTGAGTTTTTAAATGTTTGTCTGATTTTTCAAAGCATTACTTTTGTTCCTTAATGAAATTCACGGGCTTACCCTGTTGCTTGTCACAGTATGTGAATAGAGTAGTCAAGCAACGTCCATGAGCACAAAGGGAATAGGATTTTGTCATTGATTATGTTTTTCTGGCCAAGAAAACGGAGTAGGTCTAAAGTGCAGTGTTGGGTAAGTTACTTTAAAAAAGTAATTAATTACTAACTACTAATTACACCTTCTACAGTGTAATTAGATTACTGTACTAATTACTCTGTCTGAAAAGTAACTGCTTTACTTATTACTAATGACTTTCTAAAACACTTATCAACCTTGACCAGATGAAAAATACAAGGATAGACATGAAATTGTTCTTTTAATTCTTTCAAATAAATCATATAAAATCAAATAAATTATTAATGAACTGGCCAGAGAATTTAAGGGGGCTGCATTAAATTAGAAAACCTGCATTTTAACATTAGACGTTAAATTTTGATTTTAAATTCACTATTGTTTTTTACTGAATTGTTCTATAGTCTATAGTATTTAACACAATTACATCAGAAGTAACTGTAATTAAATTACTGAAAAATTGAGAGTAATCACTTACTTTACTTTTTCAATGAAAAAGTAATTTAATTACAGTAATTAATTACTTAGTAATGCATTACACCCAACACTGCTAAAGTGATTATAGAATAGCAAACCTCTTTATTTGGAGTTTTGTTTAGCTTAATTGTTGGCTATTCCCCAGTGTTCTGGACTGAAACAGCCAATGCGTTCTGGCTGTTTTTTATGTTTTGATGATTTATCATTATTGAGTAAATGATGGTAATTTGGAGGAATGTGCAGTGGGATTTGTCAAAATCAAAAATCATGCAATGGTGAGTAATGGCTGCTTCTACTGTAGATGCATATATTTTTATAAATTATTTAATTCTTTTCTCAGACTTGAAGTGACATGCAGATCTGTACTGATGTTAATTAGTGTGATATGAGATCCCTGATCTTTACGCTTCAAAGTTTCAATGCAATGCTGCCCACTCAAAACATAGAGAGTAATCAGGTTTTGTTTAAAGGAAGACTTATTGTATTGGATCCATGAGCCATCAGAGGAGGCAGTGGGGAGCTGGGTGCTGGAATGTAGCTGATGTCTTTCCCCAAAGCAACCCCCAGACATGTTCCAGATGAGTCATCCCACTCCCTGTCTGTCAGGCTTAATTCTGTCACAACATAATGACAGAGAACCAAGATCTGCCACTCCTACTGCCAGAGTTGGGTCTATTCACCAACCAATATCCATTTGGTGGATCAACTCTAGCATCTCTCAGCAGAAAACAGGCTGTAGACGAACAGCTCACTAAACTTACATCTTTTTCTCTTCAACGGCAACTTTTCTTCTCCTCTGCTTTTTATCATTTTTAGATAAGTGCCCAATGGTTGCCGCTTCCATTGATGCTTTTGTATGCTTTCAACTTCTACTTCCCATCATCTGTAGTTTAAGTTTTGTGCATATGGCAGCCTGTTGACCTCCTGTTTGATATGCTGTGCTCAGGCTTGAGTTTTTTTGTGCCTGGAGGTCCTGGGTCTGCACTGGACATATGTTGAGCTTGTGATCTGCCTGACTCAAGGGGAAAAGCCTCTCATCCATTAAATATGTGGGTCAAAGGCAATAACTCCATTTTGCTCAACATATGTTACATATCTCTCTGGGAAAAAAAGGCACGCAGGATTTAGCATGGAACGAAATGCAATGTGATATTATAAACTGCAATGTGGAGAGTGGCATTAAATCACTTTTGGTTCAACAGCTCCTAAAAAAAAGGTTATGGAGAACTTTGCGATCACTGATTATACAGTAGCTCATAACAGCAAACCCACTGTTCTGCATTATAAAGGTATGAATGCACACACAGAATGAGAAGTTTCCAAAAAGCCATGCTGTGCCATCATCTGAATAATCTACAGTTTGCGTCACAGCTGCAAAACAAGCAAATGCAAAATAACAACAACAACAACGTCAACACAACCCCCAATAATTCTCATGAAGAGTCTGATGGGCAAATCAATTTCCTGCTTTATGTTCTGGTTATGATTAAAGTGAGTGTATTTGATGCTATTTGCTTAGTTTCCTCTCAGAATTAGCCAACTCTTAGGCTAATTAACTTCAGCATGTGTAGAACAGGCTGAGAGGGGGATGTAATTACCAACTTCAGGTTTATCCATCTCAATAAGCAAAAATAATGAGACCGGCTCTGTGGAAATGTACAGGGAGGGGAATATCACTTTACAAATTCAAGACCGTAGAGTGGTTTGGTATTGTAACCACCCCCTCTACTGCCACCACTGCAGGATAGATGCCTCCTGCTGCTGCTCACTAACAATCCCAAAGCACCCAGTGTGCACACATTTGCTAAACTTTTTTTTTTTTTAATTTTTATACTTCTAAAAAGTGCTTTTGCAATGGCATTTGTCAATTGCTTCTTTGCTGTCAGTTGTCAGTTTGATTAGTTGAGTTCCCATATAAAGTCGGAGTTAAAGGACGGATGAACACACATTCTGCATCCTCATGCGATCAAGTAAGAGGTTTACGTCTGGGCAGAGATAGAATATTATAGTGTGTTATTCTTGTGTATCAGCGTTATTGCTTGTACAGTTTACGGACCGCCGTGTCTGCTCAGTGCTAATACTCAGGGTATTAATTATCACGAATGAGATTTGCTGTATTGTAGTCCAACCACATTGGACTGTTGTGCATTTCCGCCATCGTGGGTGAGACTGGCAAACTGAGTTTATCCATTAAAGAGTCAAAGACCACGGGACTGTTTACGAGCCGTCCACCACGTCTCTGAGTGATAAACTAACAGCTGCTTTCTCTCCCAAGATCGCGAAACCAGCTTTGGGGCCGTCACTTAATTCTCTCTCTCTCTCGTACTAACTACATACGCGACCCCTCACAAACATTTTTGCACACATTTTTGGCTAGTAGATAGCTTCGTGATAAAGCTCAGCTTTGTCCTTAAGCTATCGTACAAGCGGATACACGCGGTAACTGGTAGACGCCATTGACTGGTTTCTCTCCACCCACATTCGCGGCCATATTCTCTGGCCGGAAGTCTCGCGTGACATACTCTCCATGAGAGTCACGTCCGCCATTTTGTGCGTGTCCCTCCTTACACACACACACACACCCTCATGTGTTATAGGATTATTTTGATTTCCATATCTAATCATATCACTGTTTAGTTTGTAGTTGTAAGTCGGAAGCTTATTGACTGCATTGTATTAATTATTAATTGATATTACTGAATAAATAAACTTTGTTATATTACAAAGAGAAGTGTTTTGGTTTGTTTTGCATACACCTGTGTCATGCTGACGGGATGTCAGTGCTCGGATTCAAGCCTTCATTCATTGTTTTTTTCCGAAAATCTATATTCTTCGGATGTCGATTTTCCTAAGAAAACAATCTAATATTGAGACTGTTATACTATTTGGTTATTAGTCCCTGATTCCAGGGTGGTGCCCCATCAATATTTATCCTTATTAATATTCTATTGATTTTTTGATAATTGATAATTATCTTTGATGATTGTTGAATTTGAATGATCAATAAGCTAGTGTTAATTTTAATCAGTATTTCATCGATGTTAACAATTAAAGATTATTTTTGATAATGGTTGATTTAAAGGATTAAAAAAAGCTAACATTGATTCTCATCAATGTTCTATTGATTTTAATAATTACACTGATCTAAACAACCAGTAAAGCCCTACACATGCAACATTGTTTTGACCACTTGAATGACACTTCAACCTCCTTACCTCCTCTAGGCAACACAGAATTATATATATATATATATATATATATATATATATATATATATATATATATATATAAACATATTCAGTATATATTCTTGAGAGTTACAGGTGATGAAGGTGAGGAGGAACACCTGGTCTGTGGTGCTACTGAAGGCACAATGCCACATGTAATCATGGCCATGAAGATATTCAGTACAACATCATGATTACAAGTGTGATATTGCCAGACTGATTTTACTGTGAATTCGGCAACAATAGGTCAACATTGCTTGAGCTAAACTTGGTCTGTGCTTACCGAAATTCTAAGCACTACCCCCAGTGGTGAAGGGGGAAGTATGTTTGAACATGAGAGCACATGTGAGCTCCAGTTTCCAGGTGAAATTTCCACAGAGGGGTGCCAAAAGTGAGTTGTTTTCAACTGTAAATGATTTAATACATTGAAAAGGAATGCATATTTTATTATCTCTACTCCCAAACACCAACCCTAAATGCAACCATCAGTGGAGTAAAAATGTAATCTTATAGGGAAAATGGAAGCTCCAAATCAAACTCTTTACTGACAATGTGATCGCAATTAGAGATGGCGCATGTTGCAAACTCGTATAGTAAGTAAAATTAACTATATTACTTGCATGGCATAAGAACTGTTTATTCTGCTTATTATTATTAATAAAATGAACTGTTTACTGAACATTGATGTATTTTATCACATTGCTTGTGTCACCACTTTATGAAAGCAATAAACCACTCAAGTCCGTGTGTTGCAGTGATTTTAAAGGTATTTCATTGCAAGTTAAGCTCAAAGCAGCATTTGTGGCATAATGTTGACTTGATTAAAAAGAGAGAGAGAGAGAGAGAATTTAATTATATGAAATAATGCAATGATGACAAATTTCACACCTGCATCATTGGCTCTTCTGAGTTTTCTAACCTTTAATGAATTATGCACATGGAAGGTTTTTCTCTTTTTTCTGATGTGGTTTTCATCCTTTGTTTTAGATGTGGTAAAGCCTTTGTTGTATTTGAACCTATCATCCCACTTGGTTGCATAGGACTTAAATAACAAGGATGATGCTTTGCTTGTTTTATTCATATAGCAGAGGGAGGAAGAATTTGGGGGCATTTCTGATTCAGAGGTTGTTAGACAACTTCCTAATGCATGAAGTGTTGTGAAATGTGATGGCGAGGTATCTGTGTTGTCCTCCTGCACCTCCATATCACCTTGTCTTGAATGAGAGTGTCATTAATGAACCTTTCCTGATGTCAATCTATTTAACTGGGGAGTGAAAATCCAAACCTCAAGTAAATCTTTGAAGCCACCTCAGGGAAAGCAAGCTGGCGTACTGTGCACTGCATGACCTCCAGCAAAACACTTTAAGTGTGAGTGTGCGCCTACAGGGCCCTCTCCCTGGGACTCAGGTGTGTGGGTTGACAGAGAGAAATGAAGAATTTGTATCCGCATAGAAAATCATAATTTATTGTCTCAACCCAAGCTAACAAAGAAATAATTGCTAGCCTCACCATACACACGAAAATACACATGAATTTAGCTCTCTTTTCCAAAGAGACTAAAAAAGTTGCTGTTTTATTTCTGTTTTTAAAGATAAATGTAATATATTTTTGAAGTTAATATGTTTTTTGAGGTCACATTTCATTAAATTAGTTTCTCTGTCTTTAATGATTGATTACTGATTACTAATGAGTGATTATTTCTCTGTTTACTCATTTAAAAAGACTACTGTAGAGATATACCAGTGTTTACAATATTGTTTATATAATAATACATTTATGAAATTCATAGGCCATTTGTATTGTACTAATAATAAATTATCTTCATTAAATATGTTGTCACATTTATTGAAAGCAGTAAATGCATATCATTAAATGAGTGAAACATGTTAATGTTTCACCATAGCATAACAGAAATTCACATATGTCAACTTGTCATTCAAATCCTAATTAAATTATGTCCACAGTCAACACAATGTATGCAAATGACTTCAGTTTTATTAGTACCATCTGGATTTCATTTATAAATAAATTTGGTATAAACAGGTCTTTCTCAGACAAAGTTTCTCCATCATTTACTGATCAAAGAGACTCCAACTATGGAATTAAGTTTTGAACTCGGTCACCTGCGATGACACCCTTGCAAAGGTTCCGGTAATTTCAGTTGCAATCAGTAATAAGAGGATTCATAAAGATGTGTACATATGCAAAAGGCTATATGTGTATGCTGTCAGTACATTTATTTATATTATGTTTTTTTCTCTCTCTCTGTTCCAATGTGCAAAAATGTACTGTATGTGTACACGTTATGTAACATCCATAGATACAAATGAGATCCTGCAAAAACGTAACAATAACCATAAGAAAACAAAAAACAACAAATTTGAAAAACTGTTTCAGTGGCAGCTGTCAGTTTCGATCTTCATATATTCCACTCTGTTATTAGGCAATAGTTACAGCCTGGATAACCATTACTAAATTTGTTTTACAATTAAAGCCAAACATTTTACAAAACCTCCACATCTTCACGCCTGAATTAGAAAACTGTTGGCAAGTCTGCACTGGTAGCAAAATTCATTCCTTATGGCAATTAATCTGGAAATTAATCGGAGGAAATGTAATTATCATCATATTGCAGTCATATGAAGGATATGACATATTAGCAGAGACTATCAGATTTCCTGTATTGGCTGGGCAGATGGAATTGATTCTTCTCTGGTGTGTCTCTGTATGTAACAAGAATAAGCAAGTCATGAGGACAGACAGACAACATTTCAGTGTGTAGCTTGTTGCTAGCAGTTATCAAGACCCTTGCTCTGTGCTCCGGGTCTGTCTGGGTCACAAAGGGGTCAGTGGTACTGGGTGGTTTATTTGTCTCCCTTCCATTTCTTCTGGAAATCTTTGATCTGGCACATAGCAGTCACTGAAATGGACCTTTCAGTGGCTTCTTCAATCCATCTAATAGAATTAAATAGTACTTAAACTGACAGTTACAGAGTTTCAAACAGCACGGAAATGTTAGTTTTATTTTATGTTTATTATTTTTTAATTTTTTAAAAGAATGTAAATTGAATTTTGTTTTTAGTTTCGTACTGCCTTGACTAAGCTCCAGATACTTACTGACATTTAAAGATATATTTAAAGAAAGTAATAACTGAAATTATACTAATTATTGTGTTACTGTTTCTTATAGGTATAGTTTACTCCCAAAAAATCTTTTTGAATCTTTTCAGTGAATCAATTGATCTAGTTCACAAAACTGGTCCAAACGACTCGTTCACAAATCAGACATCACATGACATAGATGTAAAAATTTTCAGCGAAAAAAAAATGAAATTTGGATCTGTGGATACAATGCTATCATATGACTTCAGTTGACTTGGAATATAGTCAAAAAACATAAGACCTCTTTAATGATACTATTATAATTATTTTGGGTCCTTATAAAAGCTTAAAACTTCAGTCCCCATTCGTTGTACTTGCATATAAAAAAAGTAAGCATTCCGCTCTTCACAATTTCACCTTTGGCATTCCATGAAAAAAAAAAAATGGGTTTGGTACAAAATAAGGGTGAATAAATGATAACAGAATTTTCATATTATTTTAATATCATGTGTTGTTTCTTTTTTTTTTTTTTTTTTTCATTTTTGATTGTGTTTAAAGTCTTTAAAGTTGTATAGATCACATGAGAAATATCACGTTGAAATATTTTGACATTAATGACAATTCCCTTGCTGTCTGTCTGTGTCTGTCACACTCAAGAGATAGTCCTCAAAGCATTTCTTTTACTGAGGAAGTGACAGGGAGGGATGACAAGAGGCAAGCCACAAACAACAACAAACAAATATATTCTTGAGAATGATTTGTACATCTGTCAGCATCACCGTGGTTACGGTTGCTCCACTATTGGCTGGGAGCCAATTGGGCATAAAAAGCGTCCCCTTACCATGACGTAAATAAAACATGGCCACTCCATAGAGCCAAGCGCTTGTGACAAAATGTTTCTTCATCTCCGCTTCTGACGTGCCGCTGGGGGATTATTGTCAAATACAAGAGGAGAGGGAAGGGAGTTGTGGAGAAAGAGAGGGAGCAGAAAAGGGCAGAGGGCTTTACCTGGGGTTTACCTCCTTAGCACAGAGGGTGTAAATTGAAACTGGTGAACCAGTCACTGCTACATAAGGGTTACAAATCTGAACACCACATCCAGTCAAGCACCCACACACAGCACTGTGATGGAGGTAGACATACACCCTTTAGAAAGCAGCCAATTAGTGTGTGAAGTGTGTACATGTGTTTGCAGGTGAACATGAGTGTGATCTTTATTTCAGATGCCAAAGTAATGCTTCTAGTAATGTATGTTGTTTATCATGTAAATTGCATCATGAAACATTGCTCTGTTAATTGTTTACAACTGTTAATCGAATTGTTTGTGTGCTTTACAACATCTCGGCTAGATTTCTTGCTTGAAATGATTGTGCATAAAAAAGCAGAAATCACTTTGGAACTTGTAGCAGTAAATTATGTTTTTCACTCAGGGTAATTTGGCAATGTTGTCATGTTCTGTTTAATATGAACGAACAATCACAGCGACAGATAATCTGATAAACCCAGTGTACCCTACTTTTCATAGACTAACACACTCTCTCTCTCTCTCTCTCTCATTTCAGATTCTCACTTATTTCTATGTACTTCTACTTTATACCTTATTACACATTTGCTGGTGATTTACAATAAGGTTCCCTTTCATAGGAACTCGAGCTGCGTAATCGCATTGGGACATGCCCTGAGTGTCACATGGTCTGAAGCCCTTACACAGTCACACCAATTTATTGGCTGATGGCGCTTAAGCAACGCTTCTAGGAAGCTACGTCATGGGCTCCATAAAGGCGCTTGCTTTACGCCATCAAGTAAGATTTTCATCTGGCCTGTGTTGTACCAACGACTCACATCAAAGCGACGATCATTATTATTATCCGTTTTGAGTGGCAATACAGGATGGAATTCAAGAAGCGACTCATGTCGTTTTATACAGTGTAATTTCAGAATAATTTTAATGTGTTTTTTCCAAACCTTACAAGGGTCCGACGGGGACAGCGGTGCTGTTCGAGGCTCGCATTTTCTCACCACGAGGCGTCATCCTCACTTGTTCCAGTTCCACGGCCTCCATATTGGAGCTCTGTGTGCAGGGACAGTTTGGGATTTCGGCTTTGTGTCTGAGAAGATTGGAGTGTGAATGGACATCGGATTCTTCCTCATGTTTGTCATCCTCCCCTTGAGCGAATGTGCGATAAAAATGATAAAAATAGGTCTACACATGAGCCTGACAGGCTTGCTCTGTAATGAAGCATGAGAAATATCATTTTTTCTCCTGTTTGCCCTTCGGTCAGTGTCGGGATGAGGTCGCCGTTGTACGCACCTTGAACATCTGACAACCAGAATATGGTTCAGTTTTCCCCCGCAGCTTGCTGGGGAGTGAACATTATAAAAAGATAATTTTAAAAAACGCTTCCCGAATTCAGCCGCTGTCTCCATGACCAAGGGTCTCGAGACATGCATAACAGAATTCAATTTTCATCAAGCACAAGTGTACACAAAAACACACAGTGGACATAAGCACCACACATTGTCCCCCCATAAGAATGCTGGGGCCATTGTAGTGAACCAGTTTTCTGAATAAACATTCCCCCAATGTTCATACACCTTTCCCCATACAAATACCAGGGAAAAGGTTTATTCTGTCAGCGACCTTGCTGTAGATACATTCAGGGCTCTCATCATTTATGCCTAAATACAATAAAGGCAAAAACATTATCAAATTCCCTTCAACCAGCCACAGTATTAGAGAAGCGAAGGCTTCCCTCCACTGTGCCACTGTTTGGGGGCAGTCGCCAAAAGTAAGCCAAGAGCACCATCTAGTGGTTACAGGTTGCGCTGCAGGCAAGAGCCATGCATTAATCCCTCTGTCTGCCCATCTGTTGGCTTGGCAGCAGCTGACGAGCATTTCAAAATGGGTACTTAGAATGATAAAGCATGGTTATGTAATTCAATTCAGGCGAACTCCTCCAGTGTTCAGTGGAGTTGTTCCGACAGACGTTTCTGTTTGGGAAGCCCCGTTTTTGATTCTGGAAATTCATTCTCTCTTAGAAAAGGGCCAATAGAGGAGATTCCCCCTTCTCAGAGAGAGTGCGGAATTTACAGCTGTTATTTTCTGGTCCCGAAAAAGACGGCGGCTTGCGTCCCATTCTGGATTTGAGACATTTTAATTTCAAACAAATGAAATGTCAGTTCGAAATGCTGACAGAAGCCAATAATGTCACAAGTGCAGCCGGGGGACTGTTTTGTGACAATAGATTTGAAGGACACTTATTTCCATATTCAGATTGCACCGAAGCACAGGTGCTTTCTCAGATTCGCTTTTGGGAGCAAAGTGTATCAATTTTGCATCCTTCCGTTCGGACTTGCACTGGTACCACGAACTTTCACAAAATGCATGGATGCAGATTTAACACCCTTGAGGCTTCAGGGCATCTGCGTTTTGAATTATTTCGACGATTGGTTGGTGCTAATCCACTCGGAGACTTTGGCTGCCCAACATCGAAATGTCATTCTCAGCCATTTGAGCAATCTAGGGATGTTTGTAAACCTAGACAAGAGTGTCCTGTTGCCAAGGTAACATACTCTGTTACTAGGGGTGGAGGTAGATTCGCGGGGAATGCAGGCGCGTCTGTCTAGAAGGTTCGGCAGAGTGGTAGTGGATCTGTTCACTTCGAGCGAGACATCACACTGTCCCCTATGGTTTTCCCTCTCACCCCCGGCACCGCTGGGCATTGATTCATTGGCGTATCAGTGGCCAACAACGCGTCTTTACATGTTTCCACCAATCAGTCTGCTGCACGCAATTCTGTAGAGATTTCATGAGGATCGGGTTTGGCTTCTGTTAGTCGTGCCGTTTTGGCCATCTCAAGTATTGTTTTTGACTCTGGACTCTCTCCTGGAGAAAGTGCCTTGGGAGATTCCAGTCAGAACAGACATGTTGTCTCAGGCTCGGGGCAGCATTTGGCATCCCCGGCCAGACTTGTGTAAGTTATGGGTATGGCCCCTCATTGGGGCGCATTTTTGAATGATGGGTTCTCCCGCACTGTGGTTGATACCATTCTAAATGCTAGAGCTCCATCATCTAGGAAGCATAATATGTTCAAGTGGCATATTTTTGTTCCATGATGTACAGCGCAAGGTGAATATCCAGTTCACTTCCCTGTCAGTACAGTGCTGGATTTTTTGCAAGAGTGTTTTGGGGCTGGGGTTGTCCCGGCAACGCTTAAAGTCTATGTTGCTGCTTTAGCAGCTGAGCATGCGCTTATCAATTGAGTCTATGTCAGTAGACATTCTCTTGTCTCTTGTTTTATGCACAGGGTATGCAGGCTTAGACCTTTTTGTCCCATCTGCGTTCCTTTATGGGATTTATCTGTTGTTTTAGTGGCACTCTCGGGTGCTCCGTTTGAGCCCTTGGCAACAGTCGCTGATAAGTTTCTGACTCTTAAAACAGCCCTGCTGGTGGCATTGGAGTTGTTAAAAAGGGTTGGTGATTTGCATGCCCTTTCAGTTAATCCCTTATGTATGGATTTTGCGCCAGGGTATTCAAGGGTGGTGTTAAGACCTTTCTTGGGCTATTTGCCCAAGGTTGTTTCTACATCATTTCACTCATAGACTATTCATTTTCAGGCTTTCTATCATCCCCCATTTGAGTAGGTGGAGCATAAAAGATTGCAAATGCTTTGCCCAGTTCGGGGGCTGCGAGTGTTGACCATACTAGCCAGTGGCATAAGTCAGAGCAGTTGTTTGTGTGCTTTGGTGGCCGCAACAGGGGTGTTTCATGTCCAAGCAAAGACTGTCTCATTGGCTAGCTGATACAATTCAAGTGCTAACAAAGCACACGGTTTACCTTTGCCTTTGAGTATTCAAGCTCATTCTATGAGGAGCATGGCATCCTCATGGCCTTTGGATAGAGGTGCATCCTTTGAGGTCATTTGTATGGCAGTAGGATGGTCCTCTTTGCATACATTTGTTAGATTTTATAATCTGGACGAGGGTTTGACTCCTGCTTCCCAGGTTCTCTCTGTTGGAACATGCTTTAGAATATGCTTTTGCTTGCTTGTGCGCCACTATATGCTTGCCACATGGGCATAGACGGTTGGCAGCACTGTTCTCATGGCGTGAATGTATATCGTTCCCAATGCAATCACGCAGCTCGAGTTCCTACGAAAGGGAACGTGAAGCGTAACCCTGGTTCCCTGAATTGGAATGAAACACTGCGTATGCTGGCCATACTCTCTAGCAGCTGCATAGGTTCGTGCCTTCATGAAGAAAATCTGACTCGATGGTGTGAAGTGAGTGCTTTTATAGAGCCCATGATGTAGCTCCCAGGGGTGTCGCTTAAATGCCATCAGCCAATAAATTGGCGTGATTGTATAGGGGCTTCAGACCACATGACACTCAGGGCGTGTCCCAACGCCATTATGCAGCATCTCGTTCCCACTCAGGGAACCATGACGTTCTATATGTAAGCATTAGTTAATGCATTAGGCATCATGAACTAAAAATTAACAATGACTTTCATCTTGAGTATTTCATCTTGGTTAATGTTCCTTTATAAATATGCAATTGTTCAGTGTTACTTCATTTTAGTTCATAATATGTTAAATAATGTTAACATGCATTACTGTAAAAATACTTAACATGAAAATGTGCTTGATGTAGTAACATCTACATTAACGGGAATGATTGAAGTCAAAATGATGACTTAACATGTCTGAATCAACCTGAATACATTAGGTTACTCAAACAAAACTAATTTTAAGGTTAAAGTCAGGGGGAAATATCTCCAATCACAGATTACCAATTTTTAGAGTGTAATATGTTAAAATTAAATATAAGTGATGTTAAAATATTGATCATCGTTAGTCCTTGTTAATGTAAAAGAATATAACTTTAGTGAAAAGTATATCCAAAAAAAAAAAAAAAGCAATAAGCACACATTCTTTTGTCATGAATTCTATTTGCACAAAACCACACAGAAAACCATGAGCCACAAGTGAGTGATCTTGAATCCTGTGTTATTGTATTAAATCCACTTCTTTATGAAATAATAAAACATAGTCCTTTTGCAAATTGATAAATATACTCTTGTCCAATGCTTGGATAACAGGCTGGTTCATGTGAGAAGTGGGATTAAGATTGTCCCCCAGATTATGCGTCCCTATCCCAGCTCTCCCACTGCCCATATGGAATTACACAGCCAAAGTAATCCAATAGTTTGTTGTACTCTTCTGATATGAGCAGCTGTAGGACAGCTTGTGTCTAAACACACAGTGTAACTCACGCACAGACAGACTGGAGATAGTGGTGCAGATAGTCTCATCAAAATACATGAATGTGACTTTGCCTTTGTTCTGCCCTGCTGCTGGCCGAGTGGGAATTAGCCACGTCGTAGAGTGCGGATACCATGTTAAAGATTTATTCCTCGGGTACGAGCATCTACTTTCAAAACCTGTACTTACGCTTTCAACATACACCAGTGGTGATGTGAATTATTATGTGTGCGCTCTTAAGCGCTCTAGTGCTGTATGTGGGTTTGATTCCAGCATGGATTAGACTACTGTGCATGCCTGTTATTGCTTTTCTGTGTGTGTGTGTGTGTGTGAGGGTGAGAGAGTGTTTGTGCAAGATGATTTAATCGTTTAGCGAAAGTTACCATGCTACAGAAGATATGCAACCATGCCAAGACATTGCATAGAAAGAAGTGTGTTAGGGTTTGCACTTTACTTCTCATTTTTACTAGCTGGCTTGTCATACAGAAAAGCACTGGCTTGCACCTGGGCAAAGCTTGATTAGTTTCAGGGCGATATACAAGACTTTTATCTTGTATGTGATCACACACCAAATGAACTCGGTACAACTTCATATGTCCGCAGCGCAAGCATGATACGCTTATAACTTGCAGTGAGAATGCAAAGAACTGTCCAACTTTTGTCGCCAGAGCAACCGAACATTTGGTAAGTTAATCAAAAAAGTAATCCACTACACATTACTAATTACTTCTCTAAAATCTGGTTACTTTAATGATTACCTATGCTGATTATAATATGATTATGATAAAACAAAAACTTTAGTGTAACCTTAAAGTTATTAGTAATGTAATTACTTTTCCCTGAAGAAATAAGTAAAGCAATCCCATTACAATTTTTAGAAAAGTCCTTCATAATTGGTAGCGGATATCTTTTTTTTATTTATTTATTTTAAACCACAGCTGATTATGTAAAAAAAGTAATCACATTACTAATTGCTTAATTGCAGCTATTTTTAAAATGCAACTAAATCTTTTCACAGAAAAGTATTTTGTTTTTCCACTCGTTCATTGTCACACGCAAGCAGTTTAACCGGAATTTATGTTTGAAATGTATTTCACGTAAATATTATCATTATATTATAAATAGCTATTTATAATGATATATATTATTTTGAATATGTGAAACCCAAATAATACAGTTGTAATACATTTGAAAGTGAGTAATTGTAATCTAGTACAATAATTTGAAATGCAATAATTTTCACTTTGTTTTCACTAATTACTTTAACTGTGACCAACAACTATTCACTACAGACCCAACAAGTCGACTGGGTGCCACTGCTAGTGTGTGTATATGCATATTTTTCACACATGATTGTAATGTACAACATATGGCCAAAGATGGTGAGACAGATGTATACACAGTGTACGCAGTTTTGTTACAGCTTGGTCCTGCTGGCTACTGGAGTGAGTTTGGTCCCATTTAGTAACCCTCTCCTCTCTACCTGGTGTGTGTTATCTGCTCTTCGACTTGTTTAACAAGAGCTATGGAGCCTTCTCAGCAGTCATGGTGTGTGATGTCTATTTCAGACCTTTGTTTCCTGTTCTACATGTATTATAAGTCAGTGTTTTTTTTCTGACATGTGCTTGTATGTGTGTGTTGGGGAATATTGCCATGACTCAGGCAGGTATATGTGTGTGTGGCTGTGAGTGCTTGTCCAGGCACTGTGAGTGTGTGTGTGTGTGCGTGGTGCTTTTGCTGCTGACAGTTCTTCTGCATCAGGTCAAGTGGTGATTGTGCTGGTAGCAAAGGGAAGAGTGACTTTTCTCTCTCTTTTTATTGACAAAGCATCAGCAGGGTGGCCTTACTGATATGAGCTGCGCACAGGCAATCAGGAGCAGCGCGCACACACACACACACACACACACACACACAAACATACACATGTTGGTGCAGCTATCCTTATCAGGGCTCTCCATAGACATAATGATTTTTATACTGTACAAACTATAGATTCTATCCCCTAACCCTAACCCTACCCCTAACCCTCACAAACTTTCTGCATTTTTACATTTTCAAAAAAACATAGTTTATTATGTTTTTTAAGTGATTTGAATTATGGGGCCACTAGAAACATCCTCATAAAACACATTTATAGCATAATACCCTTGTAATTACCAGTATGTAACCTAAAACAAGGTCCTCGTAAACCACCTAAACCTGCCCGCACACACACACAAATACTATGTTTTTATATCATTGTGGGGACTCTCCATAGACTTCCATGCATTTTTTGGATTTTATACAGATCTAACGATAATTTCTATACCCTAACCCTACCACTAAACCTAACCCTCATAGAAACCTTTTTGCATTTTTACATTTTCAAAAAAAGCATCATTTAGTATGTTTAATAAGCCATTTCCCTCGTGGGGACCGCTGGCTGGTCCCCACAATGTAGGTGATCTCAGGTTTTACTATCCTTGTGTGGACATTTGGTCCCCACAATGTAGTATAAACATGTATATATATATATATATATATATATATATATATATATATATATACACACACACACACACACACACACACACACACACACACACACACACACATACACACTGAAATCACGTTTAGATGCTTATGTTTGTTCAATTTGTGGTAGGATAATAGCCCTGCAGAGTTTATCAGACATCCATCTCTAATTTTTCTGCTTAAAGTGAGTTAATCTGTCTGGTAGCTTTTGTAAACACACGTACACTTACACTGGCTTATTTAAAAACAGATCGTGTGTTTGCTGATTGTTTGTCTCTTGTCTATAATCTAGTGGAGGTCACAGTTATTTAAACATTACGTTTAAGTGGTCAGAAATGACTCCCTGACATGACAACTGAGATTCAAGACTCAACTATCATTGCAAGGCAAATACATGCAGTTGTTTGTATTGGTTCTAAGTAATTAGACATCCTGTGGATGACTTTATTAAAGCAGTAAGTTACGATAGGCCATACTTAATTGCACTCTTAAACCACTAAATGTCAGGGGTTTCAAGTACAATTTTATCATATATGAATATATGTAGTATAAATGGCTTTTATATTTAAATACAATGAATACACTGGCCTTTATATCAGTCAGTCAGACAGGCAGGCAGGCAGGCAGGCAGGCAGGCTCATAGAAATTGTTGTATTTGAGACCCTGGCATGTCGTGAGAACCCTTAAAGTGAACTGCTTGGCTTACATTTGGTAACTGATATAATTAGTACCCTTTCTTTGGGATCTTGGCAAATCAGGGCCAATGTGTTTATGCCTGTGTGATTGTATATGTGAGGGGGCCATTTATAGTGCTGAAATGAAAGTGTCCTGAATGTTTAATCCTTCATCTATTTACCCAAATTTCCCCTGGGATGACATCAGCGATACAATTGACCCATAATAACTTTTTACACACAGCCAGGGCTTACTGACATGCCCCTGTCTGTGTTTCTCTGGCACTCTGTAATTAACACAGTTGGGTCTGAAAGTGAGGTCAAATTTCCTTCGAGAGGGACTGTGGTCTCAAGCCCCCAGAGGCTTTGCTCCACATGACAGTGATTGCCACACACACACACACACACACACACACACCTCCCATTGTTTGTCATTCAGTCTTGTACACCTTCCCATTCTCTCTCCCTCATGCCAACAAACCTACTCATACACAATGAAAGGGGCCTGAAGCCCGACTGACCCAAGCCATCAATGATTAATGGACCAAGCCAAACCTCAGGCAGAGCAGCCTGATGACCAGACAAGCTGCGGAAGGTCAAAACAAGCCTTACACACAGGGAGACCCACACCCACACAAACAAAATATTAACTCACTGCTGAGACTGCCAATAAATAAATAAATAAATAAATAATAATAATACTAATGATAATAACAATAATAAGATAATATGAATACCATATAAATGAATCTCCACAAACAAATAGTATTTGATCAAATCGAGACAGGCCCCATTTCCAGCAGCCATCACTTGGCTTGAGTAATCATGCTAAATTGCTAATTTGGTACTATAAAATCACTTGCCATTACATCAAACACCGCTGAAAGTTATTTGGTTCAATAAATGAAGCTTAACTTTGTCTTTGTGTTTGTTTTTGAGTTGCCACTGTATGCAATAGACTGACATGTCTTAAGATCAATATTAGGGCAAAAATGGGCAAAAAAGAAACAGCTTTCTCTAGAAACTTGTCAGTCAATCATTGTTTTGAGGAATGAAGGCTATACAATGCTTAAAATTGCCAAAAAACTGAAGATTTCATACAAAGGTGTACACTATAGTCTTTAAAGACAAAGGACAACTGGCTCTAAAAAGGACAGAAAGAGATGTGGAAGGCCCAGGTGTACAACTAAACAAGAGATTAAGTACATCAGAGTCTCTAGTTTGAGAAATAGACACCTCACATGCCCTCAGCTGACAGCTTCATTGAATTCTACCCACTCAACACCAGTTTCATGTGCAACAGTAAAGAGAAGACTCAGGGGTGCAGGCCTTATGGGAAGAATTGCAATGAAAAAGCCACTTTTGAAATAGAAAAACAAAAAGAAAAGGTTAGAGTGGGCAAAGAAACACAGGCATTGGATAATGGATAATTGGAAAAGAGTGTTATGTATCTTAACCTCATTGAGCTTTTTTGGAATCAACAATATCTTATATTGAATGCGATATGTAATTGGTAGCCAGTGGAGATGTTGCAGAATGGGAGTGATATTTTACTTTTTACTAGAAGTAAGAACTCTAGCTGCAGAATTCTGGATGTATTGTAGGTGATTTAGAGTGGGTAAACCATAGAAGAGTGAGTTACAATAATCCAGTCTAGAGGAGAAGAATGCATGGACAGGTGTTTCTGCATCGTTGGTATTGATTACTGGTCAGAGACGGGCAATATTGCATAAATGAAAAAATTACATCTTTATAATGTTATTAACATGAGCCTTGAAGGTGAGTGATGTATCAAAAATCACCCCAAGGTTAAGAACAGTGAGAGAGGGTTGAATGGCAGTACCATCAACATCCCAGGTAAGGTCTGAACAGCGTGATACCAATGATTTGGGGCCATTATCAAAATCTCAGTCTTCTTTGCATTGAGCCTCAAGAATTTAGCATCCAACCAATGTCTTAAATCATGGAGGCATGCAGATAATGAGGGTGGTGGGAATGGTGGTGATGAGCTGTAACTAACATAAATCTGGGTCTTATCCGCATAACAGTGGGAACTAAGGCCATGTTTCTTTATAATTTTGCCAAGTGGAAGGATATAAATTACAAAAAGAAGGGGCCCCAGCACTAACCCTTGTGGGACTCCTCTTAAAACAGAAGCAATTGATGGTTTGTAATTCTGTATTGAGACAAACTGCTGCCTACCTTGTAAATAGGTTACTAACCAATGATAAGCAGTGCCGGAGATGCCTATGGCTAAAAGACGAGTAAGAAGGATTTTATGGGAGACAGTGTCAAAAGCTGAGCTAAG
Organism: Myxocyprinus asiaticus; assembly: GCF_019703515.2. Lineage (NCBI taxonomy): Eukaryota > Metazoa > Chordata > Actinopteri > Cypriniformes > Catostomidae > Myxocyprinus > Myxocyprinus asiaticus. The sequence continues at coordinate 18,189,345 of NC_059370.1, read as the reverse complement.
ATCGAGTAGAAGAAGAATGTTGAGTGATTCTGTGTCTGCAGTAATGAGAAGTTCATTTACTCCCCTTAATAGAGCTGTTTCAGTGCTGTGTAGTGGGCAAAAACCTGACTGAAAGGGCTCAAAAAGATTGTTAGACTTCAGGTGTTCCTGAATTTGGGAATCAGCTAGTCTCCCAAGGATCTTGTCCACAAATGGAAGGTTGGAAATAGGCCTATAACTCTCCAATAGACAAGGGTCAGCACTAGGTTTCTTGAGCATAGGGGAGACAGCGGCTAATGGAACAATCCAATAAAGCTAATGGAACAATACCAGAAGCAAGTGATGTATTAATCAGGTGAGAGATAGGAGTAGTGATAGCATGAAGAGAAGTTGGTGCAGGGTCAAGTTGGCATGCTGAAGAGTGTGATTTATTAATCAACTCAGCAACATAAGACGGGGTGGTATGGTAAAAAGTAGTATGTCTGGTGACTAGGTGGATATGAAAAAAAATTAAATACTCAGCAGCCTTAGAAGGGTTAAAGTGGCTGCAGATTGTGTCAGTTTAGTTTTTGAAAAACTGGAGAAATTATTCACATAGCTCAACAGATGCAGTTGGAGACAGTGATGGAGACTGTGTAAGTTTCTTAGCAATGGACAAGAGAGTTTTAGGTTTACAGTTTGAGTTATTGATAATGTTTGCCTGTGCAGTGTTGAGAGAAGCCTTGTACTGGAGCCTTGTTTTGGACTCTCTCTCTATCTATCTATCTATCTATCTATCATATATATATATATATATATATATATATATATATATATATATATATATCAAAGATTAATACCTGAAAAATGTCTAAAAATGTATTTTTTTTAATCTGAACATTTAAATGTACATTTTAAAATAATTTCTTGCAAGTTTTTTTTAGACAAAATATACAGTAAATGTATTTCTTTTTTTATTATTAACAATTTTGTTGATTCCATATTACATAAAAAAGAAAAAGAAATAACAGAATATTTGGAATCACATTATATAATTTACAACCTTTCCCCCCAAACATTAACCCCCTACCCCCCACCCAACACTAACAGATACCCACTGGGGGTCAAATGCCTATTGACAAAGACATACAAACAGACAATAAAACAGTAGAAAATATTTAGAAATATATATATATATATATATATATATATAAATATATAAACATAAAAAGTATATGTTCAAAAACAAAAAGGCTACAACACACACATTTAAAACAACACGTCTCCCTCCACTGCCCCTCCCCAAGAGCCTTCTAAAAAGGCTAAATAGCTGACCCATTTCTAATTGAATGAATCCATTTTGCCTAGCCTTCTATGTGACAATTCTTCAAATGTCGCTACCCTGCCCATCTCCGCATACCACTCACGAAACGAGGGCGCTCCAGCCGACTTCCATCCTCTAAGGATAACCTGTCATAACACTGGCCAGGATCCAATTCTGCATGTACTTATCCCCTACATCAATGACCGCCCCATCACCTAAAATGCAGAGTCTGGGGCAAAATGAGATTTGAGTACGTCACCCATAAAACTCTGGACCCTCAACCAGAATTCTTGTATCTTAACACACCACCAAAAAACATGGGTTATGACCCCATCTTCTGATTGGCATCACCAGCAGGTGGGTGTGTCTTTAAGACCCAGCCTATACAATCTAGAGGGGGTCCAATAGAATCTATGTAAATTTTAAATTGCATAAGGCATACCCTTGCATCTCTAGATGTAGACTTGATGTTTTTTAGAATTCTAGCCCACACTCCCTCCTCCAATACCAAGTTTTGATCTGTCTCCCATAATCTCCTGAGCGAAGATGAAGCTCCGTCCCCAAAACTCTGAATTAGCAGGGAGTAATACACTGATACCTCATGGCCTTTTCCAAATGCAGTAATCACCACTCACAGAGTATCTGCCGCTTTAGTGGGGTGTATGTTACTCCCAAAAATAGTACAGAGCAGGTTTTTATTAAGGGATCAAAATTAACTCTAACTAAATCACACAATTTTTATGGGAATGAAATGCCCAAATACTTAATGCCCTGTTTAGGCCACTGGAAGGCGCTCGGCTGAAAAGCCATTACTGGGCAGTACACTGTCAGAGCCAAAGCTTCGGATTTAGACCAATTGACTCCGTAACCTGAGAACTTAGAAAATGAATGAATAATTCTTTGGAGGCAAGGCATAGATCTAGTGGGGTTGGAGACGAATAATAAAATATCATCTGTGTAAAGCAAAAGTTTATGTGCCATACCTCCCGCCACCACCCCTGGAAAATCATCTTCCTTTCTTATTGTGGCTGCTAATGGTTCCAGGGCAAGACAGAACAATAATGGGGAAAGAGAGCAACCCTGCCGGGTACCCCTGTCCAGAGTAAATTAATCTGAAATGAATCCATTTGTTTGTACTGCAGCTACCGGGTGTCTATAAAGTAACTTAATCCATCCAATAGAAGTATTCCCGAACCCGTATATGTCCAAAATCTTAAAAAGATAATCACATTCTACCATATCAAACCCCTTTTTCGCCCCACCTGATCTATATGTGTAAGAGATGTCATAACTTTTTTGACAACATTTTACGTCTAGCTGGATCAGGATAATTGGACGGTAACTCTTACACTCGCTTGGATCTTTGTCCTTTTTAAGAATCAGACTGATCCGGGCTTGTGTCATGGTTGGCGTAAGCTTTCTATTCTTTAATGATTCCATATAAACTTCTAACAAAAGTGGAGCCAGTTCTGTATCATAAGATCTAAAAAATTCAGCGGCAAAGCCATCTGGCCCCGGAGCCTTTGAACTTGTTTCAGCGCAGGTATCTCTCTCCATATTGACACAGATGAGGCAAGGCCTTAATTACCTAGTCAAGCTCCTCCAAGGTTATCACAGAATCAAGATCATTTTTTTGCTCAGTCGTCAGTTTAGGGAGTTCTAATCGTTCCATGAAGTTTCTAATATCTTCATCAGTAGACGAAGACGTGGAACTGTAGAGATCAAGATATAATTCTTTAAAAGCATTACTAATATCAATGGTCAAGGTAAATATTTTACCACCTGCAGATTTCACTGAGGGAATGGTAGAAAAAGACTCTCTCTGCTTTATATACCTAGCCAAAAGCTTCCCTGCTTTGTCCCCCGACTCAAAGTATGACTGTCTGCCCTGAATAGCCTAAACTCCACCTTCCGCAACAAAATAGTATCACATCTGTATTTCAATCAGGTCAATTCTCTGAGGCCATCAGACGACATTCAGCTCTTCAGCTCTGCCTCAGCATTTTTAATATTCCCTTCCAGCTCTACGATGAATGAGGCATACTGTATGATCTGGTCCCTAAGAACCGCCTTAAGTGCCTCCCAAGCCACACCCACAGAGGATACTGAGGATCAGTTGGTCTCCATATAAACATTGATTTCAGCCTTTAACATTTGTTGGAATTCAGGATTTTGCAAAAGGGATACATTAAAGTGCCAACTATATGATTTATTTTTCTCCATATGTGGCAACACCTCTAAACTCACCTGGGCGTGATCTTAGACTAAGTTGTTTCCAATTGAGCAGCCAACGACAGAAGAAATGAGGGGCTTAGATATAAAATAAAATAAAATAAAAATCTATTCTAGAATAAATCTTTTGGACTGATGAAAAAAAATTATAGTCCCTACCAGATGGGTTCAAAAGTCCCCAAATATCTGTAAGACCAAGATTTTTACACATCCTGTGAAGCGTCAATGTTGCTCTAGGGGGCTTACACACTTTTGCTTCACTATGATCCATCAAAAGATTAACGTCTCCTCCCAATATTATATGATGAGGGATGCCAGAGGCTTGCAGAATCCCTTCAAGATCTATAAAAAAGCCCTGATCATTAGCGTTAGGTGTGTAAATATTAGCCAAAATCAACCTTTGCCCCTGAATTTCTGCTAAAACAATAATGACTCTTCCTAATTTATCTTTAATCTGTTTGAGACATTTGAAGTGTAGATGTTCATTTATCAATGTAATGACTCCCCTGCTCTTACTTGAGCCAGCACTAAAGAAAACATGTCCACCCCACATCTTCTCAAATATTTCAGCTTCCTTCAGGGAAAGATGTGTTTCTTGAAGAAACACAATATCATATTTCTTATGTTTAAGAAAAGAAATAACCTTCCTTCTTTTTTGGGGGTGCCCCAACCCATTCACATTCCACGTGGAGAGAGAAAATCCACTCATATTAACATTTGATATTTTGACATATTAGAAAATATAGATTGTGTGTCAAAAATAAAATTATAAAGACCACATTCCCCATTAGTGCAACAAACAACCCCCCAAAAAAAAAAAAAAAAAAAAAAGAAAAACATGCGCATTAACCCTGTGCACGACAGCGCCAACCAGTGTCTATCCCTCTAACTCAAACAGTCCATGTACGCCTACGAGAGTCCCCGCGACATCTTTGCTGTTGGATTGCTCAAGTCCAGTGCTTCTATACAAATTTTGTGAGACAGAATTACACAGCAACAAATAGTCTATAAAACAAACTTCAGCCAATAAACTAAATAAACACATAAAACATGTAGATTAATCCTAGCAGAACCAGCAAAAAAAGAAAAAAAGAAAGGGCTGTTCAGTTCTTTGGGCAGTCAAACGAATGTTCAGTAAGCCGGCCCATTCGGCTGATACATGAGTGCAACAAAAGACCCATTCACTCCAATGTTCTGCAAGAGATATTCCACAAAACAAACTCCAGGCCACAGGAGGCATAAGCACCAAAAACGTGCAGATTTATCCACAAGCTGTCCCGAAGAAATGATATTACACAAAACAAACTCCGGTCACTAGGTGGAACCAGCACAAAAAGAAACGAAAAAGGCGCCCAGCATCCTCAGACAGTGAAATGTATGTTCAGTGTGTCAGGCTCACTAAGCAGCAACATGAAAATAACCAAATGGCTTACTCACTCCAATGTTTTTATGAAGGACAGTGCTTGCTGTGGGCATGTAAATTCTCTACGTCCATCCTTAGTATCTATTCTCAGTTTGGCCGGAAACATCAGAACAAAAGCGACCTTCCATTGATGTAAGAGATTCTTGCATTCCCTGAATCTATCACATTTCTCTCTTGTTGAATTTGCAAAGTCTGGGAACAAGAAAATGCTGTGGTTCTTCCAAGAAAGCTTTCCTTTACTCCTTGTCTTGCGTAACACAAGATCATTATCAGATGATCTCAGAAATTTGGCCAGAATTGATTGGGGCCTGTCTCCTTCCATGGGTCTCCGAGCAGGAACCCTGTGAGCTCGCTCGACTTCCAGTTTATGGCCTGTTATGTCGAGCAGATTCAGGAAGAGCTCGTCTAGGAATTTCTCCATATCTCGGCCTTCTTCATTTTCAGGAATTCCAACAATTCGGACGTTGTTACGCCGATTACGATTCTCCAAATCCTACAGTTTTTCCCAAACATGCTGCAAATCCACCTTGGTCGTTAGCGGGTTAGCAGCTAATTCCCTCTCCAATGACTAGCTAATCTATTAGTTTCTTGACATCCCCTATTCTTGTAACCAACTCAGTGAATTTCGTCTTCATGGCCGTAATCGATCGACGTATTACAGCAAGATCCTCCAAGTCCGCCACGACCATCGCCAGCATCACGACATACTGGACAGCTGACACTGGATTTCTCCTGCCGCACCGTCCAAACTGAGTCCCTGGTCTGCGACCCTGTCAGGGGTGTCAGCTTGAGCATGTAAGTGTCTTTTAATGTCTCCAGAGCCCGAGGATTTTGAATTCTTTGACATGTTGTCTTCATAGAACAGTTAAGAATCTGGATGTATCAAATCTCACCGGTTTATGACACAAATAGTAATAAAACTAGCAAAGTGCTCAGAGCTCACTGTTCACACGTCCGACCCTCACATGGCACCACGCGACTCCAAGTAAATGTATTTCTGATGATTTTGTAATGTTTGTTGTAATGTATCGTGTTGTAATATACAGTACCATGAAGCAGTCATGTAATCAGTACTCTCTATATATTTTTTTTTGTATTTTTGTGCTGTATATCTATACTTCCGGTCAAAAGTTTGTACACTTTTGTTTCTTATACATTTTAAAACTTTTTGATTTAAATGTGTGTTTAAATGCTTCAAATTAGTGCCTACATGAGAATTTAGTATTTAGGAAAAAGTGATTATTTTGAAGATGGGCTGTATTTGCTCATACTAATGAGTGGTTAATTTTTTAAGATACACAAGCGGTGAGATGTAATTTGAGTTTGTATATGGCACAGAGGAAAAGCATTTAGTTTCAATTAATCTGTCTTCTTAGGCATGAGTGATGGCCTCATCTGCTACAAGACATGATGCCATGATCTAATAAACAGATGGCCTTGCTACGCATGGGGTGACCATTTTCCAGAGAAATCCCTCATTAGCATCGCTGACTTTCAGCCTTCTGATTCGTTCCGTTTATGAGGACCAATTTGAGAGTGAAGCCCTTCAGGCCATTTTGGCAGAATAAACATGTGGGTGACAAATAAAACCATTAAAAATTCTTGCATGGCCCACACATGGGGCTTATAATGGCTTTTCTTGCTTATCCAAAATTTTGTGCTAGACCTGCCATGAGGACATGTCTTCATGCTTACATTATCGACACTAAACCTCCTTTAAAATCCTCTCAGTCCTGATCTTATGATTCCCCCTCTAAGACACTCACATCTTGGAGTGTATTGACTACCCTCAGCCTTGTAAACGAGTGGCAGGAATATCCATAAAGCAGTGTGAATTGATATAATTATAAAGTGAATTGAGTGCTGCTGTACACAAACACACACACACACACACACACACACACACACACACACACCACACCTCCATTATCTGCTCTTGGTGGGTATAATAGTCAGTGGCTGACCGTATGGTCTCTGCACGACAAAAGGTTATGAGCTCTCTTTGATAAGAGTTTTGTAAAAACTTTTGTTTGATAAATCTGTCCATCCCTTCCACCCAGGAACACTGGCTAATTAGCAGAGGGCTGATGCTGAGTTTCTGGTTAAGAGTGGCTTGTCCATGAGTATGCAAGCATGTGTGTCTCAGTGGCAGTCCAGCCTGAGAAGGTTTAATTTATTTAGGTGGTCACAGTCAGTGAACCCCACGAGCACCTCCTAGCTCCACCTCCACACATTATTGCTAATTGTCTGTGATGTCTCTCTCCATGTTTGCCTAAGACCTTCACTCCTTCTCATCTATCTATCTATCTATCTATCTATCTATCTATCTATCTATCTATTGTTGTGGTTTCTGCCACCTCTGTGAAACATCACTCTTGAAGTCTTGGGGTTTTGATGCCAGAAGATAGACTTTATTATCAGAGATAAAAAAGCAGAGTTGTTCCCAGCAAAATGGTTTGCATCCGCTTAAATACATATCATCTACCAAGGAGTGGCCAATACATTCCATACCTGTCATGTCACCATCATCCATCACCCTATTCTTTGACTCCAGTCTGTTTATTTTTAAGAAGTGGACAGGAGACACCTGTGGAGGAACCTTAACATATATTTTCTCAGCAGTCATGAGAGCAATTTACTATATGTGAGCACATTCCATTCCTACAAAGACTTCTCCATACACACACAAAGATCCATGCTTGACCATCAGAAATAATTGTAGAATAAAATGGCTATATTAACATTGATTATACTTGATTAATTTATACTCGATAAAAATATTCTACATATCCCCCCTCTGGGACTTACATAAGTCCCACTTTCACTGTCCTTATTCAGAGTGCAGTTTCATAATTCAGTCTCCTCAGTTATGCTTTCTAGCGACTTAGTTAAATCACACAGCTTCACCACCAATGACCAGATTATGCAACCGCACTCCGGTGGAGATGTCCGAATCAAACATCTCTATCCAAGTTTGATTGAGAATGTAGTAAAAGTTTCTGTCTCATTATTCCTTCATTCAATAAATTAAACCTATAAGCATGTTATACTGTTAGCATGAGCATGCAATTGGTTCAGCCTTGTCTTTGGTTGTCACAGTTATGTAGACATAAAACATAAAACAAAATATTCATCATCATATTAAGATTTATTTTTTTATTTTTTTTGTAGTGTAGATATCTTCATCCCAGATACTTTGTGCATCGTAGAGGGTCACCCTTTGGGGAGAGGTTAGGCAAGCACTTACACCCAGGGTATGGCTCATTATTCATCTCCTCATACATATCTTCATTGGAGGAATCAATTTCCTCCCAATCTGGTATTTATGTCCATCCAGAGTAGGTGTCGTTGCATTGGACTGTTCACATTGATCAATGTCATCTGCTTCACTGTTGCACAGAACAAGAATGATTTTACTAATGTTATCACTCAACAGAATATTATTCCTTCCACAAGGATTGTTATTCTAATCATCATATTAATTTTAGCTAATCGTGCACCCCATTTCTTAAAGAATTCTATTTAAATTGTTTTAAACAAACAACGCAAGAAATGTTAATCTTTAGTCACCACCATGTTTTCTTTTTCCATTCTTCATTAATATTAAAATGTACATGAGTTCAATAAAAGCATAAGTAAAAGTAATAAATTATTTTTCAATCTTAATTCTTCATCATACAAACATTCCCAGGTTTGTGTAATACTGCTTTAATAAGTCAGGAACTCCTTTGCCTGCAACGGTTCTCAAAACTTTACCCCTAAAACCAATCTATAAATAATTTTCTACACAGGGTATGATCCCCTGATGGCACAGTGACAGAATGCTTGGTATTTAACACTGTGATAAGTTGTTTTAGTAAAGCGGTTATTAAAATGCAGCCAGGTTGAGTGGAACTCACAATTTTCAGGCAGGTTTCTTCTAGACCTCCCTTTTGATGCTTCCGACATAAAAACATCCATCCACTCACTTAAACCCATCTCACCCATTCTTGGGCAGGCTAACAGGGGTGGTGATGCCCTGCCTTAGGTTGCCCCCCCTTTTTGCCATTGGAGAGTCTTACCCATCACTGGGTCATCACCTCATGCCACTGGTCTCAATACCGCTCAGTACAATTAGCCAATCCTTAATAATTTTATGTAACAGATATTTTCTTTTGATTCAGGGAGTATCACCTGAGAACCATCACAGCCAATGGAACCATCTACAACTGCTTAAATATGGAGACAGTTCAAAACATGGTTAAATTCAAAAAGCATTATTCAAAATCTAACAATCTATTAAAATTGTCCAAATTAAAAGTAAAATGCTACAATTTAACTCATTTACAGATAATTAATTTCCATTCAAGTTGTATTTCTGCTCCTTTTGCAAACATCACAGAAGACCATGTATCATGGTGGGGACTAACATCAGAACAAAACAAAATAAAGACAGCCTCTGTTAAACTTCTAGGAAGCTTAATTTAAAAACATCACCTTAATTCAATAATAGTCTCTAAACTGTTTTGAACCTACATCTATTCTTTCAGATGAACTTTGAACTGAATCTCTTGTCTTTAGTATAAACCCTTAACTTTAGATTGCCCTCTGTATATATAAAATCCTTAATCATGATGAGGAAAGCTGTTTGAACCTCTCCTTCATATCACTGTATCTAACATTTTTGTCAAATCACATCATTTTCCACAATCAAATAAAAAGAAGATAAAACAATTTAGAGATGTGCCTTTAGCACACTTCAAAACTTATACTGAGAGTGAGAGAGAGGGCGGGGAAGGAATTTGGAGGGGGGACATTCCACTTCTTCACACTGTTTCTAATCTCATTACAGCTATTCTTTCAACAGTGAAAATAGTGATAATTATACAACACCTATCTTGTAGCTTTGTCATTTTATTGAAGTCCTGTCATCTTATTACTAATATAATCTCCTCTTTTATTTTTTTTTAAATCAATTAACTCTCTAATGATTACTTTCTCCCTTTTCTTACTCTTTATCAGGAGAAGGAACTTTTATTCTATCTAATGAAGCAACACAAATCACCTTTTTTAAACAAACAGAAAAGTAATTAAAAATTTTAAACAAAACAAAGTAGTAAAGAGGCACAATGGAAATTCAGACAAATCTCTTGTGTTTTGAAATATTTGATCAATATCATAAACTACATCCTTTTAATTTTTCATGTCTCTCATTTTTTTATATTCTACTGTTTCAGCTTCATTTAACAATAAGATTTTTCATTTATTATTCTCTTATACTTCTCAGCATTTCCTGACAAATTATTCAGTTAAATAGTAGATACAAACATAATATTGCAGAAACTGTATGCCTCTAAAGTGATAATTTCATGGATTAATCTCAAAATAGAAATAGTTTACTAGAAAAAGACACTCAATCAACTCTTTGTAGCATCCATTAACCTTTTTCTTTAAAGTGAGGGTAATCTCTGGAAAATTTGGGGGGTAACCAATCCAATAGGTAACTCTAACTTTGCCATCAAGTTTGTAATATTTACTCTTTAAATCAATTAATCAGCTGTTAGATGCTGGATTTAAATTTAGACCCTCAGAACAATTTAGACATGGGTCTTGAACCCATGGATGGCAATCTAGAATTATAAGACAGAAATCATCTTATCCAGAGAAATTTAAATCCACATTTGAAATGTCAAATCAGTATTGATTACCAGCAATCATGAGAGCGGGAGGGCCAATCAGATAATAGCCCACATCATTTTCAGTCTTTTTTCCTTCGCTTATTAGTCAGTTTTACCTTTCTTTTTAATTTCTCTTTCCCATTTTCTTGACATCTTAGCATTTCCATTTGCTTAACCGTGGCTTTGATAATCAGTGACCTCCATAAAGGAAGTATTTCCAAAAACATTCCCAATTTACATAATGCATCTCTCCCTAACAAATTAACAGGATTCTGATTTGTATGGTTGCACTTTTGTTTTTAGTTTGTAGCCTTTTTCTCTTCCCTGTGCCCACTTTCTTATATTTTTCAGATAATTTTCTCCTTCCTTTTTGAACAGTGACTCCTCTTCACTTTCTCTCTCCCTACTATCCAGTAATCTACTTCTATTTCTCACCAACTTATCTGTGTCTTGTATTAATATTTCTGTTTCTCTAATGTTCCTATTTATTTGTGTTTCTATTACTTGCGCTTCTGCTTCAATCTCCTCTTGTTCTCTTCTTACTTGCCCTTTTTGTTTCTCTCTTTTTATTTTTTACTCTTATCTTTAGTTTTATAATTTTTTTTTATCAAAGTTTCCATTTCCTCGCACAATCCCTTCCTTAGGCCATTTTGTCATCATATCTTGGTTCTCTTTTGCCATTTGCTTGAGAGCTTATTTATAAATTCTCTACACAATGGATATTTTAATCCTAATTAGGAAAAACTTATCAGTGTATCAATTTTTATAACAACTTTTATTTGTTCGAATAACATGATCTTCCAAAATAAATGCAATTATTTTTTATGTATTTATAAACCAATTTCCCATATCCTCTCCTATAACATGCATTTTAATTGTAATATATATTATACCATATACATGTACAAATTTTCCTGTATGTTGTCAATTTACTTTTAGGATCACTCTGTATCCAAATAGTGCCAAACACAAATAACAGCAGCTTTTTCTTAGATAAGCTGAGTCTTTATTTCTTACACTGTTATTTTTACTTGGCATATGAACAATGAAAAATTATTTTATCTCCATTCATTTAGATTAATCATTGAATTTAGAGAATAAATGTATATTTTACTGTTTTAATTTAGTTCCTACTACAATAATCTGCAAAGCCAATATACTGAAACAATTTTTCTAATTTGTTTCACCTTCACTCTTCAATACACAACGTTCATACTAAAGTCCCTTTATTATTTATTTATTTTGCTTTCTCACTTCTTTGAGATTTTATTAATCAGTTATTTACACAGTGGATTTCTAGATTTTAGTATTTCCACTGGAATGTTTGCCATAATTATACCTTATGTAATATAACAACACTTATCTTAAATACAACCTTTGTTTAAAATCCAATTACTTAGTTGACTTTATTTTAATGCAATACACTGGACTCAAAGCATTATTGTTTGTCCAGATAATGTGATTTCCCAAATGGAATTCAATCACTTTATAGTTCTTTGTCATTTTAATATTCTTCTTTGTCACTGTGATATGAACTTTAACTCTAAGCACAGTTATACAACTTTTATGTATAAACTATCTGTATGAAGTCAAGTAAATTTCTATGCTACAGTCTAGTTTAGGAGTTATGATCTGGCACATGTCCAACAACAGCTGCTCTTTCTAAGTTTAGTTAATTTTACTTCAGGCTTCCTTCATGGCATGAAAAGAACAGCCCAAGACTAAATTTTGTCCAGCCAGCTAAGAGTTAACTTTTTGCTTTCATGCACATTTTGTATTACAGCTGTGTTGTCTCACCATTTTTATTCTTTTTCCTATTGTCAGTTTATACTGTATTATATTTACTCTTCCATATATTTTTCATCATTGGTTTTGACTCCACTATGCAACTAGAATAATTTTTAAGTGCCTAATTTGCCTTTAATCATCAAATCTCTTCTGCCTCTTATATTGATGGAAGGTTGAAAACAGGCCTAAATAGATTTTCTTTGCTGTAAATTGCATATATACTCCTCATTAGTTATGCAGTAACTAAAGAGTCTCACAAATTCTACAGTTTGAAGAATGGCCAAACAACCTACAAAGCCAGTATCTCTTTTTTAGTTTTCTCTATGTTAACAAAGGAAATTCCTTTCCAAATTTTCACAAGAGACAGGCTTTCATTCCCGACATCCATTCAACATATAAAAGACAATCCTTCTTCATTAGACAACATTTACGCCATTCATCATATCCCTTTAATTTTTCATTTAATTTTTAGGGCTCATATTACATTCAGATTCACACTTGTCCCCTTATTTATAGGGCTCATATAACATACACTTTGTGTTCCTTTTATTTTAAGGATGCATCATACATTCCAGTCTCTCTACTGGGCTCATACACTTCCATACACAATTGTACTTCAGTCACACTTCACACACTTTCAAACACAGACAAAAATACTCCCACAGACACAGAAACTTTCACACTTTTTACAAACACAAGGCCTTTATAAACACAGAGCTCTCAAAAAATACTTTAATTCTAAAATGCAACTATACTACCACCTTTCTCAGGTGACCTACAGGATTTTTTTGCCTACCCGGTCAAAAACCTGTGATTCATGCCTACCCGGCTTCTATAAACTTTATCTGCTTTCATTTTCTGCTATCCATATAGGCCTTCTTAACTGTAAAAACAGATAATTGCAGGATTTGCCTACCCGGTCAAAAACCTGCGATTCATGCCTACCCAGCTTTTTTTATTTTAAACTTTATCTGCTTTCATTTGCTGTTATCCAACAAAAAAAAAAACATCATTGCATGCAATTATTTCTTCTGCAATCAAAACATTTTTATTATTTTTTGCTCTTTAATTTTGGAGAAGCTTTTTGAGTTCCTTACCACCACAGGCAAACTCTGGCAAGCAACACAAATTAATTATAAGCAAAAATGATTACCTTAGGTGGCCACCTATTTGTGTCGCCTGTCAGGCCAGCCCGCAGTGATTTTTCACCCTTCTGCTCCTTCCAGTCCCAACTGGGTCGCCAATATGTTGTGGTTTCTGCCACCTCTGTGAAACATCATTCTTGAAGTCTTGGGGTTTTGATGCCAGAAGATAGACTTTATTATCAGAGATAAAAAAGCAGAGCTGTTCCCAGCACAACAACTCCAGCAAAATGGTTTTCACCCGCTTAAAAATCATCTACCAAGGAGTGGCCAATACATTCCATACATGTCATGTCACCATCATCCATCACCCTATTCTTTGACTTCAGTCTGTTTATTTTAAGAAGTGGACAGGAGACACCTGTGGAGGAACCTTAACATATATTTTCTCAGCAGTCTTGAGAGCAGTTTACTATATGTGAGCACATTCCTTTCCTACACAGGCTTCTCCACACACAAACTAAGATTCATGCTTGACAATCAGAAATAATTGTAGAATAAAATGGCTATATTAACATTGATTATATTTTGATTAATTTATACTCAACTTGATAAAAATATTCTACACTATCTATCAATCAAACTATCAATCTATCTATCTATCCGTCAGTATGTCCTTCCAGTGCTGGTAAACTAGTAAAACCTTCAAAATATTAATTATCCAAGCAAACTACTTGGACTGTGCTGTTCTAATACTTTTTTACAAACAACATACTGTATATAACTTTAAATAAACAAATAATTCTAAAAGGTACTTTGAATAAACCAGTCCACCAAATAATAATAATAATAATAATTATTATTATTATTATTATTATTATTATTATTAAAAAAAATAAGTACCAGAGGCAAATGCTCTTAAAGACAGGAATCAAAAAAAAAAAAAAAAAAAAAAAAAGATCCAACTTTGGGAACCTGAGCAAGATTTTATGATCTTATGAATGCAACACTTTATGGACAAAATAATGTAATTGTCAGGTGTATTCTGTTGATTCATGTCTTTTATTTTGAAATTCTAGTTCCTGTTTCATGTCATGTGTTCCTGTTTCCCTAGTCATGTGATTTCTGTTTTCCCTCCATGTTCATGTGTTATGTTTTCATTGGTTTATTGTTTAATTATCTTGTTATCAGTTCTGTTTGTTCATTGGTTTATGTTCTCCCATGTCTTGTATTTAAGCCCTCATGTTTGCTTTGTCTATTTGTCGAGTATTGAATGTTATCGTATGTGTTTGTCAAGCCATGGTCAAGCCATGGTCAAGCCATGGTCAAGCCATGGTCAAGCCATGGTCAAGCCAAGTCAAGTCTGGTTATAGTCAAGTTTCATGTTATGAATGCTTCATGTTTGTAGTCAGGGTTAATGGTTTTCACGGTCTCTAAATAAAATGCACTTGGGTTCTTCATCTTCACGTCCTCGTCATCGTCATCATTGCCAGCAGCCACCAACAACGTTACAGAATACTCGACCACCCATGGACCCAGCAGTTTTACTTCTGCGCTTACGTCAGGGGAATCGTCCTCTGGAGGACTATGTTGAGGACTTCTGCTGTCTAGCCAGCCAGGAGGACTTCAATGAGGTTGCCCTCAAGGGTTATTTTAGATTTGGATTAAATGAGTCCATTTCTTTTTTGATGCCTGGCGATCGCAGTTCCCTTAGCCTGGCTCAATATATCGACCTCGCCCTTCGATTCATCGGTTCCCCGTTCACTGTGGGGGAGGCGGATCCCAAGCCAGAGTTCCACAACATGGCCGCCGCCGAGCCAGAGTTCCACGACATGGCCGCCGCCGAGCCAGAGTCCCACGTCATGGCCGCCGCCGAGCCAGAGTTCCACGTCACAGCGACGCCTCAGCCTGCTCCATGCCTCGTCACAGCGACGCCTCAGCCTGCTCCATGCCACGTCACAGCGACGCCTCAGCCTGCTCCATGCCTCGTCACAGCGACGCCTCAGCCTGCTCCATGCCACGTCACAGCGACGCCTCAGCCTGCTCCATGCCACGTCACAGCGACGCCTCAGCCTGCTCATGCCTCGTCACAGCGACGCCTCAGCCTGCTCCATGCCATGTCACAGCGACGCCTCAGCCTGCTCCATGCCACGTCACAGCGACGCCTCAGCCTGCTCCATGCCACGTCACAGCGACGCCTCAGCCTGCTCCATGCCCCGTCACAGCGACACCTCAGCCTGCTCCATGCCACGTCACAGCGACGCTTCAGCCTGCTCCATGCCATGTCACAGCCACACCTGAGCAGTGGGACCTGGAGATGGTTCCCACCCTTATACCCACCTTTTTTTCTCCTGAGCAGGCAAGTGGAACTTTCGGCCCTCCGATGCCGCCTGGACCCTATGAGCCCTGGACTTCGCTTTGGCCTTTCGGTCCCTCGACATTGCCTCAGCTCGGCGTTCCCTTGGCTCCACTACGGTCCTTCAGCCTGTCGGCTGTGCCGGGGTCCCTCGTCCCTCTGGCTCCTCCTTGGTATGTCGGTCACCTGGCTCCGCTTTGGCTCTCCGATCCTCTGGCTGCGCCTCGTCCCTCCGATCTGTCAGCTTCACCGGGGACCTCCATCCCTACGGCTCCACCTTGGTCCTCTGTCCCACCGGCTCCACCTCAGTCTTTCGATCCCTCAGCTCCGCCTTGCTCCTTCGAGCCTCTAGCATCGCCTTGGTCCTCCCTGCCATCGGCTCCACTCTGGCCCTTCGAGCCTTCGGCTACTCTCTGGGCACCACGTTCCAAGGCTCCACCCCTTGAGCCTCTCACGGCTCCACCTTCCAAGGCTCCGCCCCTCGAGCCTCTCATGGCTTCACCTCCCATGGACTTTGCCTTGGTCCCATGCCCCTCGCCCTTTCTCGCCACGTCATGCCCCATGCCTCAAGACACCCCCCTCCCCGCTCCCTACAGAACTTTGAATTATGTCATGTATTACGTGTTTTGTTTATGTGTTGGGGTGTCAGGAGCCACCCCTTAGTGGGGGGGATATTTCAGGTGTATTCTGTTGATTCATGTCTTTTATTTTGAAATTCTAGTTCCTGTTTCATGTCGTGTGTTCCTGTTTCCCTAGTCATGTGATTTCTGTTTTCCCTCCATGTTCATGTGTTATGTTTTCATTGGTTTATTGTTTAATTATCTTGTTATCAGTTCTGTTTGTTCATTGGTTTATATTCTCCCATGTCTTGTATTTAAGCCCTCATGTTTGCGTTGTCTATTTGTCGAGTATTGAATGTTATCGTATGTGTTTGTCAAGCCATGGTCAAGTCAAGTCAAGTCAAGTCAAGTCAAGTCTAGTCTGGTTATAGTCAAGTTTCATGTTATGATTGCTTCATGTTTGTAGTCAGGGTTAATGGTTTTCACGGTCTCTAAATAAACTGCACTTGGGTTCTTCATCTTCACGTCCTCGTCATCGTCATCATTGCCAGCAGCCACCAACAATGTTACAGTAACATAAAGAATGATAGTCACATAAAGAATGAAGTCACACAAATTAAACAAAGAGAACATTATATACAATATGTAAAACTTACTCATGAGGTGAATAATATTAAATATTTTGAGTCCAAAATATTATGACAGTTAAGATCCACCATAAAAAAAAAAAAAATTAAAAAGAAATCTTTGAATAACCATTTACTGCAATTGGTGTGAACTGACTTTGCAAGTCTAATAGCATGGTTGTAATATTGCAGGTGACAAACACCTGATTAGTTAACACTTCTGATTGTATATACTGTATATAGGTTAATCTGGGCTTGTCCCATATTGCATTCAGTATGGACTGATCTCTAAATTAGCAAGCACCTGTAATTTTACCAATTTAATTGAATGTAATGAAGGTGAAGAGGAATTCAGAAATAATTATCACGTAAAACACTTTACTCCTGGCTGATCCAGTGTGTTATTAAAAGGTTAAGATTTAATGAAGGTCAGTTGAATTGATTTGAATTGAAATAATATGTTCTATAGTAAAACAATGTTGCAATCAGTGTGACTAACCATAAATAAATGAGCATCTTAGGGAGTTTTACTGTTGACTTTGGCTTACTCATTGGGGATTGCAACAAACACAATCATCAACATAATTTTTTATTTATTTTTTACTCTGTGTTGAATGATGACAGTGTAGGCTGGCTTTGTTTATATCACAAGTTTACTGACAAGCTTGGAACAGCATTATATGAACACGGATAACCTACAACACACACTTCCCTTCTACATCTGGGCATTCCATGGCATCCTCACTACGGCTAGTTGTAGAGTCCAAAATGCAGTTATTAATCACAAAGAACATTAACACAATGTTCTACATCCCATTTCTTTAGTTGTATCCCTTGTTATATAAATAAACATGAACATTACTCAAACTGAAATCACATATTAAATCACTTATGACCAGATATAACATCTTAAGCTTTTAACTGTGACATTACAGTGATAACATGAAATTCAGGATGCATCAATTTGAACGAATTGATAATCCCTTCAAGAATACTTATGAGTCCTTTTTTCCATCTGAACAGTTCACTGCATATATTTCGGATTTGGTTTTGAGATCCTGCCTTATCTTGTCATATAGGGTCTTGCCCATTGATATACTGTATATATAGAACTGGCTCGCTGATGTAGCGGTAAACTGCCTGCAGAAGGTGAAGCCACCAGAAGTGTTTGAGCGGCCATCTTGGTATGCCCAAATTCTCATAGATCATCATTGACTGACAGGAGGAAACATCCCCGTTTCACCATCTCCGACCTCTGGATATGACAGTTGCATTTCACCCTCTAGTGTCAGACCAGGATTTCTAAATCGCCTTGGATACCCAGGATTTGCTTTTTTATATTGAAGTGCTATCTGAAGTCATACATGGATACATGTCATAAATATGTGTTCGTTTGCCATTTTAAAAAAGTTTAATTTGAACCAACTTTGCTTTGTCTCCCTCTCTGCACGTATACTGCAAGTGTGATAGAGGGAGAGAGAGTGTGCACTCTTCTTCAAATGACTGCAAGTACAAGGCACTTTTTGATGAAAACATAAAACAAATAACTCTGAACAAACACTTCGATGTTCACAATGAATAAGTCTGAAAATGTCTGTTTGTATCTTACCTCAAGTCTCAGTGAACTTGTTTACATTCAGCTGATCTGTTTGCATAAATAAACTTTACATAAATAAATAATTACATGTGTAGGATGTTTGCATTGTAGGGATGTACATGCAGATTTCAGATATAAAATCGGTGATTAAATATCTATACTCACTGAAATTAGATGATTTCCTAAGTCAATAGGGACATTGGAATGATTCGGCATAGCAATTTGGTGGCGCAGTGGCTTCACTGTTATTATGTTATGAGCAATCCAGTTGTATATATATATATACAGTATATCATTGGTCTTGCCCCTGAATCATTGGCAGGTTCATTAAATTATGTTGTCCTATTAGGCTCAGCAGGTGTTACTTGTTCTCCGATGTGGTGCGATGGAATATTTCGGTCTTGATTTAGTAGACCAGTCACCTGATGATCTGCAAAGCTGTAGTCACTGTGTTGTTGTGATGGTTTAGGAACAAGTAATATATGTCTACGATTCCAGCTGCATTCCTTCCTTTGCGATTCAACTATGCAGGATCTTGGTTCCCCTTCTGTCACTCACTCGACGTTATGTCGATGTAGTGACACTAGGGGTTGCTCTTGAGAGGCCCGATCACCTCAGATCTTTGAGAAAAGGCCAATGAGAACTGGCGAGTGGAATTTGCATGCCACTCCCCCGGACATACGGGTACAAAAGGGAGCTGGAATGCAGGATTCATTCAGATTTTTTCTTCGGAGCCGAGTGGTTGTACTATCAGCGAGCTGAATACTACTGCTGTTCCATTCACCTCTTAAGAAGCGTATGCTGTTGGATATACGGCGCATTTCCAGCGGCTTTCTCTCCTTCTGCACGACAAGTGCAGATTTTGCCCCTGGGGAGTTTGGGGAGTTTGTTTTCTCCCGTCCGGTTCCGAAATGTGACCAGCTCGCCTTATGGCCGGCTTGATGTGTCTTTCAGGGCCCGCGAGCAGGATGAGTCTTCGATTGCTGCATCGGAGAGTGCACTTGCGATGTCGGATGCCGAGGACTCGACTGGGCTGCCACCTTCGGGTCTGCCCGCCCAGTCTGAGGCCGACGCAAAGCTGACCACCATGCTTGCCCGGGCCACCTCGAGTATCGGGTTGGACTGGAACCCTCCAGCCTCCCCTGAGCGCTCGCGGCTTGATGATTGGTTCCTGGGTTCAGGGCACCGCTCATGGCCACGCCCCCCCCCCGGTTCCTCTCTTCCCGGAGGGGCATGACGAACTCACAAGGTCGTGGAGGGCAACTTTCGCTGCCCAAAACAGACTTCCGGGTTCGTCCGCTCTCACTACCCTCGACGGCGGGATGGTCCATGGGTACACGGAGGTCCCTCAAGTGGATCAGGCAATTGCAATGCACCTGTGCCCGCAAAATGCCACCATCTAGCGGGATTGTCTGGCGCTCCCCTCCAGAGCCTGTAGGACAATGTCGTCTCTGGCGGCCAAAGCCTACAGTGCCGCTGGACAGGCTGCCTCCGCCCTGCATGCCATGGCCCTCCTGCAGGTACACCAGGCCAAGGCACTAAAAGAACTGCTTGTGGGTAGTCCTGATCCCGATGTGCTGCAGGAGCTGCATTCGGTGACCGATCTCACGCTCTGGGTGATGAAGGTCACGGCGCGAGCACTCGGGCAGGCGATGTCCACCTTGGTGTTCCAGGAGCGCCACCTGTGGCTGAATCTGGTCGAGATGAGGGACACAGACAAAGCACGTTTTCTCAATGCACCCATCTCCCAGATTGGACTTTTCGGCGACACCGTTGAGGACTTCGCTCAGCAGTTCTCGGCGGTGAAGAAGCAGACAGAGGCCATCCAGCACATCTTGCCCCGGCGCGGCTCAAGATTCCGCACCCCTGCGGCGGCAAAAGCCCAAGCGGCTCCGCCTCAGCCCGAGCCTAGCTCTCGGCTCCAGCGTAGAGCCCCCTGCAGGAAGCTGACACCCTCGTCTCTTGGGCCGGCACAAGGACCCAGAAGGCTCCTAAGCACCCCTGAGTTGGACGACCCAGGGAGCGAGACGTCCGCTACTGAGCTGGTATCCAGACCACTCCATCCCCCGCTGGAGGGCCGGGAGGTAAATCCTTTGTTTCCTATTCTTTTTTGTTTGCCCCAAATTGTCAAAAAGAGAGTGGTTTCCTCACTCCTTGGGTCACATAATCGGTGTTCACGGCTGCCGTTGTCACGGCCACCAGACACCGAGCATTCGCAGCCAGGGCTCTGCGAACGCGGCCCCCCCGCCTTCGCGCGCCTGGCCGCACCACACCTATGGCCAGCCAGTTGTGACGAGTCTCAAGGACGGCCCAAGAGGCCCTCTTCCTCAGTCGCTAACCCGCCCTATGCCGGGTACGCAGAGCAAGGTAAGTGCATTGAGGTCCCCCTCAGTGCAGCCGCCTCGGGTCAAAGCAATGCTCCTCGACGTGGCATTGCCTGCTCCCCCCGCCACGAGGCCCCACCCCCAGGTACGTCAGACCCGATCGTCCCTTTAGTGCCCCTCGCCCGGAGCTTGGACGCGTGGCTAACGCTTTCCAACCCGTCATGGTGGCTGGCCAGGACCATCCAACTCGGCTACACAATTCAATTCGCCAGGTGCCTGCCCCGGTTCAGCAACATACGCTTTACTTCAGTGCAGGGCGAGAATGCCGCCACCCTGCATGCGGAGATAGCGACCCTTCTTCGCAAGGGCGCGATAGAGCCTGTCCCTCCAGCCGAGATGGGGAAAGGGTTCTACAGCCCTTACTTCATCGTACCAAAGAAAGGCGGTATGTTGCGGCCAATCTTGGACCTGCGAGTTCTGAACAGGGCCTTACACAAACTCCCGTTCAAGATGCTAACGCAGAAACACATTCTGGTGTGCATCTGGCATCAACATTGGTTCGTGGTGGTAGACCTGAAGGATGCGTACTTTCACGTCTCAGTTCTACTTCGACACAGACCCTTCCTACAGTTTGCTTTCGACGGCCAGGTGTATCAGTACAAGGTCCTCCCCTTCGGCCTCTCCCTGTCCCCTTGCATCTTTACGAAAGTCACAGAGGCAGCTCTTGCCCCGTTATGGGAAGTGGGCATCCGCATACTCAACTACCTCGACGACTGGCTGATTCTAGCACACTCTCGAGAGTTGCTGTGCACGCACAGGTATTTGGTGCTCAGGCACCTCAGCCGTCTAGGGCTTCGGGTCAACTGGGAAAAGAGCAAGCTCTCCCCGGTTCAGAGCATCTCGGCATAGAGTTAGACTCGGTCTCAATGATAGCACACCTCACAAGCGAGCGCGCGCAGTTGGTGCTGAACTGCTTGAAGTCATTCAGGCATAGGACAGCAGTTCCACTGAAACACTTTCAGAGGCTCCTGGGGCATATGGCTTCCTCAGTGGCAGGGACACCCGCCATCTCCTCCTCTGGAGTAAGCAGCGGCTGAGGTTGCTGCGGGCCACTCATATCCCAGGCAGCCTCAACGCCACAGCGGACACGCTGTCATGGCAGGCAATGCTCAGCGAAGAGTGGAGACTCCACCCCCAGGTGGTCCAGTTGATTTGGAGCCGATCCGGCAAAGCACAGGTAGACTTGTTCACTTCCCGGGAATCCTCCCACTGCACGCTCTGGTATTCCCTGACGGGAGCCCCCCTCGGGACAGACGCACTGGCACACAGCTGGCCCCAGGGGTTGCGCAAATACGCATTCCCCCCAGTAAGCCTTCTTGCATAGACCTTGTGCAAGGTCAGGGAGGACGAGGAACAAGTCACCCTCGTGGCCCCATACTGGCCCACTCAGACTTGGTTCTCGGACCTCACTCTCCTCGCGACAGCACCTCCCTGGCGGATTCCACTGAGGAAGGACCTTCTTTCTCAGGGACGGGGCACCCTCTGGCATCCACGCCCAGATCTCTGGAATCTCCATGTCTGGCCCCTGGAAGGGACGTGGAAGGTCTAAGCGGTCTACCACCAGCAGTCGTAGACACGATCACTCAAGCCAGAGCTCCCTCTACCAGGCAGCTTTATGCCCTAAATTGTGTGTCCCTCTTGCCACAATGCTGTATTAGCCACTGAAATGGCCGGGACCGTGTTCAAAACCTGAATGAATCCTGCATTCCAGCTCCCTTTTATACCCGTATGTCCGGGGGAGTGGCATGCAAATTCCACTCGCCAATTCTCATTGGCCTTTTCTCAAAGATCTGAGGTGATCGGGGTTCTCAAGAGCGACCCCTAGTGTCACTACATCGACACAATGTCTTGTTCCCTCCATCAGGGAACGGAGGTTATGACAGTAACCGAGACGTTCTTTGCAGACATCTTTGACAGTTCACATTTTGTTATCCCCTTGAGGGGTTTGGAGTTTAACCACTTCACCTTTCCACAGGGGGCAAAGGGGCTTACTGGATCTGTCATAGTACTGAAAGTGCCATTCCTGGGTGAGCTGTTTGGCAATTTCGATATAACTTTTCGCAGAAGAGGCCAGTAACTTTTGTACATGTCTTGACATGAGCCTTTCAGCTAGTGATCCAAGGACACGTCAAGAGGCATGTTTCTCAAGTTAAGCTGTGGAATTTGTTGTCTCCATCCCTGTTTGATTTCTCCATCAGTTCTTTTACACTGCAGACCACTCACTCCGCTAGCCCACTGGATTGCGGATATTCTGGGCTGCTGGTCACATGTATGAAATCCCAGGCTTTTGCAAAGTTCTTGAATTGTTGATTAGAGAATTGAGTTCCATTGTATGGTATCACCTTATGTGGGCTACCATACACTGAGAAGTGTGTTTTTAGCTTTGTGATTATGGTGGTTGATGTCAGATTGCGAAAAAATCTAACTCAAACCAGCCGAGTAGGAGTCCACTAAGACCAGATAATGTTGACCATTCCACTCAAACAGGTCTGTTGCAACAGTTGACCAGAGCAGTTCTACAGTAGCATGTGGTTTCAATGGTTGTTTCTGTTGGTGTGGGTTTATGCTGTCACAGACAGGGCATGAAGCACTCTCTCTTTCAATTTCCTGATTCATTGAGGGCCAAAACAGTATGCCTCTTTCTCTGCATTTTGTTGATTCCATTCCAGGATGTCCTCTGTGGAGAATTTATATATATATATATAAATTATTATTATTATTATTTTTTTATTTTATTTTTTTATTTTTTTAAAGCTGTGATACTTGGGGATCACAGCTTTTGGGCCTTTCATCACATTCCCATCTTCCATTATGAGTTCCTCTCTGTATGGGAAGTACTGATGAAGTTCAGATGGAAGCTTTGCTTGTCTGCCTGGCCAGCCATCGTGTATTATTCTGCATAGCTGTTGGAGCATTACATCTGATGATGTATGTTCTCTCAACTGATCAAGTCTTGATGATGAGATGTGTTCCAGTGACATTACCTCAAAGCCAGTTTCATCACAGCAATGCACGTCCAAGCTCTTCCTGGGTGCGTGTGACAGAGTGTCAGCCAGGTATATACTGTATGTTTTCCTTTCCTGTAGGTTATCATTAAGTCATATTTCTGGAGCCTCAACATAATTCGCTGTAGCCATGCTGGTGCTGTATGTATGGGTTTGTTGATTATCATGACCAACGACTGATGATGTTTCATTGTGGATCTGTTTCCCATAGATGTAATCATTCAACTTGGCACATGCAAACACAACTGAGCAATTTGAGCATATTGAGTTTCTGTCTGTGTCAAAGCCTTTGAAGCATATGCTACAGGAGCATTTTTCTGGAGACATGCCGCACCAAGTCCAAATTGAGAAGCATCACATGTCAATGTCACAGGTTTGTGGACATCATATACCTCAATGTTGGTGGATTGGTTATGCACTCCTTTAATGCATCAAATGCATCTTGATGTTGCTTGAGCCAACACCATTCTCTGTCTTTGTGGGTCAGTTCTCGAAGCGGTGCTGAAAGGTTGCCGAAGTTTGGGATGAATTTTGCGAGGTAGTTAACCATCCCTAGAAAACACTGTAGGGCAGTGACATTTTCTGGGACTCTCATCTCTGTGATAGCTTTAGTCTTTGAAGGATCAGGCTTGAGTCCTTCACTTGTGAACACATGTCCAACATAACATACCTCTGGGAACCTAAATTTACATTTGAGAGAGTTAAGTCTAAGCATCACCTTTTGTGTACAATCCAGCACTTTCCTGAGATTTTCATCATGTTCTTTCACATCCCTTACTCCGATTATATTGTCCACAATGACGGCTCATGGATATCCTGCACAATACTTTTTCCATGGCTCATTGGAATATTTCACTGGCTGTACTGATCCCAAAAGTACATCCGCAGGAATTTAAATCTTCCAAATGGTGAGCTGAATGTTGATAGCATTGAAGATTTGTCATCCAGAGAGACTTGCCAGAAGGAACATTTTGCGTCCAGGACAGAGAAGAGAGTTGAATTAGGCATTTTAGCAGCTACTTCTTCAACTGTATGCATTGAGTGGTGTGGACAAAGGAGGGTCTTGTTGAGGTCTCTTGGGTCTATGCATAGCTTAATCTCGTCCGAATTCTATTTAAGGTCGCCACCATCATTGATACCCATTCAGCGGGCTCTGTGACTTGGGTAAGGACACCTAGATTGACCATTCTCTGTAATTCTGCTTTGACATTGTCATGCATGACTACCAGGATCTTGCGTGCAGGCTTTACAACAGGATGCACTCCTGGGTCCAGTTTCATTGAGTAGGTTAATGGGAGCATGTCAACCACATCTTTAAAAAGATAAGCATGAGAATCTTGATTTTTCATCCTCTGTCACATGATGGATTTCTTTGTTGAGTGAGATTAAACCCATTCTAAGGCAGTCAGGCAGACCTAACAATGGTTGCATATTTCTCTTTACTACATAGAATGAGAGGTTATGGACCTCATTGGAAGAGTGGCAGGAAAGCATGGCCAGGCCAACTGTGGGAATCTCTTCACCTCCATAGGCTACGAGTTTTGTGATCCTTGACAAGTTTAATTCCTCCTCTCCATCTGTTAGTTTTGTAAACAGAGCTTCTGGAATTACATTACACTCGGCTCCTGTATCTACTTTAAGCTAAACTGAATTTCCATTGATGTGTACAGTACATAATATCTTTGTCTTTTGTGGTGTCTTTGTTTCTGCTGTGTGTGAGGCATCTTTTTTGATTCTAACACCATCCACATAGTAAGATTCATCACTGCTTTCTACTGATGATTCTTTTTTCACAGTCTTTCTTGGTTTGCCTTTTAGCTTTAATGTGGACTTACAACATTTTTGAAATGGTTCCTCTTGTTGCATTTAAACATCACTCGCATCAGAACATGGAATGTGAGGACTCTATATAAAAGTGTCCGACTCGCCCAACTACAGTGGGTTTTCGATGGAAAGCGCAGAAGATATGGCAAAAGACAAATTCTACGAGCATTTCAAGATGTGTTTGACGACATCCAAAAATACAATTTGAAGATTCTAATTGGTGACTTCAATGCCTAACTGGGCGGCAATCGACAGGGCCTTGAGAGTGTGGTTGGAGCCCATGCATCTTCTGAACATCTGAGTGACAATAGAGAACGGCTGATATAGTTCTATGAACACAACAGGTTATGTGTCAGGAACACATATGTAGGGCTTTACTGGTTGTTTAGATCAGTGTTACTATCAGAAATAATTAATAATTATTTCTTTAGTTATTAATTAATATTTAAATTAATTAATTGAATCTAACTCATTAAACCCTCATATGGGGCTCCAGTAAATGTAGTGTGCTACGTTTAGGAGCGGGTTTGGTTATTAGCAATAATTAATAATTATCAAAGATGATTATTAATTATTAAAATCAATAGAACATTGATGAGAATCAATGTTAGCTTTTTTTAATCCTTTAAATCAATAATTATCAAAGATAATCACTAATCATTAACATCTATGATACATTAATTAAAATTAACACTAGCTTATTGATCTTTCAAAATCAACAATTGTCAAAGATAATTATCAATTATCAAAAATCAATAGAATATTAATAAGGATTAATTTTGATGGGGCACCACCCTGGAATCAGGGACTAATAACCAGATAGTATAACAGTCTCAATATTAGATTGTTTTCTTAGGAAAATCGACATCCGAAGAATATCAATTTTCAGGAAAAAAACAATGAATGAAGGCTTGAATCCGAGCACTGACATCCCGTCAGCATGACACAGGTGTATGCAAAACAAACCAAAACACTTCTCTTTGTAATATAACAAAGTTTATTTATGCAGTAATATCATTTAATAATTAATACAATGCAGTCAATAAACTTCAGACTTACAACTACAAACTAAACAGTGATATGATTAGATATGGAAATCAAAATAATTCTATAACACATGAGTGTGTGTGTGTAAGGAGGGACGTGCACAAAATGGCGTACGTGACTCTCGTGGAGAGTATGTCATGCAAGACTTCCGGCCAGAGAATATGGCCGCGAATGTGGGCAGAGAGAAACCAGTCATTGGTGTCTACCAGTTTTCGCGTGTATCCGCTTGTATGATAGCTTAGGGACAAAGCTGAGGTTTATCACGAAGCTATCCACTAGCCAAAAATGTGTCCGAGAATATTTGTGAGGGATCGCGCGTGCATGTGTGTGTGTGTGTGTGTGGTTAGTACGAGAGAGAGAGAATTAGGTGACGGCCCCAAAGCCGATTTTGCGATCATGGGAGAGAAAGCAGCTGTTAGGTTATCACTCAGAGACGCAGTGGACGGCTCGTAAACCATCCTGCATTCTTTGATTCTTTAATGGATAAACTCAGTTTGCCGGTCTCACCCGTGATGGTGGAAATGCACAACAGCCCAATGCAGTTGGACCACAATACAGCAAATCAAATTCGTGATAATTAATACCCTGAGTATTAATAATGAGCGGACATGGCGGTCCATAAACTGTACAAGCAATAACTTTGGTACACAAGAATAACACACTATAATATTCTATCTCTGCCCAGATGTAAACCTCTTACTTGAATCACATGAGGATGCAGAATGTGTGTTCATCCATCCTTTAACTCAGACTCGGTTCCTCGAGGCTCAGGTGATGACGGGAGGCTGTTTCCTCGCTCTGTCGGCGGGCGGTACGGCTGCTGATTCTCGGCGGGCTGGCGGAGAAATCAGCGACGTTGACTTGATTGAAGAGGGAAGAGAAATCTTTCTCTTCACTTCTGCAGGCAAATGGATGAAGATGCGGATTGCTCGGCGGTCTCCTTCGGATCCGTTAGAGTGTTCGGTGGAACACAGAGTAATCTCAACTTGTCCAGTGAGATGGAGATTGTATGGCCACAGTTTCAAGTCGGACGTTACTTCCTTGTGCCACAAGGCTGCACCTGAGAGCAGCAATGAGCTGCGTCTACACACGGTGAGCAAAGTTGCTGGAAGCAAATCCCGGAAGCATTTCTACTCCTGATGATGTCATGGTTGAGGGACGTTCTGTTGTGTGCCTCATCCAATAGGAGTTGAGAGTTCAATCCTTTAGTGAGCAAGGCTTCATGGGATTTGTAGTCTGTTTTGGACTCCCTTTGATTTTGGCACGGTTTTTAACAGTAAGATTTATGACTTGTTATGTGGGGGGCTGAGTTAGGTTTTATGACTGTGTTAGGCCTGCCTTTGTCTTCTATTTGAATACATGAGGCCCAACACATACTTCAAACATCGGCAGATACACAAGAAGACTTGGCGATCACCAGATGGGTACACCCTCAACGAGATCGACTTTATCTGCATTAGCCAGAAGCAGAGATCAACCTTATGTGACGCAAGGGCTTACAGAGCAGCAGACGTTGGATTGGATCATTATCTAGTCAGAGCAGATATCAACCTTAAACTATGAAATCAAAGGCAGCCCATACCAAAGAAACCGTTTGGAGTGGAGAAGCTCAAAGACCCTGTCACCACTGACACCTTCGCTCTGGAAATGCGTAATCACTTCGAACTGCTCGAAGAGATGGAGGATGTGGAAGAGCCCTGGATTAACATCAGAGACACCATCACGATTTGCGCCCAGGACATTATTAAAAGACGCCATGGCTGACAGAGAGAGAAATGGATCCAAGACCGATCGTGGAATCTGAATGACGAGAGGAAGGTTGCAAAACTGAAGCGGAAGCAGGCAGAGAATGCAGAAGATTTAGAGACGATGAGCCAGCGATACGCAAAGTTGGATCGGCTTGTAGCAAAAATCTATCGGAAGGACAAGAAGGAATTACAGCGGAAGTCAATAGAAGCACAAGAAGTGGCCAACCAAAATGACACAAAGACCCTCTATAGCATCATCAACGAGCTGGCCCACACAAGAAGCAATTCCAGTGTCCCAGTCAACGACAAGAACGGGAAGCTTTTGGTCACCCAAGACAAGCAAAACAAGAGATGGATTGAACATTTCCGGGAAACTCTTAATCATTCAGACCTGACCACCACTTAAGACTTTGAGGCGGACAAAGCTGGGGAAGAGCTCCAAGTGGACACCGGCAAATTCACCATCAAAGAAGTGAAATTTGTGATCAAAAGCCTCAAGGACAATAAGGTGGCCAGTTTGGACAAGATACCTGCAGATATAAAAGCAAAGTAGGCCTCAGTATAAGCGCCGAGAAGTCGAAGATCATGCACGTGAACACCATGGGTAGCACAAAGGGGATCGTAGTCGGGTCACAGTGGCAAGAGGAGGTGGAGAAATTCACATACTTTGGTAGTGTGATCTCCAAGAATGGAGATGCAGATGCAGACATCAAATGCCACATCGGAAAAGTGGCAGCTGTCTTTCGGAGGATTAAAAATATCTGGTGCTCGCCATCCATCTACTTGAAGATCAAGCAATGCCTGTTTTCCTCCTTTGTGGTACCGATGGCGATCTATGGCAGCGAGACCTGGAAGGCATCAACAAGCTGTCATGATCCTTCTCTGTCTGCCCTTCTGTCTTTGTCAGTTTTTTGTCTCTGTGAGTTTGTATGTATGAGCACATGGCTTAGTCTAGTGTTTATGTTTGCCATGTGCTCTCCTAACTCCGCCTCCTCATTCCCTCTGGCCTCACCCCTAGTTTAGTCCTCGTTTTGTTGAATGTCTTTGTAAGGGGGTTCAGTGGAAAGGAGGAGGCGAGAACCGGCTTAATAATATAAATAATAATTTAATAAACAATTTAAACAAAACACACAACCAAAAACACACAGTACAGCTGCCTGCAATTCTCTCTCTCTCGAACTGTCGTCCCCGGCCGCCTTTATCCCTCGCGTGCCCCATCAGGCTGATTGGGGACCGGGTGTGTCTCATTCCAGCCCGGCCCCGCCCTCCTCGGCTCTACACTCCTCCCGGCGTTGCCTCAGGCCTGGGAGCCCCCAGCATGACGTACATCCCCCACCCTTCCTCTCCGGGGGGGCGTGCCTTACGCCCCGACTGCCGGCGGGTCATCCCCGCCTTCCTCGACCTGGGAGGAGACAGGAGGAGAAAAACAACAAAACAAAATGGCAAGGGAAAGGCCAACACAGAGCGATAGAGAGAGAGGAGAGAGAGAGAAAAAAGAAACTCACCGGTTCTCTGATGTGCCGTTGCGTGGTACTCGATCACTACTCCACCCTCTCAGGCGGACTGCAGCCGCTCCTCCCCGGGCGGACCGGAGTCAGACCTCCGACCCCCAGCGGACAGAACGCCCCTCCGCGTTCCCAGTGTCCCGTGGGGACACTCCTCCGTCCCTGGCAGCGGCCCTACCACTCCAGGCGGTCGGGGAGTCACTTCCCTCCTACCCCCACGGACGGCGGTCTTCTCTCGACCCCTCCGCATTCCCGAGGGATGGCAGAGCACTCCTCCGCCCCCGGCAGCGGCTCCCTCACTCCAGGCGGTCGGGAAGTCCTGTCCCCACTCGCCTCGCGGACAGCTGCCGTTCCCCGCGTCCGGGTGGATCAGGCTACTCCGTCCCCCGTCGGACGGCAGCGGCGCTCCCCTGGGTGGATGGCAGTGTCGAGGACTCTGCGACGGGAATCCCTCCTCCTTCCCGGGTTTCGGCACCAGTGTAAGGGGGTTCAGTGGAAAGGAGGAGGCGAGAACCGGCTTAATAATATAAATAATAATTTAATAAACAATTTAAACAAAACACACAACCAAAAACACACAGTACAGCTGCCTGCAATTCTCTCTCTCTCGAACTGTCGTCCCCGGCCGCCTTTATCCCTCGTGCGCCCCATCAGGCTGATTGGGGACCGGGTGTGTCTCATTCCAGCCCAGCCCCGTCCTCCTCAGCTCTATAGTCTTCACCTGTTTCCTCTTGTGCCTTGCCTGTATATATTGTGCTCCCTTTCCCTTTGTGTTTGTCGGATTGTTTCGTTCCCATGTCTGTTCCCCAGTGTTCGTGCGTTACTCCTCTGTCTGGTTAGTTATTTTGTTTATTAGTTATCAGCTTGTAATCGTGTTTTGTTCCATTTGTTTTCTTAAAACTCTCACGTGGGAGAACACTTGTATGTTTCATGTTTGTTTTTCTTTTGTTTATTACAATCATTTGTTTCACTCATTCCTGCATTTGGGTCCTCCTTCTTGCAAATTCCTTGACACAAGCATCAACAAGAAGCTTTACATCTTTCAGCAAAGGTGCCTACACCAAATCTTCAAGATCCAATATTACGATCATATCACCAACAAAGAGGTGCTCCTAAGAATTGATGTATGCAAGCTCCACATCATCATCACCCACAGGAGACTCCGATTGGCTGATTGGCTGGCCACGTTCTTCGAATGGAGAACCATCAGATCCCCAAGATTGCAATGAGATGGGTATTACCAGGCGTGACATGTCAACGAGGATGCCCCCGAAACATGCAGAGGAGAATGTTTATCCAAGACCTGAAGTTACTAAACACCACATGGGATGACGCCGAGACCGTGGCCAGAGACAGGAAACTCTAGAGAGAACTCACTGCTTGATATGCTACTTAGCATGGGAGGATCTAAGTCTAGGTGACCATATGCTAGACATATTTCCCTTCTAGCTTTGTTTACCTCCACAACTTCTGCAATTAACAATGGTCTGAGTAGTTGCACAGTCAGAGTTGGGTTTTGTTTAAACCCTCATTTCACTTTCTTTTTTTATTTTGTGGTGCACACTGTCCACATTAGGACTGCTTTCCCTGGGCACAGCGAGTGTCTTTGTATGAAGATCAGCCGATTCATGAATTTGGCATAATTTGATGGCTTTGACTAACGTTAATTCACTGTATCTCAACAGGATTTTTCTCAATGCATCATTTGTCACTGCACGAACAAGTCTATCTCTTATGAGCTCGTCTGTTAATTCACCAAATCACCAAAACGGAGGCAATGTGATGGTCTGGGGGTGCTTTGGTGGTGGTAAAGTGGGAGATTTGTACAGGATAAAAGATATCTTGTAGAAGAAAGGCTATCACTCCATTTTGAAAAGCCATGCCATACCCTGTGGACGGCGCTTGATTGGAGCCAATTTCCTCCTACAACAGGACAATGACCCAAAGCACAGCTCCAAACTATACAAGAACTATTCATGAAAGAAGCATTCAGCTGGTATTCTGTCTATAATGGAGTGGCCAGCACAGTCACCGGATCTCAACCCTATTGAGCTGTTGTGGGAGCAGCTTGACCGTACGGTATGTAAGAAGTACCCATCAAGCCAATCCAACTTGTGGGAGGTGTTTCAGGAAGCATGGGGTGAAATCTTTTCAGATTACCTCAACAATTTGACAACTATAATGCCAATGGTCTGCAAGGCTGTAATTGCTGCAAATGGAGGATTCTTTGATGAAAGCAAAGTTTGAAGGACTCAATTATTATTTAAAATAAAAATCATTATTTCTAACCTTGCCAATGACTATATTTCCTATTCATTTTGCTATATTTCCTATTCAAACTCATTTCATGTATGTTTTCATGGAAAACAAGGACATTTCTAAGTGATCCCAAACTTTTGAACGGTAGTGTATATAAGAAACGTTTGAAAATAGGTTATTAAAAAGCTCTTCAGTTTCCCGGCAATCCTCACAATACTCTCTCTACAAGTTCAGCTGCTCAAGCTCTGTTGAGAGTTTGTTTCATTGCAGATGTAAGTTGTAATATTAGGCTATAATTATGCTGTTGATGGCTTCTTTATCTCATATATACAGTATACTGTATATATATATATATATATATATATATATATATATATATATATATATATATATATACACATACACACACACACACTGCATGCCCAATTATTAGGCAAGTGAGTATTCTGATCTTATCATTATTTCCATGCACATTTTCTAACTCCAAACCATGTAAACTTGAATGCTTATTGGATTTAATCATTTTCAGGTGGTATGTATTTGTGTAATGAGGGAGGGTGTGGCGTAGGTGACTAACACCTTATATCAAGGTGTGCATAATTATTAGGCAGCTTCATTACCTCAGGTAAAATGGGCCAAGAAAGAGATTTTATAAAATGCATAAAATGCCTTTCAGACAGATGCAACACTCTTGCAATTGCTAAACTATTGAGGCGTGACCACCGGACAATCAAACGTTTTGTTGCAAATAGTCAACTGGGGTGCAAAAAACACATGGAGAAGAAAAGGCGCAAATTAACTGCAAAAGATTTGAGAAGAATTAAACATGAAGCTACCAGGAACCCATTATCCTGCAATGCTACCATATTCCAGAACACAACCTACCTGGAGTATCCAGAGGTACAAGGTGCCAAGTGCTCAGAGACATGGCCAAGGTCAAGAAGGCTGAAGCACAACCACCACTGAATATATTCACAAGTTGAAGCATCAAGATTGGGCAAAGAAATAAATGAAGACAGATTTTTCGAAGTTTTTATGGACCGATGAAATGAGAGTGACTATTGATGGACCAGATGGATGGACCCGTGGCTGGATCACTAATGGACACAGGGCACCACTTCGAGTCAGGTGCCAGCAAGGTGGAGGAGGGTACCCCTCCACCTGGTATGGGCTGCTATCATTAAGTATGAGGTAGTTGGACCTTTTCAAGTTGAAGATGGACTGAAACTCAACTCTCAAACCTATTGCCAGTTTCTGGAAAGTACTTTCTTCGAGCAGTGGTATAGGAAGAAGTCCTCAGCATTCAAGAAGGCCATCATCTTTATGCAGGACAAAGCTTTATCACATGCATCCAAGTACTCCACTGCTTGACTAGCCAGCAAGGGCCTTAAAGATGCCCAAATAATGACTTGGCCCCCTTCCTCATCTGACTTAAATCCCAACTGATAACTTGTGGGCCCTTCTCAAACGTGAGATTTACAGTGAGGGAAGACAATACACCTCTTTGAACAGCATTTGGGAGGCTGTGGTTGCTGCTTCAGTGAAAGTTGATCATGAACAGATCAATAGTTACTAACTATTAGTTGCCTAATAATTGTGCACACTTATATATTCTCCTGAGAAAGAAAAAACGTCCTGGTTACTTGCATAACCTCCATTCCCTGATGGAGGGAACGAGACATTGTGTCAATGTAGTGACACTAGAGGTCGCTCTTGGGAGCCCGAAACACCTCTGGTCTTGATAAAAGGCCAATGAAAATTGGCGAGTGGTATTTGCATACCACTTCCCCGAACATACGGGTATAAAAGGAGCTGGTATGCAACCACTCATTCAGGTTTTGTGCTGAGGAGCCGAGACAAGGTCCCGGCCATTTCAGCGGGTAGTCCAGTGTTGTGGCAGGAGGAACACAACGTCTCATTCCCTCCATCAGGGAATGGAGGTTACACAAGTAACCAGGACGTTCCCTATCTGTCACTCACTCGACGTTGTGTCGATGTAGTGACACTAGGGGTCCCTATACGAAATGCCACAACTGGCTGAACTGTGTTACGTGAACTGGCGGTGTGTGACGGGCAGACCACTGTGTGCCTCGTAGCCAGCGCACCAGGCTGACACGTAACCTCCCCTAACGCTGTTATGAGTGTCGAACGGCCCTTCAGGGACAAGTCGACTGCCCAAAAGTTAGAGACAGGCTAGCCCAGTCGTGGCCTCTTATCCTCTCTTTTTTTTCCCTCTCCCGCAAAAAAAAGAGTTAACCGACTGGGGCCACCAGGTCTACGTCGGGAGAAACAGCTGAGACCACTCCCCGCTGTGGGGGGGTGGGGGGGGGGTATTTGAGTGGAAATACGTCACATGTTGGAAGTATGTCATGTGGAGAAGTCCCATGGTAGGTCCTACCCTACGGGGGAGGAGTTTCTACAAACATGGTGACTGGGGCAGAGGGGCCTCTGCCCAAGGAAGACACAGTTTACCAACAGGGAAACGAATTAGCGGAAGATATATGTCACATGGGGTTACCTATGGGGGAACCAACACATGCGGAGCACCTACCCCAGTACAGGGCTTAGTTAGCACATGTACTGAGCCTACAGCGAGTTTCTCTGCAAATTCGTCTGCCATAGGGCTCGGAGGAACTCATCCAGGGAACACAGTTTGTGAACACTACTGGGAATCAACAGCGCACGTTTTCAGCTCAGGGGAGGTGAAAGGCACTATGCACAAGCGATACACCCGGCCAGCTCTCCCGGACTTACCTGCTTGTGCCTGCCACTACACGGGACAAAACCGGTTCCACCCGGAAATTGTAGAACCTCGCAATGGTGTTGGGTGTTGCCCAGCCTGCTGCTCTGCAAATGTCTGTTAGAGAGGCGCCACTGGTCAAGGCCCAGGAGGCCGCCACACTCCTGGTAGAATGAGCTCGTAGCCCTACCGGGGGCGGCACGTCCTGGGCGTGATATGCCATTGTTATGGTGTCAATGACCCAGTGGGCGATCCTCTGCTTGGAGACAGCACTTCCTTTCCGCAGTCCACCAAAGCAGACAAAGAGCTGCTCAGAGACACTAAAGCTCTGCGTGCGATCCAAATAGATGCGTAAAGCACGCACCGGACACAGCAACGTCAGGGCTGGGTCTGCCTCCTCCTGGGGTAGCGCTTGCAGGTTCACCACCTGCTCCCTAAAAGGGGTCATGGGAACCTTGGGCACGTAGCCCGGTCAGGGTCTCAGTATCACGTGAGAGTAGCCCGGACCAAACTCCAGGCACGTTTCGCTGACAGAGAACGCTTGCAGGTCTCCTACCCTCTTGATGGAAATGAGCGCAGTCAGAAGGGCAGTCTTCAAAGAGAGTGCCTTAAGCTCAGCTGACTGCAAGGGCTCAAAGGGGGCTCTCAGTAGACCCTGAAGAACTACAGAGAGGTCCCATGAGGGAACGAGGAGCGGTCTGAAGGGATTCAACCTCCTGGCACCTCTCAGGAACCTGATGATCAGGTCATGCTTCCCTAAGGACTTACCGTCTGCTGTGTCGTGGTGTGCCGCTATAGCGCCTACATACACCTTCAAGGTGGAGGGGGACAGCCACCCTTCCAACCTCTCCTGCAGGAAGGAAAGCACCGATCCGACTGCACATCTCTGGGGCTCTTCGCGCTGGGAAGAAAACCACTTAGTGAACAGACGCCACTTCAAGGCATACAGGTGCCTCGTAGAGGGGGCCCTAGCCTGAGTGATCATGTCTACCACCGCGGTGGTAGGCCACTTATGTCTTCCACGTCCCGTCCAGGGGCCAGACATGGAGATTCCAGAGGTCTGGTCATGGTTGCCAGATGGTGCCCTGTCCCTGAGAAAGAAGGTCCTTCCTCAGGGGAATTCGCCGGGGGGGCTGTCACAAGGAGTGTGAGGTCCGAGAACCACATCTGGGTGGGCCAGTAGGGTGCTACCAGGACGACTTGCTCCTCATCATTCCTGAGCTTGCACAGGGTCTGTGCAAGCAGGCTTATTGGGGGAAACGCATATTTGCGTAGTCCAGGGGGCCAGCTGTGTACCAGCGCGTCTATACCGAGAGGTGCCTCGGTCAGGGCGTACCAGAGCGGGCAGTGGGAGAATTCTTAGGATGCGAACAGGTCTACCTGTGCCTGCCCAAATTGACTCTAACTCAGCACCAGGAGCCGGCAGCTGCATGCCCGTTGCATACAGCGCCCCAGCCCATTTTGGAGGCGTCTGTCATAACCACGATGCACCTGGAGACCTGCTCTAGGGGAACACCTGCCCGTAGAAATGTGAGATCGGTCCAAGGGCTGAAGAGGCAGTGACAGACCGGCGTGATGGCCACGCAATGTGTCCCATGGTGCCATGCCCATCTCGGGACTCGAGCCTGGAGCCAGTGCTGAAGCAGTCTCATATGCATCAACCTGAGCGGATTGGCCACTGCTGAGGATGTCAAATGCCCCAGGAGCCTCTGAAACAGTTTCAGTGGAACCACTGTCTTCTGTCTGAATGCCTTCAAACAGGTCAGCATCGACTGTGCACGCTTGTTCGTGAGGCGTGCCGTCATCGAGACTGAGTCCAACTCCAAGCCGAGAAGAGAGATGCTCTGAACTGGGAGGAGCTTGCTCTTTCCCAAGTTGACCTGAAGCCCTAGTCGGCTGAGGTTTGAGAGCACTAGGTCCCTGTGTGCACACAACACATCCCGAGAGTGAGCTAGAATTAGCTAATTGTCGAGATAGTTGAGGATGCAAATGCCCACTTCCCTTAACGCGGCAAGGGCTGCCTCTGCGACCTTCGTGAAGACGTGAGAGAACAAGGACAGGCCGAAAGGGAGGACTTTGTACTGATACACCATCGAATGCAAACCGCAGGAAGGGTCTGTGTCGAGGTGGAATCGAGATGTGGAAGTACGCATTCTTCTGGTCTACTGTCGCAAACCAATCTTGATGCTGGACGCTCGCTAAAATGCGTTTTTGCATCAGCATCTTGAACAGGAGTGTAAAGCCCGGTTCAGTACTCGCAGGTCCAAGATTGGCCGCAACCCACCGCCTTTCTTCGGTACAATGAAGTAGGGGCTGTAAAATCCCTTCTTCATCTCTGCCAGAGGGACAGGCTCTATCGCACCCTTCTGTAGGCGGGTAGCAATCTCCGCACACAAGGTAGCGCCGTTCTCGCCCTTCACCGAGGTGAAGTGGACGCTGCTGAACCTGGGCGGACACCTGGCAAACTGAATCGCGTAGCCGAGTCTTTTAAATGAAAAGGCAACAAAAGATTTTCCTCCCGGCCCTCCACCGGGAGATGGAGTGGTCTGCTAACCAGCTCCAGAACAGCGGGTTTCATCGTCCCTGGGTCACCCGTCTCAGGAGCGCTTCGAAGCCTTTTGCGGGTTCTTGGCGGCCGGCTGTGAGACGGGTGCCGTCTGCTTCCTGCAGTGGGCTCCACGCCGGGGCCGGGTTGCAGGGGCGGGCTGCGGCGGAGCCGGTGCAGACACCACAGGGGGATGCCCTTGGCGACGAGCAGGTGGGGTGCTGGATCTTGAGCCGCACCGGGGCAGGATGTGCCAGATAGCCTCTGTCTGCTGCTTCACCGCCGAGAACTGCTGGGCGAAGTTCTCGATGGTGTCACCAAACAGGCCAACCTGGGAAATGGGGGCACCAAGGAACCATGCCTTGTCGGCCTCTCCCATCTCGACCATGTTGAGCCAAAGGTGGCGCTCCTGGAACACCAAGGTGGACATCGCCCGCCTGAGAGACCGCACCGTGACCTTCGTCGCCCGGAGAGCGAGGTCGGTCGCCGAGCGCAGCTCCTGCATCAATCTCGGGGCGGAACTACCCTCGTGCAGTTCCTTTAGCACCTTGGCTTGGTGGACTTGCAGGAGAGCCATGGCATGCAGGGCACTCGCCAATTTTCATTGGCCTTTTATCAAGACCAGAGGTGTTTCGGGCTCCCAAGAGTGACCCCTAGTGTCACTACATCGACACAACGTCGAGTGAGTGACAGATAGGAACTCACTTTTTCTGGGTTTTCAGGTTTGAGGTTCAATAACATTTTGGATTGACTGAGAGCATTGTGTTTGTTCAGCAATAAAATGAATCCTGAGGAATACAATATGCCTAATAATTGGGCACGCAGTGTGTATATATATATATATTATATATATATATATATATATATATATATGATGCGTTTGAAAATAGGTGATTAAAAAAGTGCTTCACCGCCAGCGCTTTCATCTCTCGACACGCAACTTAGACAAAAATAATCCTCAAAATACTAAAACTGGATCATTTGAATAAACAATGTTTTATTCAAAAATGTTTTTTTTTCTTCTAAAACATTGTGCATTGGTAAAATCTTGCAGTGTTGTTTATTTGTTCACTTGCATTGTTGACGAGATTAACACCGTGTTCTAGATGTGTGGCTGGAAACATCATAACTCACAAAAAATTAAAAGCATCTGACAATTGAAAAGCTTCCAGCAAAGGTAGGAATAATATATATCATTATTGTCCAGCTGTTTAGTGAAATTTATAGTCGTGTTGAATATTGGAGTTTAACAATATTAAAATAATCTGACATCTGGAATATTTTTAGTCCTTGACGTGAACATGTTACTGATGTACACTGCCTGGCCAAAAAAAAGTGCAAACTCTAATATTCCATTAGACCGCCTTTAGCTTTGATTACGGCATGCGTTTGTCGCGGAATTGTTTTGACAACCTTATGCAACGTCACAAAATGTATTTCTGTCCAGAGTTGCATACATTTTTGGCCAAGATCTTGTATTTAGGACGGGAGTGTCGAACCACTCCATAAAGTCTTTTCCAGCACATCCCAAAGACTTTCAATGGGATTCAGGTCAGGACTCTGTGGTGGACAATTCATGTGTGAAAATGATTCCTCATGCTCCCTGAACCACTCTTTCACAATTTGAGCCCGATAAATCTTGTCGTCCTGGAATATGCCTGTGCCAGCAGGGAAGAAAAATCCATTAATGGGATAACCTGGTTATTTAGTACATTCAGGTAGTCAGCTGACTTAATTTTATTGCTGCATAACTTTGCTGAGCCTAGACCTGTCTAACTGAAGCAACCCCAGATTATAACACTGCCAGAGGCTTGTACAGTGGGCACTATGCATGACGGGTGCATCACTTCATGTGCTTCCCTTCTTACCCTGATGTGCCCATCACTTTGAAATAGGTTAAATCTGGACTCATCAGACCACATGACCTTTTTCCATTGCTCCACAGTCCAATTTTTATGCTCCCTAGCAAATTGATGTTGTTTTTTTCTGATTGGCCACACAGCTGTTTAGTCCCTGTCCTGTAAGTTCTCATCACACTGTGCATGTGAAAGTGCTCTTTCACTATTAAACATAGCCATGAGTTCTACTGTCAATTTTTCTACGATGTGACTTCACCAAGCGTTTTAGTGATCTCCAATCACGATCATTCAAGATTTATTTCCAACCACATTTCTACTGCCAAGCTGACGGTTCACCACTATCCTTCCAGGTTTTAATAATGCGATGGACAGTTCTTAACCCAATTCCAGTGGTTTCAGCAATCTCCTTAGTTGTTTTCTTTGCTTGATGCAGGCCTATAATTGACCCCTTTTGAAACACAGTAACATCTTTTCCACAACCACGGGATACGTCTTCCGACATGGTTGTTTAAGAAATGAGAAGCTACACACTG
This sequence comes from Myxocyprinus asiaticus, assembly GCF_019703515.2. Lineage (NCBI taxonomy): Eukaryota > Metazoa > Chordata > Actinopteri > Cypriniformes > Catostomidae > Myxocyprinus > Myxocyprinus asiaticus. The sequence continues at coordinate 18,149,293 of NC_059370.1, read as the reverse complement.
CATCAGTTAGCTTAATAAACACATGGGCCATCAAAGAGTCGCACCACTTTTCAGTGGAACCAGACGAGGAATAACAATCACACCGACTAAAGAACACGGTCTATTTGTCAAACGCGGACAGGCTATCACAGTTAATGGCTGTGCCTGCTCATATTGATGCAGTGTCTAACAACATGGAAAAATATGTACATACACCCATACATAACCAGTGTGTGTGTGTGTGTGTGTGTGTGTGTGTGTGTGCGTGTGTGTATGTGTGTGTGTTTAAGACCCTAATACTATATTTAGAGGGTTTAGTCACATCCTTGCAATGTGTGGAATAGCATCTTCCAGGAATCTGCATTAATTAAACACAAACCACTTCCATCTGCTTTCATAAAAAACCCTTAACCATTGGTACTGTTGCATTATTAAAACAAACACATACAAACAATCCTGTATCCAGGTCAATGTGGACAATAGTGGAGATAAAGACAGTATGAGCATACAGAAGAAGAAAATGCAAGACATGATTGGAAAGAAACACTTTGCTGTATTACAATGGCTACATTACACATTCTGTAAATTATAAAACAAATATGTGATGGCACATTCAGTTACATCGATTTGAATATCAGTAGGATTGACACAACCTTTAACCAGCAATTCTTTTAGTTTTTATTTTATTTTAACAACAATCCATTGTTTTATAAATTATTAATTTGTCATACTAAAATAAAAGTAAAGATGCCTTCATAGAAACTGACTCAAGAAAAATTTTAAGTAACTCATGAGAGAAATATTTAAGTAAAAGTAATAAAGTAACTGATAGTAAATCTACTTATCAAAAGTACAAGTAAACTGCATTAATTACAGCACAGCTAATTATACAAAGGGCAACTTAGTTTAGTGCTTGAGTCTACTATATTAGGAGGAGTTAACTGAAGAATTGCTCTGAACAGTTCATTCAGTGAGTAAGGTCACATACACACTGCAACTAAATTTGGTTGTCAGTTCACCTTTTAGTGCTTAATCCTGTTCTGTACACACACAGTTCAGTAAAATATGGGAGTGACAACCACATTCTACAACCGAATTAACTCACGAAAAATTCAGGTAGTGACAATATATATATATATATATATATATATATATATATATATATATATATATATACTCTACCGGTCAAAAGTTTTGAAACACTTATTCTTTATTATGTTTATTTTTTTCTTCACATTTTAAAATAATAGTAAAGTCATCAAAACTATGGAATAACATAAATGGAACTATGGGAATTATGTTGTGACTAAACAAAATCCAAAATAATTCAAAACTGTATTATATTTTAGCATCTTCAAAGTAGTCACCCTTTGCCTAGAATTTGCAGACATGTACTCGTGACATTTTCTCAACCAACTTCTTGAGGGATCACCCTGGGATGCTTTTTAAACAGTATTGAAGGAATTCCCATCTATGCTGGGCACTTATTGGCCGCTTTATTATATGGTCCAAGTCATCAATTTAAATTTTTTCTCAGTTCACTACTGTGCCAAGTTTTCTCAATTTGGAGATAATGGCTCTCATTGTGGTTCTTTGGAGTCCCAGAGCCTTTGATATGGCTTTTTAACCCTTTCAAGGTTGATGTATTCCAGTCACCTTTTTCCTCATAATTTCTGGAATTTCTTTCATCTTTGGCATAGTGTGCTACTGGTTGAGACATTTTCGCCAACTTCATGCTGTTGAAAAAACTTTATTTAGGTGTTGATTTGATTGAACAGGGCTGGCAGTAATCAGGCCTGGGTGTGTCTAGTCCAGCTGAACCCCATTATGAATGCAGTTTTAGTAACTAAGGGGACAAATACTTTTTCACACAGACCTAGTTGGTATTGGATAATTTTTTTTGCTTCAATAAATATCATTATCATTTAAAAACTGTATTTTGTGTTTACTCAGATTGCCTTGGTTTTATGTTAGATTTAGTTTGAATTTTTGAAACAATTTAATACAGTATGTGTCGGATGATGTGCGGTCGGGAGAGGGCATTTAGAGTTTGATAGATGATTTTGTAGACGGATGAAAAAAATTCCCAATTCATCTGCTCTACACAGTTCCCTGTCTGTCACTCACTCAACGTTGTGTCAATGTAGTGACACTAGGTGTCACCCTTGGGAGCCCGAAACACCTCTTGCCTTTGATAAAAGGCCAATGAAAATTGGCGAGTGGTACTTGCATACCACTCCCCCGGACATACGGGTATAAAAGGAGCTGGTATGCAACCACTCATTCAGATTTTCTCTTCGGAGCCGAACGGTCGATGTTCACTGAGCTGAATTCCATGACTGTTCATTCACCTCTGCTGGATCTGATGGCGCATTTCAGCGGCTTCTCCTTCCTCTGCACTGGTGCACTGCAGAGAATGCCCCTGGGCGCTTCGGTAGAAATAAAAGAGTATATTTCTCTAAAAGAGCGGCACACATGGAATGTCCTTTTAAAGATGCGTCTTTTAAAGATGCCTTTTCGTTTGTGTGTTATTCCTAGTTGCAGTCATTATCTCTCATCTTCTGATGGTCATGATCACTGTTTTTTGTGTCTGGGCGCAATCCACGCGGACAGAGCATTCGTGGATGGATCATGTACTCATTGCGAGAACATGACCACGGCAATGTTGCGGTCGCGGCTTGCCTTCGTAAGAAAGCAAGCCACCCCAGCGGCTCCCTGCCTTGGTCCTTCTACCTACAGGTATGAGGCCAGCGCGGCTAGCACTGGGGGTGATTTGGGGACCCCAATGGGACCACCTCCGCCGGGTATCCCCCCGCAGACCTCCCATTCCCCAGCACACTCGTCTGCCCCGATCGGGCTTCCGGATGAGTCTGCCGGCTCGTCTCACAGCGAGTTCGACCTCTTGTTCGGAGCCCGCGAAGGTGATGAGCTCTCGAGCGCAGCATCGGAGAGCGGGCTCGTCCAGTCAGATGCGGAAGCCTCAGCTGGGCTCCACCCCTTGGGTATGGTCGCCCAGTCACAGGCTGATGCGGAAATGACAGACTTGCTTTCCCGGGCAGCCACAAGCGTCGGGCTAGAGTGGAACCCTCCCTCACAGATCGATGATTGGTACATGGGCTCGCGGTGCCGCTCACAGCCACGACCCGCCCCAGTTCCTTTCTTACCGGAAGTACATGAGGAGCTGACAAGGTCGTGGGAGGCACCTTTTACTGCCTAGTCCCGATCTTTCAGCTCCCCCACCCTCACTACCCTCGATGGTGGGTCGGCCAGGGGCTATTCGGCAATTCCCCCAGTGTATAAGGCACTCACAGTGCACCTATGCCCGCAGAGCACCGCCACCTGTCATGGACGCCCAAAGCACCCATCCAAGGCCTGTAGGTTTACGGCATCCCTGACGGCCAAAGCCTACAGTGCCGCTGGACAAGCCGCCTCCGCCCTGCATGCCATGGCTCTCCTGCAAGTCCACCAAGCCAAGGCACTAAAGGAACTGCACGAGGGTAGTTCCGCCCCGGGATTGATGCAGGAGCTGTGCTCGGTGACCGACCTCGCTCTCCAGGCGACGAAGGTCACGGCGCGGTCTCTTGGGCAGGCAATGTCCACCTTGGTGGTTCAGGAGCGCCACCTTTGGCTCAACCTGGTCGAGATGGGAGAGGCCAACAAAGCACGGTTCCTTGCTGCCCCCATTTCCCAGGTTGGCCTGTTCGGCGACACTGCCAAAGACTTTGCCCAGCAGTTCTCGGCGGTGAAGCAGCAGACGGAGGCTATCCGGCACATCCTGCCCCGGTGCGGCTCAAGATCCCACACCCCGCCTGCTCGTCGCCAAGGGCGTCCACCTGCGGTGACTGCACCGGCTCCGGCGCAGCCCGTCCCTGCGGCCCAGCCCCGGAGTGGAGCCCACCGCAGGAAGCAGATGCCACCCAGGGACGATGAAACCCACCGCTTTGGAGCTGGTAAGCAGACCACTCCATCCCCCGGTGGAGGGCCGGGAGGAGAATCTTTTGTTGCCTTTTCATTTAATTTCGCCGCATGCCCAATTGCCTGCGGTATCCAAGATTTCAGCAAAAGAGCGGTTTCCTTGTTCCCTGGGTCACATACCCAATGTGTACGGCCGTCATCACAACCACCTTCCACCATTCCATTTTGGCAGGTTTGGCGCTCCCAGCTGTGGCACAAATCTGCCCCCGATGTGACAGTCTCCATAGGTCACGAGGACAGGCCTCTTCCTTCCCCGTCCCAGGCTGTTCCGGGGGTGGTCACAAGGAGCCAGGTAAATGCTTCGATGACCCTGAACTCAACACGGCTACGACACGGCGTGGCACCTCAGGTTCCGCCCCGACATGAGGCCCCACCCGCCGGTACGTCCAACGAGATTGTCCCCTTGGTCCCCCTCGCCCGGAGCTTGGATGCATGGCTTGTGCTTTCCAACCCATCGCGATGGCTGGTCTGGACCGTCCGACTCGGCTATGCAATTCAGTTCACCAGGCATCCACCCAGGTTCAGCGGCGTCCACTTCACCTCGGTGAAGGGCGAGAACACCGCTACCTTGCGTGCGGAGATCGCTACCCTCCTACAGAAGGATGCGATAGAGCCTGTCCCTCCGGCCGAGATGAAGAAGGGGTTTCACAGCCCCTAATTCTTTGTACCGAAAAAAGGCAGTGGGTTGCGGCCAATCTTGGACCTGCGAGTACTGAACCGGGCTTTACACAGACTCTCATTCATGATGCTGACACAAAAACGCATTCTAGCAAGCATCCGGCATCAAGGTTGGTGCGGCGGTAGACCTGAAGAACACATACTTCCACGTCTCGATTCTACCTCGACACAGACCCTTCCTGCGGTTTGCATTCGAGGGTCGGGCGTATCAGTACAAGGTCCTCCCTTTCGGCCTGTCCTTGTCCCCTCGTGTCTTCACGAAGGTCACAGAGGCAGCCCTTGCCCCGCTAAGGGAAGTGGGCATTCGCATCCTCAACTATCTCAATGATTGGCTAACCCTAGCTCACTCTCGGGATGTGTTGTATGCACACAGGGACCTGGTGCTCTCGCACCTCAGCCAACTAGGGCTTCGGGTCAACTGGGAAAAGAGCAAGCTCCTCCCGGTTCAGAACATCTCTTTTCTCAGCTTGGAGTTGGACTCAGTCTCATTGACGGCACGCCTCACGAACGAGCGTGCACAGTCAGTGCTAACCTGTTTGAATACGTTCAGACAGAAGACAGCGATTCCAATAAAACTGTTTCAGAGGTTCCTGGGGCATATAGCATCCTCAGCGACGGCCACTCCACTCAGGTTGATGCATATGAAACCGCTTCAGCACTGGCTCCAAACTCGAGTCCCGAGATGGGCAAGGTGCCACGGGACACATCACGTGGCCATCACGCCAGTCCGTCACTGCCTCTTTAGCCCTTGGACCGACCTCACATTTCTACGGGCAGGCATTCCCCTTGAGCAGGTCTCCAGGCACATCATGGTTACGACAGACACCTCCAAAATGGGCGCTGTATGCAACTGGCACGCAGCTACGTTGGCACATCAACTGACTCGAGTTGCTGGCAATTCTGCTCGCCCTGTGGAGGTTTCGGCCATTGATCCAGGGCAAGCATGTGTTCGTTTGGACAGACAACACAGCAACGGTAGCATATATCATCCGTCAAGGCGGTCTACGTTCCTGTTGTATGTCACAACTCGCCCGCCGTCTCCTCCTCTGGAGTCAGCAGCACCTCAAGTCGCTGCGAGCCACTCACATCCCAGGCGACCTCAACACTGCAGGTTACCCTCAGGGGAGAGAGGAGACTCCACCCTCAGGTGGTCCAGCTGATTTGGAGTCGATTCGGGCAGGCACAGGTAGACCTGTTCGCTTCCCAAGAATCCTTCCACTGCCAGCTCTGGTACGCCCTGACCGAGGCACCTCTTGGTATAGACACGCTGGTACACAACTGGCCCCCTGGACTTCGCAAATATGCGTTTACCCCAGTGAGCCTACTTGCACAGACCCTGTGCAAGGTCAGGGAGGACGAGGAGCAGGTTGTCCTGGTAGAACCCTACTGGCCCACTCAGACATGATTCTCGGACCTCACGCTCCTCGCGACAGCCCCCCCCCTTGCGAATTCCCCTGAGGAAGGACTTTCTTTCTCAGGGACGGGGCACCATCTGGCACCCGCGACCAGACCTCTGGAATCTCCATGTCTGGCCCCTGGACAGGATGTGGAAGACTTAAGCAGCCTACCACCCACGGTGGCGCCTGTATGCCTTGAAGTGGCGTCTGTTCGCTAAGTGGTGTTCTTCCCGATGTGAAGACCCCCAGGATTGCGCAGTCGGATCGGTGATTTCCTTCCTGCTGGAGAGGTTGGAAGGGTGGCTCTCCTCCTCCACCTTGAAGGTGTATGTAGCCGCTATAGCGGCACACCACGACACAGCGGACGATAAGTCCTTAGGGAAGCACGACCTGATCATCAGGTTCCTGAGAGGCACCAGGAGGTTGAATCCCTTCAGACCGCTCCTCGTTCCCTCATGGGACCTCCCTGTAGTTCTTCAGGGTCTACGGGGAGACCCCTTTGAGCCCTTGCAGTCAGCTGAGCTTAAGGCACTCTCTTTGCAGACTGCCCTCCTGACTGCGCTCACTTCCATTAAGAGGGTAGGAGACCTGCAAGCGTTCTCTGTCAGTGAAACGTGCTTGGAGTTTGGTCCGGGCTAGTCTCACGTGATCCTGAGACCTTGACCGGGCTATGTGCCCAAGGTTCCCACGACCCCTTTTAGGGACCAGGTGGTGAACCTGCAAGCGCTGACCCAGGAGGAGGCAGACCCAGCCCTGACATTGCTGTGTCCGGTGTGCGCTTTACTCATCTATTTGGATCGCACACAGAGCTTTAGAGTCTCTGAGCAGCTCTTTGTCTGCTTTGGTGGACAGCGGAAAGGAAGCGCTGTCTCCAAGCAGAGGATTGCCCACTGGCTCATTGACGCCATAACAATGGCATAAAACGTTCAGGACGTGCCACCCCCGGCAGGGCTACAAGCCCATTCTACCAGGGGTGTAGCGGCGTCCTGGGCCTTGACCAGTGGTGCCTCTCTAACAGACATTTGCAGAGCAGTGGGCTGGGCAACACCCAACACCTTTGTGAGGTTCTACAATCTCCGGGTGGAACCGGTTTTGTCCCGTGTAGTGGCAGGCACAAGCAGGCAAGTCCGGGAGAGCTGGCCGGGTGTATCGCTTGTGCATAGCGCCTTTCACCTCCCCTGAGCTGAAGACGTGCACTGTTGACTCCCAGTAGTGTTCACAAAACTGTGTTCTCTGGATGATTTCCTCTGAGCCCTGTGGCAGACGAGTTCACGGAGAAACTTGCTGCTGGCCCAGTACATGTTCTAACTAAGCCCTGTACTAGGGTAGGTGTCCACATGTGTTGGTTCCCCATATGTAACCCCATGTGACATATATCTTCCGTTAATTTTTTTCCCTGTTGGTAAACTGTGTCTTCCTTGGGCAGAGGCCCCTCTACCCCAGTCACCATGTTTGTAGAAACTCCTCCCCGTAGGGTAGGACCTACCATGTGACTTCTCCACATGACATACTTCCGACAAAGCTCGGCAAGACCGTGTGACATATTTCCACTCAAAATACCCCCCCTCCCCCCTCTGGGCGGGGTGTGGTCTCTGCGGTGTCTTCCCCTTGGGAGGGACACCCCCCGACGTAGACCTGGTGGCCCCAGTCGGTTAATTCCTTTTTTTGGGGGGGGAGAGGAAAAAAAGAGGATAAGAGGCCACGACTGGGCTAGCCTGTCTCTATCTTTTGGGCAGTCAACTTGTCCCCAAAGGGCCGTTTGACACTCATAACAGCGCTGGGGGAGGTTACGTGTCGGCCTGGTGCGCTGGCTACGAGGCACACAGTGGTCTGCCCATCACACACCGCCAGTTCACGTAACACAGTTCAGCCAGTTGTGGCGTTTCGTATAGGGACCCCTAGTGTCACTACATCGACACAACGTCGAGTGAGTGACAGATAGGGAACGTCCTGGTTACTTGTGTAACCTCCGTTCCCTGATGGAGGGAATGAGACGTTATGTCCCTCCTGCCACAACACTGAACTACCCGCTGAAATGGCTGGGACCTTGTCTCGGCTCCTCAGCACAAAACCTGAATGAGTGGTTGCATACCAGCTCCTTTTATACCCGTATGTCCGGGGGAGTGGTATGCAATTACCACTCACTAATTTTCATTGGCCTTTTATAAAAGATCAGAGGTGTTTCGGGCTCCCAAGAGTGACCCCTAGTGTCACTACATTGACACAACATCTCGTTCCCTCCAACAGGGAATGGAAGTTATGCAAGTAACCAGGACGTTTCATTTTACCTGTGGCCAGAGAGCGAAAAGTTGTCAAAATGTATCTCTGGTGTAACTGGGTTGTTTCAGTTATTTGGCGAGTTAGATGCATCTCTAACTAACTTTGCAATAATGAAAACACAGCAATTTAGACAATACCTTTTTTAAAGGTCAATGTCAATATTATGTTGTTTATAATATTATAATGTAATATTATTAAAATACATAGACTCAACTGAGATCCAGGCGTTACCGTTTTAAAAGGCGTATGTCATAATAATATTCTAAAACATTGTTTTTAATGTGGAATGACGACAGCAGGCATACTTCGGATCATTTGTGAGTCACTCTTAGGGATTTAGAAGTCCTTCAGGAGGACTTCTGTCATGGGTTTAGGAGCTACTTTTAGCAATAAAATGCTTCATGAATTACTATTAGATGGAAATTTTATGAGTCCTAAAATTAGGAGTGACACACCTCTAATTTTTAAGAGTTGCTACTAAATGTCCACTTTAGGAGCTACTTTTAACCTTATGATGTTTTGTGAATACATTTACATTTATTCATTTGGCAGATGCTTTTATCCAAAGCGATTTACAAAAGAGGAAAACATAAGCGAATCATCTTGAGACAGTGGTATGAAAAGTGCAGTATTACAAAGTTTCACTAGCATCAGAATAGTATTCAAAACAGAATAAAGTGCAACAGGATTTTTATTTTTATTTTTTTTAATGACTGGTTAAGTGCTCATGAAAAAGATGTGTTTTTAGTCATTTTTTGAAGACAGAGAGTGAGTCAGCTTCACGGATGGAGTTGGGAAGGTCGTTCCACAAACATGGTATGATGAAGCTGAAAGTCTGATTTGGAAGGCGTTAATGTAGTTGCACCCAGCTGCATGGTGATGTTGTGTTCAACAGCAGGGTTGGCTGGAAAGACAAGGAGTTCAGTCTTGGCTGGGTTGAGTTGCAGGTGGTGCTCCTTCATCCAGGCCGAGATGTCTGCCAGGCAGGCAGAAATTCGAGCAGTCACTGTGGTGTCGTTGGGCTGGAAAGACAAGTAGAGTTGCATGTCATCAGCATAGCAGTGGTAAGAGAAACCATGTGCCTGAATGATGGGTCCCAGTGATGTTGTGTATATAGGGAAGAGAAGTGGCCCATGCACTGATCCCTGAGGAACTCCAGTAATTAGCTGATGTGGCTTGGATACCTCACCTCTCCAGGCTACCTTGAAGGACCTACCTGAGACATAGGAGATAAACCAGTCAAGCACAGTTCCTGTGATGCCCAGCAAGGAGAGGGTAGAGAGTAAGATGTGATGGTTGACTGTGTCAAAGGCTGCAGAAAGGTCCAGCAGAATCAGGATGGATGATCAAGGTTCAGCTTTCGCCTGTCTCAGCGAATCAGTGACAGACAGCAGGGCAGTCTTGGTGGAGTGTCAACTTTTGAAGCCTGACTGATTGTCATCCAGTAGCTTGTTCTGTGAGAGGGCACAGACTTGTGGGTGGAATCTTTATTTGGGCCAGTAAGCAACCACTCAGCAACCATCCACCCTGGCAACTGCATAGTGTAACCGTCACACAGCGTGGTGTATTTAAACTGGTTAGGTCAATTAATTCAGATGGGCACAGTGATATAACACCGTTACTCACTTGACTCAAAGGAGCATTTTAGACAGCAAACCACAAATTTCACCTTAATGATTTACACAGCATCAAATTACAATGTCTCCATTGTATGTTAATTAGCATAAAACTCAGTGAACTTCAATATTGACTTTAACTTGTCTCTGATTGTTGTTTTGTAATGTAGTGACTCTTATATCTAACTTACAATGTACAGAGCTAAATATTTTACATAAATTCACATTTATAAATCCTATTTTTAGATACAAATTGTTACTGAGGCACATTACATGCTTATATGATGAACTCAATAAAAAAAAAAGAAAGAAAGAAACTCACCAGAGTTGCCTGAAACAAACTTAAAGAATGGTTCCTTCTGAATTAATTATTCTGCAGTTTACCGCGTAGCTCTTCACTCTCTGTAAGATGGTGGTCAACTTGACTGAATGTGAACAAAGTCTTTCTATCAAGTTATTCCACTGTCGGCCATCTTTGGAATGCTCTCGGGAGGCTATTTCCAATCATGCCAGTGCAGATCCAATCTACTTGAATGGAGAAAGACCAAAATCTCAAAAATAATTGGTCAAGATTATGATCAAAGAACATATTCCAAATCAACAATAAAATCTTACAATACTGGTATTATAAATTGTGATTCTTTACCTCATATTATGCTAAAAAAAACAAACAAATAAAAAAAAAAAAAATTCCATAGAGCTTACATCACTGATGCATCGACTGCTGGCAGGAAGCAATTTTTTTTAAGTTAATAAAGTTTTAATTATCGATTTGTTTCTTACACCAACCTATCGATTTGCTTCAGAAGACATTGATTGATCAACTGGAGTCATGTGGATTACTTTTATGTTGCCTTAATATGCCTTTTGAACCATCAAACAGCCATCAGCCTGATGGCACCCATTTACTTACATTATAAGGACCTACAGAGCTTCAACATTTTTCTCAAAATCTTAATTTGTGTTCTGCTGAAGAAAGACAGTCATACACATCTGGGATGGCATCCGTGTAAGTGAATAATGAGAGAATTAAAATTTTTGGGTGAACTATTCCTTTATGAAGTTAGAAACAATAATGGGCGTTTCCCAATCTGCGGGCGTTTCCAAACCAGGATGTGCATTTCTGAACTATCCAATGAAACTAGGCAATCTCAATGTAGTAGGCAAATCATGTAAAACGGTTGAAAAATGCCCATCCTGGTTTGAAAATGCCCACTGATTGGAAAACTCCCATTTTTTGTTCGGCAGAGACACAAGTCTCTAATTTATACACTTGTAAGCCCATGTCAATAATATTAGGGGTTACAATAGCAAAGTTAAGCATGGCTTCTCCTAAAATTTTATAAGAAATGCTTCAATGACAAGTTTAATATCAGTACACAAAATCTATTTAAATTACCAATCACTTTTTGTGCATTTCAATGTTTTAGCAAATAAAAGTGTCAAAAATCACAGATCACTATTGTGCTGTTTGTTCAAATAATGCGATGCGCTGTTTTCTGCATGAATATGTCCATATAAGTCAGTGGACACACGGCCCATAGAGCCCCATTGAAGCCATGCTTCAATAGAAGTCTATGGCAGATTCGGGTACCATTCGAGTCAATAGCACAAAAGATCAACGCTCATTGGACAAGATGCTACCTCTGGGTCTCTCCCAGACAGCCTGCTCCTCTGAGAGTCTGTGGGAGCTACATGAACACTATTTGCACTGGATCTGCATCTGATTGCAAATTTCAATCAATGTATTTTCGTCCCGCCTGAAATTCTAGCTTCTTCATGATGATTGGTCGAGCTCCCAAATGGACAGAACTTCACAACAAATGGCCAGTAATTGAAAAGCTGATGTGACGTTGACATGATTGACAGCTTATAAAATGTAAAACAAATATATTTAAATAAGTGCCTGTCAAGCGCAGTGTGTTTAGCAGCTCTGAGATACATGCTTTTTATTTTATTTTATTTTTTTGCAATCTGACATAAAACAGCTTCAGCTTTCAGCTTTCATAATCAGATATTTTGCCTTTTAGCACTTTTAATTGTTGCAAAAACATATTTGAGCATAGTTAATTATTTTCATAATGAAATTTAACTGTTGGAGTAGTAGTTTGAACAGCTTTTGAGAGCAAATTGCAGTCACCAGAAACAATAACCTCTGCTTCCCTATCCTTGAAAAGCACCAGCCACCACTGCTGCACACGTAACTGCTACCACTACTATTTGTTATTATTATTATTATTATTTCCATGTGCCTATATGTGCAACCAAACAGTCTCATTTGTGATGTTTATGAGCCATTTGTTCGGCTCTTTTAAATTCCTCTGATATTTCAGTGGTCAAGTGGTCTTAATACCCTTGAAGATCAGCTTTTTTTTTAATGTGGATAATTATTTCAACATCCTAAACATAATGTAGTCCTGGATAACAATGTTCTTATCTGACTCTAATGATCACGGCTGCACGTCACATTACTTAATCTATCAGATCTTACCATAAAGAACAATGACACTGGTGGATAATAAAGTCAAATTAAAAAAACTGCAGCTACCTGATTAGTTCAAAGCATACCATCGCTTTGACACACTGCCTCTCTCTCTCTCTCTCTCTAGAAAGAAAGAAAGAAAGAAAGACAAATGAAAAGGTAAAGTATTATAAAAGACAACAATCAGATGCTGTCTTTGGTTTTAAACAAAAGCATAGAACATGGCTTCTTTTTTGTTACATCACAATAGTTTTGTGCTAAGTGACAGAGAGAGAATAAAAACAACTTTAATTTTACATTTTCTTTATGGAGGTAAAGAACAATGAATACTTTCATCTTTATTGTTGGGATGATTTTTTTAAACAACCCTCCCCCTTCCCATAAAAGCTACAGTTACCTTTCAAATAGGTTACACAATAGCAGTCTTACCAGTTATCTTTTTCACTATGTTTTTTTTGATGGCTGAAAGCCTTAAGGCATGCCAGCTAACTTGGGGCAAGTAGTCTGTGTGTATGACTGCATGTGTATGAGCAGGTGTAACTCAGCCGCTTCTCATGCGAGCAGATTTTGGCCTCTTTCTCAAAGCAAGGCGCCATATTTCTGAGACAGTCTTCTTAAGATGGACTGAGAAAGAAAAGAGAGTGGGGAGAGAAAGGAAGACAAGTAGGTAATTGCTGAGTTGTTTGTGCATTAATTTCTATTTACAATGACAATACACTGACCTAGCCTAAACCCACAGCACTCCATTTGCTTGTGTTGTGCAGAAATAACGCAGCATGGGCAGGGAGAGAATGAGAGGGGTGGAGGGGTGTAGGGGGGTATGCTGGCCTCTGAAGTCTGACAAATCCTACTGCTCTATTGCAATGTTTTGATACGCTTTTACCAAAGTGGTTTAACGGTGCTCTGAGAGTTAATTGTTTGCTTTTCAACTTTCTTGCATGGCAAGATTTTTTGTAGTGGCTAGCAAGCGGGGCGACAGCCAGGCAGTTTGAGAGAGACGGGGAGAGTCCAAGGGAACACGATGCAGCAAACTGTACATTCTGTGACTTCTCATAAAGACCTAATTCTGTCAGTGGCTTTTGAGGGCTAATACACATAGTGCAGATTGCTCGGAAACAATGCATTGTTTGTCACATCCCTCTCCACTGGAAGCATATCACAGTTAACAGAACCGTCACTCCCAGTCTGATGACAGATACAGATGGACATATTTCATAAGTCTCTTGTGGGCCAAAAATTATGGACCGGAATTAATATCAGTCAAACATTGCCACAATGCACAACATTAGTAAACAGAGCTGGTGAAAAGATATATCTTATTAAATAGAAGATGTGTCCTTAGAGACAATTTGTTTTTCAGTTAACATTTTTATTGATTCATAGACATATCATAAAGAAAAAAACACAACATATATACATTGAATCACATTTAACATTTAACCCCCACTAATACCCCCTCCCCCATGGTAAATAAAACAAAATCTTGGGTAGGCCTAGCCCACCTTTGTCAGTCGGCCTATGCAACATATTAAACTGTAATCTAGGATGCTTACCATTCCAAATGAAAGACTTTGCTATGCTATCAAATTGCTTGAAATAAGAGAGGGGGACATCTACAGGGAGATATTGTAACAGTTAGTTAGTTTTGGAATACAATTCATTTTAATAACATTAACTTTCCCAATCATAGATAAATGTAATGAAGCCCACCTGTCCACATTGATTGAAAACCTTTTTAATTAAGAGGTCAAAATTAACTCTAAATAAATCAGACAAATTTGTTGGGAATAAAATGCCCAAATAATTAATACCCTGTTTGGGCCACTGGAAGGTGCCCAGCTGGAAAGGGTGTATTACTGTTACGATTTGTTGCAAAAAGAAAGAAATTATATTTAGCAGTAACCCATATCTGTCTCTGCCTGTTTCATTCCATCACGCAAGTTATCGGTAACTGAACCCATTTTTCTTTTTCTTTTATTCTCCTAATTTACTTAGCCTTATCACTTATGTGTTACATGCTCTTATACCCCTAGACATCTAAAGAGAGATGTAACACCGTTACTGGGCAGTACGCTGTCAGAGCCAATGCTTCAGATTTAGACCCATTGACTCAGTATCCTGAGAACTCTATGGAGGCAAGGCATAGATCTAATGGGGTCGGAGACGAATTATAAAATATCATCTGCGTAAAGCAAAAGCTTATGTGCCACACCTCCTTCCACCACCTCTGGAAAATCATCTTTCCTTCTTATCGCAGCTGCTAATGGTTCCAGGGCAAGACAGAGCCCTGCCAGGTGCCCCTATCCAGAGTAAAATAATCTGAAATTAATCCATTTGTTTGTACCGCTGCTACCAGGTGTCTATAAAGTAGCTTAATCCATCCAATAAAAGTATTAGACATTCGGCGCTTCAGCTCTGCCGCGGCAGTTCTCGAGTTGTCGTGCTTTGGATTTTTGGATGAATGAGGCATACTGTATGATCTGACCCCTAAGAACCACCTTAAGTGCCTCCCAAGCCACACCCACAGAGGATACTGAGGACCAGTTGGTCTCCATATAGACATTGATTTCAGCCTTTAGCATTTGTTGGAATTCAGGATTTAGCAAAAGGGATACATTAAAGCGCCAACTATATGATTTCTTTTTCTCCATATGTGGCAACACCTCTAAACTCACCAGGGTGTGATCTGAGACTAAAATGTTTCCAACTGAACAGTCAATAACAGATGAGATGAGGGGTGCCAGCGGCTTGCAACATCCCTTCAAGATCTATAAAAAAGCCCTGATCATCAGCGTTCGGTGCGTAAATTTTAGCCAAAATCTTTTGTCCCTGAATTTCTGCTAAAACAATAATGACTATTCCTAATTTATCTTTACTCTGTTTGAGACATTTGAATTGTATATGTTTACTTATCAATGTAATGACTCCCCTGCTCTTACTTGAGCTAGCACAAAAGAAAACATGTCCACCCCATATCTTCCCAAATTGTTCAGCTTCCTGCAGGGAAAGATGCATTTCTTGAAGAAATGCTATATCAAATTTCTTATGTTTAAGAAAATAAATAACCTTCCTTCTTTTTATGGGGTGTCCCAACTCATTTACATTCCACGTGGAGAGAGACAATCTGCTCATATTAACATTTGACATTTTGACAATGAGAAAAAATAGATTGTGTGTCAAAAATAAAATTATAAAGACCACATTCCAACATTGGTGCAACAATCAACCCCCTAACATCCCCCAGAAAAAAAAACAAAAAAAACGTGCGCATTAACCCCACGCACGATGGCACAAACTGGGGTCCATCCCTCTAAACTCAAACAGCCCGCGACAACTTTGCCATTGGATTGCTCAAGTCTGGTGCTTCTATACAAATTTTGTGAGACAGAATTATACAACAAAAAATAATCTATAAAACAAACTCCAGCAAATAGGTGGAATAAGCAGAAAGAATGTGTAGATTCATCCACATAACTGTCCCGAAGGTGTGTTCCTCCACAAAACAAGCTCAAGCTGCTAGCAGAACCAGCACAAAAAACAAAGAAAGAAAATAGTTTCCTCGGGTAGTTGAACAAATGTTCAGTGAGCCGGCACATTCGGCTGTTACATGAGCGTAACAAATGCCCTAATCACTCTAATGATTTGCTAGAAATATTCCACAAAACAAACTCCATGCAATAGGAGGCATAAGCACAAAGAACGTGCAGATTCAGTGAGTCAGGCCCACTCGGCTGCATTGAGAGCATCACACACAATGACTTACTCATTCCATTGACTTTATAAAGGACATCGCTTGCTGTGGGCATGTAAATATTTTGCGGCCATCCTTAGTATCTATTCTCAATTTGGCCAGGAACATTAATTCAAAAGCGACCTTCCGTTGATGTAATAGTTTCTTGCATTCCTTGAATTGATCACGTTTCTCTCTTGTCGAATTCGCCAAGTCTGGGAACAAGAAAATGCTGTGGTTCTTCCAAGAAAGCCTTCCTTTACTCCACGCCTCGCATAACATAAGATCTTTATCGGATGATCTCAGAAATTTGGCCAGAATTGTTCGGGGCCTGTCTCCCTCAGCGGATCTCCGAGCCGGAACTCTGTGAGCTCGCTCAATTTCCAGTTTATTACCTGTTATGTCGAGCTGACTCGGGAAGAGCTCGTCTAAGAATTTCATCATATCTTGGCCTTCTTCATCCTCAGGAATTCCAACAATTCTGACATTGTTTCGCCGGTTACGATTCTCAAGGTCTTCCAACTTTTCCCAAACGCACTCCAAGTCCCATCTTGTTTGCTAGCAGGTTAGCAGCTAATTCCCTCTCCGATGACTCCAGATAATCGATCTGTTTCTCAACATCCGCAACTCTTGTAACAAACTCAGTGAATTTCATCTCCATGGCAGTGATCGATCGACATATTACAGCAAGATCCTCCAAGTCAGCAACAACCTTTGTCAGCATTGCCGACGTGTTTGACAGTTGACGCTGAATCTCTTTCACCTCACTGGCCAAATTGAGTCCCAGGCTTGCAGCCTGCTGCTCAGGGGCATCAGCTTGAGCACTTCAGTGTCTTTTAATTTTGAATTCTTTGACATACTGTCTTCATAGAACAGTTATGGAACAGGGTGTATCGAATCTCACTGGATTATGACACAAAAAGTATCAAAACTAGTAAAAAGCGCAGAGCTCGCCGTTCACGCATCCGAACCTCACAAGGTGCCACGCGACTCCCATTCCTTAGAGACTTAGAGTTGTTACCATTTCTAAATGCCAGACTTTTCTCAGAACTAACTTCACTTTCCTTGGCCCATTTTTAAATGATTTTTAACCAAATGGTCTCAATGTGATTTTTATTGCATGTATGAAGTCAGTTCTCCTCAAGTTCACACAGGAGTCTTAGCAGAGTAACCACATGAATAGTCAATTACATTAACTATAGACATGTTGTAATAAGTTCAATTCCCAGAAATAAATACAAATACATTTTGTTTTCATTTTGAACAGTGTATCTGTTGATTTATCATTTAGAATCTAAGAAAGTATGCTGTCTTTCCTTAAAAAAAAAAAAAAAAAACAGCACTTGGCTTAATATCCAGAATATGTTCATGGCCATATATCAGATAAAGATAGAGTGAACACTAAAATCCAGCTCATTCACAGACCATTTAAGGTTTTAAGACACGTTAAGTTTATTTTTACTTGGATTTGACCAAAAGTGGTGATGCTCGAGTCGGTTAGTTGATTACTCTGGAACTAATCCGTCCACTTCCATCAGTGTATCGTCCCACTAATAGCGATCTATGGAGAGCCACTGCAAGGGCATGAGAGGCGGGCATTATCACATTGATTGAGTGACAATGAAATGAGTGAACTAGTGCTAAGTGGAGGTGATGCCTCCCTCACATGATTGACTTTATGTTTGTATTTCACATTTATGCCACACTTTAGTATGTCAATTCAAACACAATGAGTTGCTGCCTTCCTCTGAAACTTTGTCTGCTGGTGTCCCTGTTGGACAGTATTACTTTGGAAATATGACTGCTATACACACCAATTGAGCCCACATTTCATAATATATTATTTGTATTACCTATGTACAGCCAATTATTTTTCTCACCCAAATTTCTTGAGGATGCACTGCTTCCCTTGCTTCCTCAAAGAAAATGCTACTGTTGGTTTGATGTTCTTTTTATCTAAAAGCCCCTGCACCCTTCCTACAAAATCGAAGAACGAATGGGTATGTCATTTAGAACAAAATCTGGCCAAAATAATGTGTTTTTGAGTTTGTTTCGGTAGTTCGTAACAGCTTGCCAGGAGGAAATTTCAGGAAAACTTCTTACATCCCTACTGCCATTGGTCCACATCATTGGTAGGTATGACCTGGAGCTCCACATCCTTTGAGGCTGACAACTAATTCTCGTTCAGTCAGTTAAGATCAGTCAACATGAACACACTGATGTGTAGAGTTACCAGCGAGCTAGTGCAAATTCACCTACATCTGTATGATCATCAGGATCAGAATCAGAATCAGAAAGAGCTTTATTGCCAAGTATGCTTACACATACAAGGAATTTGTCTTGGTGACTGGAGCTTCCAGTACACAACAATACAAAAACAGCAACAAGACTTTTAAAAAATAATTAAAATTGAATAAAAAATAGATAAATATTGAAAAGAAAACAGTATATATAGAATACACAATAGACTATATATATATACATATATACACACACATACATACACACACATACATATACATACATATACACACACACACAAACACACACACACACACACACACATATATATACATACATACATACATACATACATACACATACACACACATACATACAACACACACACATACATATACATACATATACACATATATGAATATATATAGATACCTATACATACATACACACACACATACACATACGTAGTGCAAATCTAAATACAAATCGGTTATGTACAGTGCAAAGGAATGTAATGGCAGAAGAGATAGAATGTGTTGGATAATATAAAAAGACTAAGCTGTGTATTGCACATTAATTATTGCTCAAAGGGGCAGTTTTAACTGTTCATGAGATGGATAGCCTGGGGGAAAAAACTGTTCCTGTGCCTGACGGTCCTAGTGCTCAGAGCTCTGAAGTGTCGGCCAGAAGGCAACAGTTCAAAAAGGTAGTGGGCAGGGTGAGTGGGGTCCAGAGTGATTTTTCCAGCCTTTTTCCTCACTCTGGAAGTGTATAGTTCTTGAAGGGGGGGCAGGGGGCAACCAATAATCCTCTCAGCAGTCCGAACTGTCCTTTGTAGTCTTCCGATGTCTGATTTCGTAGCTGAACCAAACCAGACAGTTACTGAAGTGCAGAGGACAGACTCAATGGATCTCCCACTCCAGGTCCTGTGAGATGGTAGTGCCCAGGAACCTGAATGACTCCACTGCTGCCACAGTGCTGTTTAGAATGGTGAGGGGGGTCAGTGTTAGGGTGTTCCTCCTAAAGTCCACTATCATCTCCACTGTTTTGAGCATGTTCAGCTCGAGGTTGTTTTGACTGCACCAGACAGCCAGCTGTTTAACCTCCCTTCTGTATGCAGACTCATCATCATCTCGGATGAGGCCGATGACAGTGGTGTCGTCTGCAAACTTCAGGAGCTTGACAGAGTGAGTCCTTGGCGATGCAGTCATTGGTGTAGAGGGAGAAGAGTAGTGGGGAGAGCACACATACCTGAGGAGCACCAGTGCTGATTGTACAGGTGCTGGAAGTGAATTTCTCCTGTCTCACAAGCTGCTGCCTGTCTGTCAGAAAGCTGGTAATCCACTGACAGATAGACATGGGAACAGAGAGTTGGTATAATTTAGTCCGGAGAATAGCTGGGATGGTGGTGTTGAAAGCCGAACTGATGTCCACAAAAAGGATCCTTGCATATGTCCCTGGTCAATCCAGATGTTGCAGGATATGATGCAATCCCATGTTGACTGCATCATCCACAGACCTGTTTGCTCGATATGCAAATGGAAGGGGATCTAGAAAGGGTCCAGTGATGTCCTTCAGGTGGGCCTACACCAGTCTCTCAAATGACTTCATGACCACAGACATCAGGGCGACAGGTCTGTAGTCATTAAGTCCTGTGATTTTTGGTTTGTTTGGGATGGGGATGATGGTGGAACGTTTGAAGCAGCATGGGACTTCACACTGCTCCAGTGATCTGTTGAAGATCTGTGTGAAGATGGGGGCCAGCTGGTTAGCACAGGATCAAAGACATGCAGGTGAAACGCCATCTGGGCCCTGTGCTTTCCTTATCCTTTGTTTTCGAAAGACGCGGCTCACATCATCTTCACAGATCTTAAGTGCAGGTTGAGTAGAAGGAGGGGGGAGGAGGGGGGTTGCAGGAGGTGTTGGTGTTTGTGTGAAGTGAAGGTCAGAGTGGGTGTGGGGTGTGAGACTGGGCCTTTCAAATCTGCAGTAGAACACATTAAGGTTGTCAGCCAGTTGTTGGTTCCCTACAGGGTTGGGGGTAGGAGTCCTGTAATTCGTAAGTTGTTTCATGCCACTCCACACTGATGCAGGGTCATTAGCTGAAAACTTGTTTTTCAGCTTCTCAGAGTATCTTCTTTTAGCCACTCTGATTCCCTTTTATAGTGTGTTCCTGGCCTGATTGTACAAGACTTTATCCCCAACTCTGTCAGCATCCTCTTTGGCCTGACGAAGCTGCCTGAGTTCTGCTGTAAAACAATGGTTTGTCGTTGTTAAATGTTAAATAAGTCCTAGTAGGAATGCACATATCCTCACAGAAACTGATCATTCGTGCAGAGATTTTCCAAGAACATGTCATGCGATTTTTTTTTAAATTAGTCTACAAAAGGAACCAAATCTACTCAAATACTCTTCAAAAGTTCAAATACACTCTGTTATTTGATATGCTGCTTCACTCGTGTGCCATCTGCAGCCGAAAGCCATTCACACATATGTCCAAAGTAAGATATGCCTACCATCATTCTTTTGTCTGTATTCTGACCATTAACATTCTTTTATATACCTATATTTGCAGTGGTATCAGTGTCATCATAAATTACAAAAACATTGTAATCATGCATATTATGGCTGCATATGTAAGGGATAATGTACAGTCAGTCGGTTGTTATTGCACAGTAAATACCGACAGGGTGATCAGGACCCCAACGTGAAGCGGAAGGGTCTTTTATCACCCTGATGGGGTTAATTGTGCGATAACAACCAGCTGACTATACATTATTCTGCTTATTACACAGCTACTAAATAAATACATGGACATAAAATATTGATTTGCGTTGAAATTATGGAATTTGAGAAGAAAGAAATCGCTGAACAGCTGAAATCAACCTCCGCTTTGCGTCAGAGTTCTTTTGGTGTTTACTTTGTAAAAATGACTGCCTGACTCATCATTATTCAACCTATTACAAGACTACTTTTCAAATAAATAAATGCCCCTTTCATTCATAAATCTAAAGGTGCCCTTCACAGATGTAAAGGTGCCCTTTTAAGTGGAGGTGCCTTTAAAAGCGTGGAGATTTAAGCAGAGGTGTCTTTACTACAGCACAACCTCCCCACCTTGCTCAACAACTATTGATGGCAGATTTCTCTTTTTGCTCTGTCCACATACTTTCGCCCCTGCCCATGCCAAGGTCTGTGCATGTCGCTGTTCCAGAGAGCCGTGTAATAAATCTTGTTAGTGCATAAGTGCCATGATTGCAAAAGGTAAACATTACAAATTACACATTATCTAAATATAGTACTTTAATTCATCATTGTTAACTTAAAATTGCTTGTTTTAATGATCTCATGTTAATTCTACTCGTAGAATGAGGCATGAAGTCATTGATAACACATATTAATGTCATATTAGTTGAAGTTTTACATGTAGTCCTGAGCGTCCTCATATTTAAATGTACCGCTATATACTGTACCTCACACAGCAGTGTGGCCAGTGTCTGAATTTCCGCACATAGTATTTCATTACGCAGCTGTTTCGAACTTATTTTTGGCTCTTTGCGAAGAACGAAGAAACACTTGTTGTATGTGAGTATGCTGGGGCCTTAATGCAATGGCAATATATATATATATATATTTTTTGTGTGTGTGGTAGTGTGGTTGAAGTGTCTAAATACTTTATTTGGCCACTGTATTTTCAATGTTTCACCGACTAAATGGTCAACAAATAGGTACACATCAATGCAACCCACTTAACCTTTTTCATGAAGCATAAGCAGAACAAATGTCCATGCAAATCTTTCATAAATATTTTCTTAGATAAATTAACACATTGAATGCAAAATTTACATAAGAATGGTTTTACAATTAGCACAGATTTTTGTCTGCTTGTGTTTCTTAAATAAGGCCTATTGAACAAATTGTACTTAGGTTCCCATCAGCCTTGTTTTTGTTCATGTCAAGTTAAAAATGGGATCTACTTTAACTAGAGTCTATTGCATGCACTTCATTAACTACCATGCGATCCACACCAACATCACTTTGCTCCTGCTAATGAAAACACCTTCCTTTTTTTTTTTTTTTTTTTTTTTTTTTTTTGTGAAATCGTAGATATTCCTCCTGTGCCATCCTTTCATTCCCTGTAGCCCTTTGTTTGGCTAACGGGGGAAGTTTGTGGCCGGCACAGGTTTAGCTATTTGTCATGGCTGTGCTCCCCCAGACTTGATTGATGCCCAGGCCGCTGGTGATGAGCTGCGGCTCCCATGATTCTTTATTAAAATGCAATCCATGCTGACATTTACATATTAAAATAGTTACTTAGAGCAAATCCTCAATGTGGAAACAACGGACAACTGGTGGCAAACCGTATTGATCATTCTGACACCGTGCTTATGAATTTATGAGGGAGGTGAGGACAGTGGGACGAGACGCCGGGTACAAATTGGAGTAGATAGTGTTATTGCATGGAGCTCTGGCCACATGGTAGATGCAAGCTGTCATCAAAGCAGGAAGGGAGGTAGAGAGAAAGTCAAAGAAAGTGTAGGAGAAAGAGAGTCAGGCGAAAGCAACCTATACTTTTTCTATGCTTTAGCAGAGGCTTAGTTTAAGTGGTGTTGGTAATAGCCTGGGTCAATACTGTTAGATCTGTCTGCCTTGGTAAGAAAAGTAATCAAGGCAGTTTAGCTGTCCTGCAATTGTTTGGATCAGGAACTCTTAAGTCAGGGAGCTTCTGACAATACCATTATCTCATACAGAAGTGGGTGGTCCCACAGGTAGATTAAACTCTCAGTTTCTTTGGCTGGTGCTAGCCTGATCTACTTGAGCTAGCAGGCCCAGGACAGTAAAATGGGGCACTAAGATAACTAAACATCCCTACCACCATGGACATTGCTCGTTCCAAAAGATAGCCTCTGGCAGACATTTCAAAGCAATCCAAACCAACACCAATAGACATTCAGGACCTCAACAGCTAAAATAGTGTCCCCCTGCACATTCACACGCAAATATATTCCACACACTTTACTTAACTGGATACTTCAAAGTGATCTCATTTTTAGAGTATTTTTAGGTATTCTTTCAAAAAAGTGTGGTTCTAGCATACGCGCTTTAGCTTATGTTTGTACAGACACTAAATAGATATAATATTGACATATTAACTGCATCTAAAACGTAAGTCATTTTACATATGAACAACTTTAGTGGTGTACAAATGTGTACATATACTCTTTGAATCCAAGATTATTGAAATCATGGAATTAATTGGTAGATTTTATTTTATTTACAATGAATGAGATTAAGTCAATACTATTATATGTATTTATTGTTTGTAGAGGTAGGGTTAAGGGATTTAAAATATCTATAAAATAGTAAAAATATAACTATACAAATATTGATATAATATAAAGGATTTGAAAATATGTTTATGTTTCTAAAGCTGTAAATACATATACAATACAAATTATGGTACTTGACACATACAGGCAAATAAAATAAATTCTTATTCTTTGCTGCATTAAGTTCCATTTGCAAACATTTTTATGTGACAAAACTGTGAGGACTAATTCTGTTCTCACTAATTAACTTAAGGAAACAAAGGCACAAAAACAGAGACAGCCTGTGGAGCGACTCAGTCACACCACACAATATTCTTTGTCTTTGTGTGTTATCCATCCCACTCTTCTATATATTTCTGTGATTTGCATTTGTGTTTTTTTCTTGTTAAAGAGCTTAAGTCGTCTGGATGGAGGGAGTGTATTTGTTATGTGATCCCCTTGGCCGTGGGCAAAGACCTAAATCTACAGTATTCTGAAACAAGCTTAGCGTCTGTAATCCTATTATTCCAATCTGATCCTGGGCTCAAAAAACAAGTCACAATTCTGCAGTTGAAATGTTGTCCTATTGTGTGACCCTACATCTGGACTTTCAACGTGCCTACTTTACCTTAGACAACAGATCATTGGGAATGCAGAAAACTTATAGTGATAACTAAAACATACTATATTCAGTACTACAGGCATGGATGTAGGACCAGAGGGTAATGGTGGACCTGAGTAACATGGGCCCTCACTGGAGGAGGGGCCCACAGAAAGGCAATATTAATATCCCATGAATTTATCACGACATGCTATATATAGTAATAACATGCTATTAGTAGGAATAAAATGGCATAAGACTATACTCAAAGTATCTATAGAAATTAAGCCAAAATTGAACGTTCAAAAGAGAAAGGAGTGGAGCAAGAGCAAGAGGTAGCTTTTGTGTTTCTTACAGAAGAAAAATCAGCCATATGTGTCAACAACTACTTAGGTAAATATTTGTTAGATATCAGTGTAAACAAAGTCCAAAATGAACACTCGCCACACACTAAATGTGAGATTAAAAAATTGCCTTTGGCGTATAAATAAAAAGGAAATATTCACCAGTTGGCCAGTAACATTATGAGCAACTGCATCATTACATGCTTTACATTGAACAGTGAAAACAATAATCTAACCCTTGCAAAGTAAAGTGACATGCAAAATTCAAATCAAACTGATTATTAAAGGAAACCACTACCGCTACTTGTGCATCTATAAAAATATTTTACCTCATTCTAGAATTTACCATCAAAAGTTTAGGACATCTGAAGGCTTCTATCTCCAGATCTCCATGAGATACATGTGGGATATTCCACACATTAAGCCACCAAAATAATATGTGAGGGAAAAAATAATGATGATATAGCTATTTTTGTTTATTATTATTTTTTATGAGAGGTGCAGTTACACTTTACTCACTCAGTGAATAACCTGTGTTGTTTGTCACTAAGATGCATGGAAAATACAGCTAAATAATTCCACTGTCATAGAAACAAAAATACATTTGAATAAAAATAATGCAAAATGCAGTTTCATGACTAGAAGGAATCTGTTTTGTAAATATTTTTATTATAAATAAATTATAAATATTAATTAAATAATATTGCAAGTAACCCTGTGTAAATGTCAGTTAGCAAGTTAAGACAACCCTAACAGCCTGCCACTTTCACATTTCAGAGATCTTATGGTGATTTTGCCAACAAGAATTTATTTTTTGCAGGCATTTGTTTCCCACTTATTTAATGCTTCATTCAAAGAATATTTTTGTTTGAAAATATATTACTCGCACCACAAACCCAAATTGCTTAGAAGGCCCTAAAATAGTTCTGTGCCCAAGGCCCAACATTTGGTGCTACGCCCCTTTGGTGAACAAACAACAGTAGTAGACAGAGCATTAGTGTTGCGGTAAGTCCTAATTATTTAGTATGATTATTTTTTTCTTCTTCTTTTTGCTAATGTGACTTTTATACTATGGGCTCTATTTTTGTAAGTGCACAACTATCGTTTGCAACATCTTCTCCACTTTTCATGAGTGCAATAATTCTAAGCACAATTTTCATGCCAGTGCAAAGCACAAGTGCCCCTGGGAGGGAGTGTTTGTGCCATCGGTGGGTGTATGTGCACAAACTGTGGTTGTATTGTATGTGAAGTATGTGCTACAAGGCGAAATTTGCTGTTTTAAAGTCTAAATCAGTTCCTATATTTGCAGTTTGGAGATTCCACCTGAAGGTGGTAATTAAGTTCATGTCCAAATTTTGAAAATATTGTGGAACATCAAATTAAGACAATCACCTTTTTATGGAAAAAAAAAAAGTTTAGGATATTTGTGTTAAACTATCTATAGGTCATGGTTTATTTTTCAATTATTATTATAATGTTTCTATTTGTATGTATGATCTAATTTGTATTGGTACTTTTCCACCTGTTATCTTAAGATTTGTCACTGCAAATAGGGCTGGTGAAAGAAGTTGGAGAGTGTACGATTGGTATGATTTTTTTGACCACTTCATTATTTCGATTATCTTTTCGTTTAGTTTGAAGTGTAATTTTAATTTAGAAACTATTGTGGTAAAATTATATTCATGTTTCACATGTTAAATTGCATGTTAAATGAATGTAATTTTTCAAAATCAAAACAGACCAGTATAAGTGAAGTGCAAGCTGATACAATCACTGTTAATACTAGCCATGATTTGTGTGTCAGTAGATTAAAAATTATGAATAATACTTAGATTCTCTATAATTTAACAGAACGTACATCCAAAACCTGACGAGAATCACATTTTATATGCTTATAAAAGGAGTGTTTCACTGTCTTTTAAATATTTCTATTCTTCTAATTCACTGAATACAGTCTATTTACAATACCATCTTCTTATAAATGTGCTGTCCTTGTTTACAGTATATCAATGGTGTTTGACTGGGAATGGACAATATAATAGGACACAGATGGTGCAATAACTGGAGAAGAACCTCAGAATAAAACTGCACTTTATCCAGCCCATTAACCCTTTGCATGTGAAATTTCGTCAAACCCACTTATGCCTAGACTTAGCGCATGTTTGCAAGAAAATACCAAAACTTCATGCAGCAGCAGCGTAGGAGATCTACTCCATCAAGGGCAATATATCATTCCCACATTAACATGCTAAATCATTATGAGAGTTGTCCTGACTGAAATACCATTACTGTAATAAAATATATATCATATCGTCATTCATGATTCTGATCAAATCGCCCACCCCTAATACTCAAATATGTATATACAGCCAGGTAGGACATACATGCAGTGGTCTAATATGTAACAATACCATCAAATTAAATAAATTCCTCAGATATCTGGATAACGGTCACATTTTATCGTGATTGCAATCTACACTTTTCTTCTGTTTAATGCATCAGTATTTTTTTAATGTAATCCCTGTTTTTATTCTATGTTGTTACCTATCCCTTTTTATTGTCTGTAGTTAAGAGGTTAACACCTCTTGTTAGGCCATTATTGTTAATACAAATCATGTTCTTAATTGACTTGCCTGGTTAAATAAAGGTGAAATAAAATAAATAATAATAAATCATCATCATCATCATCGTCGGCCTGTTCATACATATCTTCATCTTCACAATCATCACTAAATACCTTATTAGGACCAGACCCTGTGAATCCATCCATTTCCTTGAAGTTAAAATAAATACTGTTGGAATTAAACTCTTGGTTTTATAGTTTAGGGCAGTTCAGACCTCCCCAAACCACCAGCTATGGACCTCTCAGGTGAAATGATGTTTGAATCCCCCTCCTTTAAACGCCCTAACTCTGTCTGTGCTGTGATTGAAGAACATTAGGATTCCTTTTTAAGTCTCTGAGGAATAGATTGATTTTTTATCCATTGCTTGTTTTTCATTGCTTCTCTCACTCACATTTGTGCAGCTCACCTCCATGTGTTTCTCCCTTCTATTTTGATGTGAACAGAGCTTATCACAGAAGCTTAAAGCTTTTACTGCCTCTTTGATCCCATGGGTCATATACAACTCATGGCAAGGAGTAAACTCTTATTAGTGACACCCCCAGAAACACACAGATGCTTGCTATGACCATTTATAGGTTGCTGAAATCATTAAACAAAACTAGCTCAATGTAAAAAAAAAAACACTGTAACACAACTGCACAAACAGACTCTCTTCAAACAAAAACAAGGTTTGTGACTGTGAATCTCAAATCTTCATATTCAGATAATAAACCATACCATTTTCTAACTTTCTCAATCACTTAATTAAAAGAAAAGGTGCCAGGGCCAGAATATAATTAATTGCTATAATTATGTATTTTGGACAACGTACTGAGTCACTCCCAGCTGCTTTCTTATTTTTCGAATACCGCTCAGCTTCTTGGCCACACCAATTAGCACTAATTGTGCTAATTAACCATTTTTGACAGTTAATTTAAGATAATTAATAAAAATACTAATATTAGATTGCACACAATTGGAACAGGAAAAAAATGCCCTGCAACTCGACATGCGCATGATAGAGGGAAACAAAAGAAAACTGTTTCTCCTATAACTGGTCTTTGATTTGCTTTGTTCTTTATTTCTTATTAAATTATAAGAGTTTTTTTTTTTTTTTTTTTTTTTTTTTTACTCCTTTCATCTTTGTTCTTCCTTTTGTTATTAATGGCTGGTGGCATAAGAGATTTGAACTTCTCGAACGCTGTCAAATAATGATGACTCCTCTGACAGTTCTGTTGAGGAGCTAGCAAAAGAATTTAAAGTTCCATAAATGAAAAGCAAAAGGATGTCTCCATAAATACCGAGCAATGCTCCGAAGTACATTAACATTGATTTTCTGGTTACAGAGAATCAATCAATACCTTGATCTATAAAATTCAATCATAGATCATGGCATCCATATGTCTGCTTTTCAGAGGGTGGATTACACATCCATTAATGAACCTGAGTGGATACTGTCATACTGAGAGTTTGAGTTCCATTTGCCTTGCTGAGAGTTTTACAGAGTCGTGAGTAAGTCTTTTCTTTTTTGTGAAGTTTGAGAACAGGCTTGATATAGCATTGTTGAGTTGTTGAGTGATGGTGACCAGTGCTCTTGTGAACCTCTTTGGCAGCAGTAGAGTCATTTAGAGCCACTCTTTCTCTGTCTTTTCTACCTGCTGTTCTGCTGACAAGATGTGTGTCGTTGTGAGGAATTAATCACTGTCGTGTTCATACTCACAAATGTGAGCCACACATACACAACCAGACAAAAAAATGCACTCTGTCTTGAGCTTAGTAATGCTTTTAACTCATCTTGTTCCATATTCTCCACACAAACATTTTGAATATGCATTTACTGTTACCTCATGTAACCCAAGCTCATCATAAAATCAAATATATATGATCATTAATATTTAAAACAATAATATACAGTTACGGTGTGTTCACATCTTGTTGGAATTAACTTAATTACAAGATTCCAGCTTGTTAAAAAAACCTCTGACTTGACCATTGTGATGTCATGTAAAAAGAATCAAAAGCAGTCTCAACAGTTAAAAGTAGTTTACATATAATTCTGTTGGATAGAACATTTTATTATAGCCACTGTACCTTGCACACTTTCTTTGTTTATAAAACATTTAGCAATAATATAGAGAGGTGAACTAATGAATTAATGTAGTGATTAAATATTTTGCTGTAATCAACAATAAAGCCACACATGGATCAATTTTGCAATTATGAGTGTTGCCATAGAAACAAACAATTTCCAAGGTCCATGGACATGAACCGCTATGCGCAAAATCTCATGATTACAGTAATTCTGACATGAACGTAGCATTAATTAGTATTACTCAGTAACTACATTTTAATAATAATTTAAATACACAGCAACATGGACAATAAAATAAAATCTTTCCCAGATTTCTTTATGATGAAAATGGCTCTGTTTCTTGCAATCAATCAATCAATCAATCAATCAATCAAACTATCATACCACTCAAATTAATAAATAGTAAAATGTGTATGGACATAAACAGGCCATCTCTGACAGCACAGTTATCTAAGTACGAGTGGTAGTGCTGAATTGTAATTATTTTTTGCAGGCTTATAAAAGTGACAGTTTTTCTTCCACTAATGCCCATTTAAATATAGCCTACATTTATGCTTGACAAGTGGGCCTTTATTAATCCATTTTGAGGAAAGTTTCAAATGTAAAGGTTCTTTGTTGTATTCACTCACTCTGACTTGCTGTCTTTTCAGGAAACTGAAAAAAATTTGAGTGATCTGTGGAAATTATTTACCAGTTTTCAGCATTACTTAAGCAACCATCCATGCCCACCAGCAACAATGAATTGTTTAAATGGTTACTTTAAAATAGAACCAAACTCATGACATGTGCATTCTGTCAAACTGTAGAGCTAAACAGGATTGTATTCCAAGTTGCTCTGTGAATGTGTCAGAGCCTGGCTTCTATTCCAGGTGAGCTCGTTAAGGGGGTCAAAGTTTAATAAGTGATGAAGGGCTTGCTTATCAATCTAGTAAATATCAGTGACCTCCTGCTCTTTGGTTTCAAGCAAAGCACTTTTGCTAGTACCTAAAGGTGAAGTTTCTGCACTAGGGTCACCAAAAGGAATTGCAAAAATTATGACTCTTTTTTTTTTTTGTCATTAACATCCCAGTGGTCAGACACCGAATAATAACAGACACATACAAGCAGACAGTCCAGAGAAAATACTCAGACATAAAAAAAAAAAAAAAATTGCCCAACAAAAAAGAAAAAGGGTTCCACACATCAATTAATTACATACACACAATTTATATTGTCCCTCTCCACTGTTCCTCCCTGGCAGTCCTCCAAGAAAGCCAAATAAGTGCCCCACTTCTTCTCAAAGGCACCCAAGCTGCCCAGCCATCTATGTGACATCTTTTCAAAGGCCACCTCTCTGCCCAATTTGGTGTACCACTCATGAAATGAGGCACACCAGCTGACTTCCATCCCCCAAGGATCACTTTCCTGCCGATCATCACACTGGTAAGGACCCTGTTTTTAATGTGTGTATTCCCTAATTTAACCCCCGCACCATCACCCAAAATACAAAGTCTGGGGCAGAATGAAATCTGAGTGCTCAGGATCTCACAGACATAACTCTGAACCCTCAACCAAAACTCTTGAATCTTAATACAGTACCAAAAACATGGGCTATGTCCCCATCCTCTGATTGGCATCGCCAACAGGTGGGTGTATCTTTAAGACCAAGCCTATGCAATCTAGAGGGAGTCCAAAAAAAAAACGATGCAGAATCTTAAATTGAATGAGGCGCATCCTTGCATCCCTAGACATAGACTTGACATTTAAAAAAATCCTACCCCATTCTTCATCCTCCAGTACTAAATTCAAGTCTTTCTCCCATAATTTCTTGAGAGATGTCAAAACCCTGTCCCCTAGACTTTGAATTAGCCAGGAATAGAACGCTGAAGCCTCGTGACCCTTTCCAAAAGCCTCTAGTACCATCTCAAGAGTGTCTGCAGCTTTAGGGGGCTGCATACTACACCCAAAAATGGCACAAAGTAGATGGCGCAGCTGTAAGTACCTGAAGAATTGAGATCTGGGAATCCCAAACCACTGTGTAATATTTTCAAAGGATGTCGATGCTCCATTTTCATACAGGTCACCCAGCATAGCAACTCCCTTCTCAATCCATTCTGTCCAGCAAAAAGGGGACTTGTTAATATACAATTTAGGGTTTAACCAGATACTTGCATCAACGTTCAGGTAAATGGCTGAACTGAGCACATGGGAAACTTTTGTCCACACTAACTGCATGTGTGAGATAACGGGATGTGTCTTTACCTCTAAGAGGACAATATGTCAAAGAATTCAAAATCCTCGGGCTCTGGAGACATTAAAAGACACTTGTGTGCTCAAGATGATGCCCCCGAGCAGGCCGCGAGCCTGGGAGTCGACTTAGTCGGGGAAGAGCATGAAATGCAGCGAGAGATGCTGAACATGTCGGCAATGCTGACGAAGGTCGTTGCTGACTTGGAGGATCTTGCTGTGATACGACGATCGATCGCTGCCATGGAGGCAAAGTTCACTGAGAAATGGACTCATCGGAGAGGGAATTATCTGCTAATCCGCTAGAGACCAAGGTGGATTTGGAGTGTGTCTGGGAGAAGATGGAGAATTGTAGCCGGTGGAATAACGTCCATATCGTTGGAATTCCTGAGGGTGAAGAGGGACAGGATATGGTGAAATTCCTGGATTGGCTCCTTCCGAATCTCCTCGACATAGCAGGCCATAAGCTGGAAATCGAGCAAGCTCACAGGGTTCCTGCTCAGCGGTCCATGGAGGGAGGCAGGCCCCAATCAATTCTGGCCAAATTTCTGAGATTATCCGATAAAGATATTGTGTTATGCGAGGCGAGGAGTAAAGGAAGGCTTTCTTACAAAAACCACAGCATTTTCTTGTTCCAGACTTTGTGAATTTGACAAGAGAGAAACATGATCGATTCAAGGAATGAAAGAAACTTTTACATCAATGGAATATTGCTTTTGCACTGATATTCCCAGCCAAATTGAGAATAAATGCTAAGGATGGCCATAAATCATTCACATGCCCACAGCAAGCGATGTCCTTCATAAAGTCAGTGGAGTGAGTAAGTCATCTTGTGGTAATCATGTTGCAGCCAAGTGGCTCACTGAACATTTGCTTAACTATTTGTGGAAACTGAGCACTTTTTTGTGTGCTGGTTCCACATAGCGGCAGAAGTTTTTTTTGTAGAGTAACACACCTTCAGGACAGTTTTATGAATGAATCTACACGCTCTTTGTACTTATTCCTCCTATTGGCTGGAGTTTGTTTTATAGATTATTTTTTGCTATGTAATTCTGTCTCACAAAATTTGTATAGAAACACCAGACGGCAAAGTTGTCGTGGGGGTTCTCGTAGGCATGCATGGACTGTTTGAGTTTGGAGGGATGGACGCCAGTTGGCGCTTTTCTTTTTTCTGTTTGTTTGGTTCTGGGGGATGTTCGGGTTTTGACGGTTGCACTAATGTTGGAATGTGGTCTTTATAATCTTGTTTTTGACACACAATCTATTTTTTTATATGTCAAAATGTCAAATGTTAATATGAGTGGATTGTCTCTCTCCACGTGGAATGTGAATGGGTTGGGGCACCCCATTAAAAAAAGGAATGTTATTTCTCTTCTTAAGCATATGAAATATGATATAGTGTTTCTTCAAGAAATGCATCTTTCCCCACAGGAAACTGAAACATTTTGGAGGATATGGGGTGGGCATGTTTTCTTTAGTGCTGGCTCGAGTAAGAGCAGGGGAGTTATTATACTGATAAGTAAACATATACAATTCAAATGTCTCAAACAGATTAAAGATAAATTAGGAAGAGTCATTATTGTTTTAGCTGAAATTCAGGGGCAAAGTCTTATTTTTGCTAATATTTATGCCCCTAACGTTGATGATCAGGGCTTTTTTTATAGATCTAAAAGGGATGTTGCAAGCCACTGGCACCTCTCATGATATAATATTGGGAGGAGACTTTAATATTTTGATGGATTCAGTCCTTAACCACAGTGAAGCAGAAGTATGCTAGCACCCTAGAGCAACATTAAGGCTTCACATGATGTGTAAAAATCTTGGTCTTACAGACATTTGGAGACTTTTGAACCCATATGGGAGGGACTATACATTTTTTTTTTCATCAGTCAATAAGATTTACTCTAGTCCCTCATTTCATCAGTTGCTGATTGCTCAGTTGGAAACATTTTAGTCTCAGATCACACCCTGGTGTGTTTAGAGGAGTTGCCACATATGGAGAACAGGAAATCATATAGTTGGCGCGTTAATGTATCCCTTTTGCAAAATCCTGAATTGCAACAAATGTTAAAGGCTGAAATCAATGTATATATGGAGACCAACTGATCCTCAGTATATTCTGTGGGCGTGGCTTGGGAGGCACTTAAGGTGGTTCTTAGGGGCCAGATCATACAGTATGCCGCATTCACCAATAAATCCAAAGCACAAGAACTCGTGGAAATAGAAGGGAATATTAAAAGTGTTGTGGCAGAGCTGAAGCACTGAATGTTGTCTAATGGACTCAGAGAATTGACCGGATTGAAATACAGATATAATACTGTTTTGTCACGGAAGGTGGAGTTTTGGCTATTCAGGGCAAGACAGTCATATTTTGAGTCGAAGTACAAGGCAGGAAAACTTCTGGCTAGATATATAAAACAGAGAGAGCCTTTCTCTACCATTCCCTCAGTGAAATCTGCTGGTGGTGAAATATTTACCTTGATATTAACAATGCTTTTAAAGAATTCCATCATGATCTTTATAGTTCCACATCTTCATCTACTGAAGAGGATATTAGAAACTTTGTGGAACCATTAGAACTTCCTAAACTGACAGCTGAGAAAAAAAAGAGATAACCCTGGAGGAGTATGGTGAGGTAATTAAGGCCTTGCCTACAGGGTAGTCTCTGGGGCCAGACGGCTTTGCCGCTGAATATTTTAGATCTTATGCTACAGAACTGGCTCCACTTTTGCTAGAAGTTTATACAGAATCAACAAAGAATGGGAAGCTTCTGCCAACCATGACACAAGCCCGGATCAGTCTGATTCTTAAAAAGGACAAAGATCCAAGCAAGTGTAAAAGTTACCGTCCAATTTCCCTGATCCAGCTAGACGTTAAAATATTGTCAAAAATTTTGACTAACCGATTAAGTAAAGTTATGACATCTCTTATACATATAGAACAGGTGGGGTTTATTTGGGGCCGTAACTCTTCTGATAACATTAGGCGTTTCATTAATGTCATGTGGGCAGTGGCAAACGATCAGACTCCGGTCGCTGCCATCTCACTTGACGCCGAAAAGGCATTTGATATGGTAGAATGGGATTATCTTTTTAGGATTTTGGAAATGTATGGGTTCAGGAATACTTTTATTGGGTGGATTAAGTTACTATATAGACACCTGGTAGTGGCAGTTCAAATGAATGGATTAATTTTACTCTGGATAGGGGCACCCGGCAGGGTTGCTCTCTTTCCCACTTATTGTTCTGTCTTGCCCTGGAATTAGCAGCTGTGATAAGAAAGGAGGATGATTTTCCAGGGGTGGTGGTGGGAGGTGTGGCACATAAGCTTATTTTATTATTTGTCTCCAACCCAACTAGATCTATTCCTTGCCTCCACAAAATTATTAATTCCTTTTATAAGTTCTCCGGATGCAGAGTGAATTGGTCTAAATCCGAAGCTTTGGCTCTGACAGCGTACTGCCCTGTAACGGCTTTTCAGCCAGGCACCTTCCAATGGCCTAAACAGGGCATTAAGTATTTGGGTATTTTATTCCCAGCAAATTTGTGTGACTTAGAGTTAATTTTGACCCTTTAATAAAAAGGTTTTTGAGCGATGTGAGCAGGTGGGCTTCATTACATTTATCTATGACTGGGAAGGTTAATGTTATTCAAATGAACTGTATTCCAAAATTCAACTACCTGCTACAATCTCTCCCTATAGATTTCCCCCTCTCTTATTTCAAGCAATTTGATAGTATAGTGAAGTCTTTCATTTGGAATGGTAAATGTCCCAGATTACACTTCAATAGGTTACATAGGCCGATTGACAAAGGTGGGCTAGGCCTACCCAAGATTTTGTTTTATTATTATGCATTAGATCTCAGACATTTGGCTCATTGGTCACTTCCACCTGAGAGAGCCCCTCCCTGGTTTTGTATTGAACAGGAAGATCTTGCCCCTTGTAACGATGCTGGCACTGGCAATGATGAAGACGATGACAAAGGAGTGAAGAGAACCCAAGTGCAGTTTATTTACAAAAGTGAAACCAAAACCCTAACTATAAACGTGAAACATGAACTTGACTAGACTTAAAACTTGACTTGACATAAACGTAACATGGCTTGGCTTGGCTTGGCTAGAACAAAACACACCCACATACATTCATTCAATACTTGACCAAGACACAATGGAAAACATGATGCTTAAATACATGGACATGGGGGAACATAAACCAATGAACAAACAGAACTCATAACAAGCTAATTAAACAATAAACCAATGAAAACATGACACATGAACATGGAGGGAAAACAGGAATCACATGACAAGGGAAACAGGAACTAAACATTTCAAAATAAAAGACACGAATCAACAAAATACACGACACCCCTATTTCGCCATTGCAAATCCTTTCTATCAAACTAACCAGAGAAGTTACACCCCGTTATCTCGCATTTGCACGCGATATGGACAAAAGTGTCCAGAGTGTTTAATTCAGACATTTATTTAAATGTTGCTTCAAGCATATGGCTGAACCCCAAATTATGTATTAATAAGACCCATTTCTGCTGGACAGAGTGGATTATGAGGGAGGTTAATATGCTCTGTGACCTACAGGTGCATCTAAATAAATTAGAATGTCATGGAAAAGTTCATTTATTTCAGTAATTCAACTCAAATTGTGAAACTCGTGTATTAAATAAATTCAGTGCACACAGACTGAAGTAGTTTAAGTCTTTGGTTCTTTTAATTGTGATGATTTTGGCTCACATTTAACAAAAACCCACCAATTCACTATCTCAAAAAATTAGAATATGGTGACATGCCAATCAGTTAATCAACTCAAAACACCTGCAAAGGTTTCCTGAGCCTTCAAAATGGTCTCTCAGTTTGGTTCACTAGGCTACACAATCATGGGGAAGACTGCTGATCTGACAGTTGTCCAGAAGACAATCATTGACACCCTTCACAAGGAGGGTAAGCCACAAACATTCATTGCCAAAGAAGCTGGCTGTTCACAGAGTGCTGTATCCAAGCATGTTAACAGAAAGTTGAGTGGAAGGAAAAAGTGTGGAAGAAAAAGATGCACAACCAACTGAGAGAACCGCAGCCTTATGATTGTCAAGCAAAATCGATTCAAGAATTTGGGTGAACTCACAAGGAATGGACTGAGGCTGGGGTCAAGGCATCAAGAGCCGCCACACACAGACATGTCAAGGAATTTGGCTACAGTTGTCGTATTCCTCTTGTTAAGCCACTCTTGAACCACAGACAACGTCAGAGGTGTCTTACCTGGGCTAAGGAGAAGAAGAACTGGACTGTTGCCCAGTGGTCCAAAGTCCTCTTTTCAGATCAGAGCAAGTTTTGTATTTCATTTGGAAACCAAGGTCCTGGAGTCTGGAGGAAGGGTGGAGAAGCTCATAGCCCAAGTTGCTTGAAGTCCAGTGTTAAGTTTCCACAGTCTGTGATGATTTGGGGTGCAATGTCATCTGCTGGTGTTGGTCCATTGTGTTTTTTTGAAAACCAAAGTCACTGCACCCATTTACCAAGAAATTCTGGAGCACTTCAGGCTTCCTTCCGCTGACCA
The DNA here is from genome assembly GCF_019703515.2 of Myxocyprinus asiaticus. Classification (NCBI taxonomy): domain Eukaryota; kingdom Metazoa; phylum Chordata; class Actinopteri; order Cypriniformes; family Catostomidae; genus Myxocyprinus; species Myxocyprinus asiaticus. The sequence goes on along the minus strand of NC_059370.1, from coordinate 18,112,175 downwards.
GCTTTTTAAAGATGCTGATTTCATTTTCCAGCAGGATTTGGCACCTGCCCACACTGCCAAAAGCACCAAAAGTTGGTTAAATGACCATGGTGTTGGTGTGCTTGACTGGCCAGCAAACTCACCAGACCCGAACCCCATAGAGAATCTATGGGGTATTGTCAAGAGGAAAATGAGAAACAAGAGACCAAAAAATGCAGATGAGCTGAAGGCCACTGTCAAAGAAACCTGGGCTTCCATACCACCTCAGCAGTGCCACAAACTGATCACCTCCATGCCACGCCGAATTGAGGCAGTAATTAAAGCAAAAGGAGCCCCTACCAAGTATTGAGTACATATACAGTAAATGAACATACTTTCCAGAAGGCCAACAATTCACTAAAAATGTTTTTTTATTGGTCTTATGATGTATTCTAATTTTTTGAGATAGTGAATTGGTGGGTTTTTGTTAAATGTGAGCCACAATCATCACAATTAAAAGAACCAAAGACTTAAACTACTTCAGTCTGTGTGCATTGAATTTATTTAATACACGAGTTTCACAATTTGAGTTGAATTACTGAAATAAATGAACTTTTCCATGACATTCTAATTTATTGAGATGCACCTGTATATGAGAGTGGAGTGTTGAGGTCCTTTGAAAATATGTTTCAACATTTTGGGATTCCCAGGTCTCAATTCTTCAGGTATTTACAGCTGCTTTGTACTGTTTTTGGGAGTAGCATACACCCCCCTAGAGCAGCAGATACTCTGGGAGTGGTGATTATTGCTTTTGGAAAAGGTCATGAGGCATCACTGTATTACTCCCTGCTAATTCAGAGTCTGGGGATGGAGCTTCAGCTTCCCTGAAGAGATTATGGGAGAAAGATTTAAACTTGGTATTTGAGGAGGGAGTATGGGCTAGGATTCTAAAAAATGTCAAGTCTACATCTAGAGATGCAAAGGTGCACCTTATGCAATTTAAGATTTTACATCGATTCTATTGGACCCCCTCTAGATTGTGTAGGGTTGGTCTTAAAGACACACCCACCTGCTGGTGATGCCAATCAGAAGATGGGGACACAACCCATGGTTTTTGGTGGTGTGTTAAGATCCAAGAATTTTGGTTGAGGGTTCAGAGTTTTATGTGTGACGCATTGGGCTCTCAAATTTCATTTTGCCCCAGACTCTGTATTTTAGGCGACGGGGCAGTCATTAATATTGGGAATAAATGCACAATAAATTGGGTCCTAGCCAGTGTTGTGATCAGCAGACAGATCATTCTTAAGGGATGGAAGTTGGCTGGAGTGACCTAATTTCAAGAGTGGTGCACAGACATGGGCAGGGTAGTGGCATTCGAGGAGATGTCATGTAGAAGGCTAGGCAACTTGGATTCATTTAATAAAAACTGGGGCTGCTATTTGGCCTTTTTGGAGGGCTCTCAGGGAGGGAATAGTATTCTGAGATGATATTCTTCTCAGCACAATTGTACAGAGACTGTAAATTTGAACCAGTCTGGCCATTCTCTGTTGACCTCTCTCATTAACAAGACATTTCCATCCACAGAACTGCCGCTCACTGAATGTTTTTTCTTTTCTTTTTTTTTTTTTTTTTTTTTGGCACCATTCTGAGTAAATTCTAGAGACTGTTGTGTGTGAAAATCCCAGGAGATCAGCAGTTACAGAAATACTCAAATCAGCCCGTCTGGCACCAACAATCATCCATGCGATTATCTAATCGGCTAATCATGTGGCAGCAGTGCAGTGCATAAAATCATTCAGATACGGGTCAGGAGCTTCAGTTAATGTTCACATCAACCATCAGAATGGGGAAAAAATGTGATCTCAATGATTTGGACCGTGGCATAATTGTTAGTGCCAGATGGGCTGGTTTGAGTATTTCTGGAACTGCTGATCTCCTGGGAATTTCACAGACAACAGTCTCTAGAATTTACTCTGAATGGTTCTAAAAACAACATATATCCAGTGAGCAGCAGTTCTGTGGATGGAAATGCCTTGCTGATGAGAGAGGTCAACAGAGAATAGCCAGACTGGTTCAAACTGACAAAGTCTACGGTAACTGAGATAACCACTCTGTACAATTGTGGTGAGAAGAATATCATCTCAGAATGCTATTCTGAGATGCGGGTTGGAGCTGTTTTGGTGGCATGAGGGGGATCTACACAATATTAAGCAGGTAGTTTTAATGTTGTGGCTGATCGGTGTATATGGACCAGATCATTTGCTAACTGTACTTCAAGAACTTCAAGTACAGTTAGCTTTGACTTTATGTGAAGTACATTTTTCAGCTTGACTTTGTTTGATGAGGTCTGTGCTTTAGCATGAAATCATCAGTGCTGACTTTAAGGTGTCAAAAAGGATGTGTACTCAAGCAGCAAACCACGTGAGATTTTTTTCCCACATCAGGAATTTTCAGCCTGGTCTCATGAACATTACATGATCATAGCAAAATTTTTGCAAAATGAAATGATTTGCCTTATAACACGTTTGATTGCAGTTTCCCAGTGAAATGTCCAGCAGGGGGGAAAAAAAAGCGAGTGAAATAGTGTCGTAATTGGAGGAGGTTTTTAAGGTTAATATTAGATGGAGGGAGTAAATTAGTAAAATGTACCTCCTTAACCTAAAAATTTAACCTAAACCTAACTAATGGTGATCTAAAATCAAATTAAAGGGTCATGAAACACCACAACACTTTTTGAATTTTTGAGATGTTAACAGGTATATATGTCTAGCACACAAGGGAAGATAATGTTAACGTTTATTATTAATTTAGGGATTTTTCAGGCTATTTTCGTCTTCCAGGTTTGGAATGAACATCGAGTCAATGTCACGGGACGTGTCGTATAGGGTTTAGATTCCCATTGAATTTCAGCACCTCTATGTCACTGGTGTTCTCGATATTATTCATGAGAAGGCGTGGCCTTTACCATTTGACAAGCAAGCACTTGGTGATGATGGAGATGGGGGTGGGGGTGGGGGGGGTTATGGCAATGTGTTTCGCTGTCCCCTTCTGCATATTGCGACCCCCTTCAGCATATCGTGGCACTATTTCGTGGCCCATTTTGTCATATTGCGGCCCTGTTTCGTGGCCAGCCCACCGGGAAAAGTCCCAGTTCTCCCGATGGCCAGTCCACCTTTTGCTGTATTTGAGTAATAGTGCAACAAAATATGTGTTTATAAAGTCACAAGTACAGCTGTTGTACTCGTGATTATTGTGAAAGTAAATACTACGCAGAGTTGTTGTAGCACCTCTAGAGTTAATTTTTACCAGGAAACTGCTATGAAACATCTGGCATGTAAAAGTCACTTTGCAAAAATGTAGTTATAGCCTCGTGTGACCCCATGTCCTCATACATGGACTGTGATTTTGGCTTTGCTATATGCTGTGCTTTTAACTGACATATCTCAGTTCAGAACACTTTGGGCTGTCATTAAAGCATTAAACTTTTGACGCACATAGTCATGTGACAAAACATCATGGCACCGATCCCAACGGAGTTTGGGAGAAATACCAACAAAACTACATCTGGTAAGAAACCTTGTTAAGTTTTTACATTGAAACCTGTTTGAGTCAAAAGATTAGAGTAGTCAGTTTCATCCATTTTGAAAATTGCATTGTTTTATCGTGAAATGGCCCACTGTTAAACACAACACTGATAACACATACATCCCGCAGACATCTATTTGATGTGTGTGTGTTTACATCTGGAAGACATATTTTTTACATTGTTTGCTCATCTGCAATACGTCTATAAGAGTATGTCTTCAGTGTCATTAAGACATTAAGTAGATGTCTTTGTGACATTTATGATTTAGAATGTTTGTCAATCTGATCTTTTTAAGATGATCAGCAGATGTTAATTAGATTGTGATGCCTTCCAGATGAAAATATCTAAAACAGACATCTCGGAGATGTACGTGTGCTATCTGGAAATTACCATGGACGTGGACTAAAGGGCAGTTTTCCTTAGAAAAATGTTTTCTTTTAGGGTGAGAGTGTGGGTGAGAGTTAATCTATAGGAATTATAAATAGCTTTTATTTTTTTTATTTTTTTTATTTTTATTTTTTTTAAAGAAGTCCATGGTATATCCACTTTTAGATAGCTAAATAAATGTGTGAGTGTGTGTGCTTGTAATTTACACCTCCATAACATGATTTATATAAAATGTCATGAAGTTATGCAATGTATTGTTCGTCATTGTGTGCATAGTGTCTAGATTACAGCAAACAAGCTCTTAGCATACTGGAAAAGTGCTTTTCTGCCTCTATGTATGACTGAGAACAGCAGTTTCAATAGCAAGCTATGATTGTAAATTGGAGTGGCAGGTGTCTGGGGGGTGGAAGACACACACACACATACGGTTCCCTACTGGCTGTTGTTATGTGCTGGTAAGAGCTCAGGTAATGGTGTGGTATTGCTGATGTAATTTGCTGTAACAGATGCCAAACAAAGTAGCTGGCGTGAGCTGCTGCATTGATGCTGTTATTGTTGTGACTGCAACCATTTAGACTTTCAGGTGTGTTTTAAAGCAGGCAACGGTTGATAAGAGGAGGCATGATGAATCAAAGCACCCCTACATACACATACACACACAAATATTGATGCATTTGTGCTTGTGTGAACACAGCCCAGACCTGTCCAAACAGATAGACACTTGTGCAAACACACTTCGGCACCCACACTGGGATTGTGTGACACTTCAGGGTTGAGGACATCCCAACACAACACATTAAACTCTCTTTGTGCCCTCAACTATGCCCCTCGACGAAACCACAGCACCATCCTCTGAAATGCTTAGTCTAATTTAATCACTCTAAGGTTGCTTGGAAAGTCATATGACTTTATTATATCCATGGAACAAAAAAGGAGAAATTTTTAAAAGACTTCACATGGTTTATTTGCCATTAAATGAAAATGAATATTGACTCTGGTCTATCAAGCTCCGAAAAGGGCAAAACACACACAAACACACAAACACACAACACACACACACACACACACACACACACACACACACACACACACACCACAAAACCATAGTCAATCAAATATGGCAGCTACGTTGATTCATTAAACCTCAATGGTTCCTATGGCATGACATATGGTCACAATACATGATGAGAACAACTGAGAATTGATGTAGCTGCCATATTTGATTTCAGCGCTTTATTAATGATTTTATTTGAGAGTAAATAATGATTTCAGTTTCATTCTGTTCATCAAGACTTGGAATATAGTGCAAGCATTGTATTAAATACTTTTATGGTGTCATTTTATAGTGTTTCTTGCCTTTTTTGTGAGCTTGACCAAGAAAGTTATATAGGTTCAGAACGATTTTAGGGTGAGTACATAATAACAGAATTAAAATTTTTGGGTGAACATTTTGGGTCCCTTTCAATGGACAAAAAAAGTGAATGCTGCAGCCAACACCCTTTGGTTCATAAAACCTGAGTAGTCAAGTTTACTTAAATAACTCATGGAAATTGGTTGCAATGACCCATTCAAACGGACATTGTGTTGCATTTTATTTGCATAGGTTGTCCTTATTTACTAGTTTACTTATTAGTAAATTAGGTCAGGCATGGCAAACAAGTTCAACCATTGTCCACAAAACATGTTCTTGGATGGACGCAAGGCAGTAGGTAGAGACTTTCGCTTTCCCACGTACACAGCAGTCAGCTTCTCTCAGTACAGCTTGTTTCATCAAACTGTAAGATGATCTCACCCAGCCTGCATGTAGCTAGATTAAGACTTCTGTTCATTTTGAAGAGAGTGACTTCACAGTCTCAGGGCACTGAAGACTTCTGGTGTATGTGTAATGACAACCATAGCGGGGAAGGTGTGGGCCAATTATCATCCAACCCTGAGTCAGATGTTCAAACTTTATGCCACACTTACAGATTCACAGAGGGCGTTGATCTATCACGTCTCAGCATGCACTATTTGTTCATGAACAAATAATTGCTAATTGAATGTCAATTTTGAGATATCGATGTCAATAAATAAATCATTACTGATAATTCAAACTTCAGACTTGTGATGTTGACGTTTTGTCTTCGACTTTGTTTTTGACTTTGTGTTTTTTCTGTCTTTTTTTGCACCATTGTTTTTAAGATGACATGTCATGTTAAAATCCATGTATTCTGTTACAATCATTTGAGCTCTATCCAACTGTTTTTGAATGCAAGAATGTGTCCAGTGTGAACATGAGTGAGAGGACATTATTAAATGTGTTAATTTTTCAATGCATCAAATATACAGGGTTGGGGAATAACGGAATACATGTAACGGGATTACGTATTTATAATACAAAATATAAGTAACTGTAACTGTAGTGGAATACAATTTAAATCTTTGGTAATTAGAATACAATTAAAATAATATATATATATATATATATATATATATATATATATATATATATATATATATATTAGTAATAAATGAATGTCTGAAGTTGGCAATCCTTATTAATAAATAAAAACATAAAAATAAAAAACACTCCCAGCAGATTTGCATTACTCAATGCAGAATGTGGTTGCAAACTATAAAAGTCCTCCAAACTATGTCCAGCAGATGTGCTGATTTCCTAGACCTAGATAGTCACTGAAGGTTTCCCAAAGGTACTGTGGAGAGTTCTTGTGGCCCCGCATATATCCTTGCTGCTCTGGAGAGGGTTTCCTGTAAGTTACCTGGAGGTTCGCTCTGGCTGCTGGCTCAGGCAGTGGTGTCTTAATGATGTCCTAGGGGGAAGCCTCTACCTGATACCACCCCAACACCATGTGACCTAATGTTTATAATGCAGGATACTGCCAGCTGATCCCTCTCTACGTGCACACACACTGACGCAACAAATTGCAAGTGTTTACTTTAGTCACACAAATATGATTATGCACCAGTCTGGTCACTCAGTAATATGTATGCACACATAAACATTACACTTCCTATATATATATATATATATATATATATATATATGGGTATATACATTCATAAAGTATTCAGACCCCTTCATTTTTTTCACATTTTGTTATGTAGCAGCCTTATGCTAAAATGCTTTCAATAATTTTTTTTCACATCAGTCTACACTCCATACCCCATAATTACAAAGCAAAAACCCATTTTTTATAACTGCAAATTTATTAAAAAGAAAAAAACTGAAATAACACATTGATATAAGTATTCAGACCATATTGGGTATGTCTTTTTGGGTATGATATGACAAGTTTTGGGGATTTTCTGCCATTCTTCTCTGCAGATCCTCTCAAGCTCTGTCAGGTTGGATGGGGACAGTCGTTGGACAACCATTTTCAGGTCTCTCCTGATATGTTCGATTGGGTTCAAGTCTGGGCTCTGGCTGGGCTGCTCAAGGACATTCACAGAGTTGTCCCTAAGCCACTCTTGCATTGTCTTGGCTGTGTGCATAGGGTCATTGTCCTGTTGGAAGGTGAACCTTCGGCCCAGTATGAGGTCCTGAGTGGTCTGGACCAGGTTTTCATTAAGAATATCTCTGTATTTTGCTGTGTTCCGTTTCTTACAACCCTGACCAGTCCTCCAGTCCCTGCCGCTGAAAAACACACCCCCAAAGCATGATGCTACCACCACCATGTTTCACCATTGGGATGGTATTGCACAGGTGATGAGTGGTTCCAGGTTTCCTCCAGACATGATGCTTGGAATTGAGGCCAAACAGTTTAATTTAGTTTCATCAGACCAGAGAATTTTGTTTCTCACACTCTGAGAGTCCTTTAGGTGCTTATTTGCAAATTCCAAGCGGGCTATCATTTGTCTTGCACTGAGGAGTAGAGGTGTGCATGGGCCTTAAAATGAAACCCAAACCCGAGACCGTGTGGCCCGACCATACCCAGCCCAAACGATACCATCAGATTATAAGACCAAACCCATCCAGAACCCGAAATCGCTCACTATCTTTATAATTTCTTCTCTTAGCTGTTGCAATAGGCTATTTTTTATGTAAGCATATAGGCAACATTCTTGACAATATTGAAACAGTAAACATTCAGTTTTAACAAGGCACAGCAGCCCCTCAGTACATTAGAGCAGAAGGGAAAAAAGCATTGCCTTACCGTTTATGTGCTGAAATGTTGCTTTGTGCAGAACAATCTGAATAAAATGAAACAATGCAGCAGTCCCCTCTATGCAGCCTGAACTTGTTTAGAACGTTGAATCTTTGTGACACTTGAGTCGCTGAGCTCTGAAGGCAGTTCCTTTGACCTCATGGCTTGGTTTTTGCTCTGATATGCATTTTCAGCTTTAGGACCTTATATAGACGTGTGTGCCTTTCCAAATCATATACAGTCAATTGAATTTGCCACAGGTGGACTCCAATCAAAGTGTAGAAACATCTCAAAAATGATCTAGAGAAATGGGATGCACCTGAGTTAAATTTCAAGTGTCATAGCAAAGGGTCTGAATACTTATGTCAGTGTGATTGTGGAGCGGGATGTGGTCGTATGTCTGTCAATGGGGAGAGAGGAAGCGGTAAGAGCCATCACCTGGTGATTATTGATACTAAACACCTGTGTTTCATTTCAGTGATGGCAGAGACAGGCTTGAAAATGCCAGCAATGCGCCAGAGAGGCAGAAAGAAGCCATGCTGAGAAGCTGTATCTCAGTTAAATTTCAGTTGCTTGTACTATTTAATGTTGTAAAGTATGTAAAGTTGTGTGTGAAAAGTAAGGTTCCAATCCCTCACCCTGAGCGAAGCCATCTGCCCATTCCCGTTTGCCCAGCAGCTCCATGATGCCTGCTGGAAATGGGTGCTAGCCGAGGAAGGCCGCGGGGTGGAAGATGTCATTGAGCTGATGGTGCTGGAGCAGCTAACAATTCGCCTGCCCTGAAGAATTGCAGAATGGGTCCAGTGCCATCGCCCCACGTCGGTGAATGATGCCGTCCAGCTGTCCGAAGCCCACATGGTGGGCTAATATTTCAAATAGCAGGATTTTTTTTAAAATACAGCCATGTCATAATTATTCAACCCCTATTGCAAGTAGCTGTTTCTTAAATATGTAAGGCTACACCCTTTGAGGTTACACTGCAAGTCGGGATCTCGATTATGAGGTTAAACAAACGCATAGAGGCGGAGCACGTCAAATTTACCACCTCAACCTCCTTAAATTATGGAGAGAGGCGGTCCCCATGTCCATGGCGATGGTAGTTCCAGAGAGGGTGGAGCTCGGGCCGGAGGTGAAGTTCAAAGCTGATCCATTCACCCCAGTCCATTGTGGAGACCACCTCTCACCGTCCCAGCTCACAGGGGTGGCCAAGTTGCAAAAGGAATTTGAGGATGTGTTCTCTCCTCTTTCCGGTTGTACGAACCTCATACAACACCATATCGAGACCCCACCAGGAGTGGTAGTGCGTAGTCGGCCATAACGCTTGCCCAAACACAAGAAAAATTTGTAAATTTGACGCATACCCAATGCCCTGGATTGACAAACTGCTCGATCAGTTGGGTGTGGCTCAATTTTATTCGACACTGGATTTAACAAAGTGGGTATTGGCAGATCCCCTTAACTCCTTTATCCCAAGAAAAAAACTGCATTTTCCACACTGTTTGGATTACACCAATTCGCCACTCTTCCATTCGGTTTGTTCGGGGCTTCCGCCTCGTTCCAGCGCCTCATGGATAAGATTCTCCGGCCGCACGCTGCATACGCCAATGCCTATTTGGACAAAATCATTATATACAGTAATGACTGGCAGAGGCATATGCAGCACCTAAGAGTCATCCTGAAGTCGCTGAGGTGGGCGGGGCTCATGGCAAACCCAAAAAAGTGTGCAATTGGATGGGTGGAAGTATGGTATCTGGGCTTCCACTTGGGTCATGGGCAGGTACGGCCCCAAATTGATAAGACAGTGGTGATAGTGGCCTACCCACGTCCCAAGGCTCGCTGGCTACTGCCGAAGGTTTGTACCTAGTTTCTCTGATGTCACCAGCCCCTTGACCAACAGAGGCGTGCCAAAATGCTTTCATGAGAGTGAAATCTGCACTCTGTGATGGGCCACTTTTACATGCTCCACACTTCTTTATGCCAGAGAGGCAGAGAGAATTGGTGCAACACACACACACCCTGAAGCTATGCTGCAACACACACACACCCTGAAGCCATGCTGAGACTTAAATTTAAGTTGCTTGTACTATTTAATGGAAGCTGTGTGTGAAAAGTAAATGACTGGCTGAAAAGCACATTTTGAGTTATACGTGAAAAATAACATGCACACTTACTTGGACTGCAACGCCGGCTCCCGTTTCCTTCCTTCTGGAACCACTCTACGGTGATATTTCAGTTTTTTTTCTTTTTAATAAATTTGCAAAGTTATCAAAAATCTGTTTTTTGTAGATTGAGGTGGAAAAAAATGTATAATTTTAATAATTTAATAATTTAAAGCATTTTAGCATAACAACCAGTCTACACCAGGCACGTCCATTGACATGACGTGACGCAATGGCTTGAGGCTGTCTACACTGGACGCGTTGACACAAACGTTCTAAACCTTTTAATTTGTGTAGTAGCGCCAGTGCGTGCAGGGTAAAATGGAATGTGACACCTGTTTATGGTCACCGTGACGGACGCGCTGCAACAGACGATCCCAGTGTAGACAGCATCACTGATTATAATGGGGTTCTATTGCTTTTGATGCGACGTGCTGCTCATGTCCGGTGTAGGGTGTAAGGCTGCATCATAAAAAAATTAGAAAAAAATTAAGGGTTCTGAATACTTCATGAATTCACTTGTTATAAGGGAAAGTAGGAGGCGAGAACTGGCTTGACAATATAAATAAAGTTTAATGATAAACAAAAACACACAAACATAAACACATATAGGGCAGCTGCCCATAGTTCTCTCTCTCTCTCAAACTGCCATCTCCTCTCGCCTCATCAGGCTGATTGGAGTCCGGGCATGCGTCATTCCGGCCCCGCCCTCCTCCGCGCTGCACTCCTCCCTGCATTGCCTCATGACATACATTTTTTAAATATGGTACAACAGCAACATTCTTGTGGTGTGGAAGAAAGCAAAACTTCACCAAGGGAATTTGGATTTCTTGAATATTCAAGAAGTAATTAGGAAAGACCTGTGGAGTTCTGGCAGAAGGTTTTATAGATGTATCACACTAAACTGAAAATGAGTTTTAGACCCATAGGTCAGCAGTACGTCTGGAGTAAGATGACAAGGTGATAACAAGAATGACACCATCCCCACAGTCAAGCATGGAGGTGGGTCAGTCCTGTTATGGGGGTGGTATATAATATATATATATATATATATATATATATATATATATATATATATATATATATATACGTAAATATACACACACAGTTGAAGTCAGAGGTTTATATACACTTAGGTTGAAATCATTAAAACTCATTTTTTAACCACTCCACAGATTTAATATTAGCATACTATTAGTTTTGGCAAGTCATTTAGGACATCTACTTTGTGCATGACACAATTAATTTTTTCAACAATAGTTTACAGACAGATTGTTTCACTTTTAATTGACTATATCATTCCAGTGGGTCAGAAGTTTACATACACTAAGTTAACTGTGCCTTTAAGCATCTTGGAAAATTCCAGAAAATGGTGTCAAGCTTTTAGACAATTAGTCAAATAGCTTCTGATAGGAGGTGTACTGAATTGGAGGTGTACCTGGGGATGTATTTTAAGGCCTACCTTCAAACTCAGTGCCTCATTGCTTGACATCATGGGAAAATCAAAAGAAATCAGCCAAGACCTCAGAAAAAAATGGTGGACCCCCACAAGTCTGGTTCATCCTTGGGAGTAATTTCCAAATGCTTGAAGTTACCACGTTCATTTGTACAAACAATATTACGCAAGTATACACACCATGGGACCATGCAGCCATCATACCGCTCAGGAAGGAGACGCATTCTGTCTCCTAGAGGTGAACATACTTTGGTGCACAAAGTGCAAATCAATCCCAGAACAACAGCAAAGGACCTTGTGAAGATGCTGGAGGAAACAGGTAGACAAGTATCTATATCCACAGTAAAATTAGTCCTATATTGACATAACCTGAAAGGCTGCTCAGCAAGGAAGAAGCCAATGTTCTAAATCCACCATAAAAAAGCTAGATTACAGTTTGCAAGTGCACATGGGGACAAATATCTTACTCTTTGGAGAAATTTCCTCTGGTCTTATGAAACAAAAATTGAATTTTTTTTAATTACCATCGTTATGTTTGGAGGAAAAAGGGTGAGGCTTGCAAGTCGAAGAACACCATCCCAACCGTGAAGCATGGGGGTGGCAGCATCATGTTGTGGGGGTGCTTTGCTGCAGGAGGGACTGGCACACTTCACAAAATAGATGGCATCATGAGGAAGGAAAATTATGTGGATATATTGAAGCAATATCTCAAGACATCAACCATGAAGTTAAAGCTTGGTCGCAAATGGGTCTTCCAAATGAATGTTAAATTTTTATATAGCGCTTTTTTGACACTACACTCAAAGCGCTTTACACAGTGAACAGGGGACTCTCCTCAACCACCACCCATGTGCAGACTCTCCTCAACCACCACCAGTGTGCAACATCCACCTGGATGATTTGACAGCAGCCATATGCTCACCACACACCAGCTATTGATGGAGAGGAGAGAGTGGAGTGATAGAGCCAATTAATGGATGGGGATTATTAGGAGGCCATGATTGAGAAGGGCCAATGGGGGGAATTTGGCCAGGACACCAGGGTTAAACCCCTACTCTTTTCAAGAAGTGTCCTGGGATTTTTAATGACCACAGAGTGTCAGGACCTCGGTTTAACATCTCATCCTAAAGACAGTGCCTTTTTACAGTATAGTGTCCCCATCACTATACTGGGGCATTAGGGCCTACCCAGTCCACAGGGTGAGCACCCCCTGCTGGACTCCTTAATACCTCTTCCAGCAGCAACCTTAGTTTTCCCAAGAGGTCTCCCCTCCAAGTACTGACCAGGCTCATCCCTGCTTAGCTTCAGTAGGCAACCAGTCTTGAGCTACAGGGTGATACAGCTGCTTGTATACATATCAGCCACGTAGGCCCCAATGACCCCAAGCATACCTCCAAAATGGCTTAAGGACAACAAAGTCAAGGTATTGGATTGACCATCACAAAGCCCTGACCTCAATCTGATAAAACATTCATGGGCAGACCTGAAAAAGCATGTGCGAGCAAGGAGGCCTACAAACCTGACTCAGTTACACAAGTTCTGTCTGGAGGAATGGGCCAAAATTCCGGCAACTTATTGTGAGAAGCTTATGGAAGGCTACCCAAAACGTTTAACCCAATTTAAACAATTTAAAGGCAATACTACCAAATACTACCAAATTGTTTGTAAACTTCTGGCCCACTGGGAATGTGATGAAAGAAATAAAAGCTGAAATACATCATCCTCTCTACTATTATTCTGACATTTCATATTCTTAAAATAAAGTAGTGATCCTAACTGATCTAAACAGGAATTTCTACAATTAAATGTCAGGAATTATGAAAAACTGATTTAAATGTATTTGGCTAAGGTGTATGTAAACTTTATATATATATATATATATATATATATATATATATATATATATATATATATATATATATATACAGTTGTGCTCAAAAGTTTGCACACCCTGGCAGAAATTGTGAAATTTTGGCATTGATTTTGAAAATATGACTGATCATGCAAAAAACTTCGGGGATCTCTTGATACCAAGCCAAGGTCAAGTTCTTTTCAAGTTAAGTTCTTTTCTGCTCCCCATGGCTCAGTATCTAGCCTGCTCAGTGCATCCACGTGAGAGCTAACAAACTCATTGACTATTTATACACAGACACTAATTGCAATTTAAAAAGCCACAGGTGTGGGAAATTAACCTTTAATTGCCATTTAAACCTGTGTGTGTCACCTTGTGTGTCTGTAACAAGGCCAAACATTCAAGGGTATGTAACCTTTTGATCAGGGCCATTTGGGTGATTTCTGTTATCATTATGATTTAAAAAGGAGCCAAACAATTATGTGATAATAAATGGCTTCATATGATCACTATCCTTAAATAAAAGACAGTTTTTTGCATGATCAGTCATATTTTTAAAATCAATGCCAAAATGTCACAATTTCTGCCAGGGTATGCAAACTTTTGAGCACAACTATATATATATATATATATATATATATATATATATATATATATATATATATATATATATATATACTGTGCATGCATACATGCATAAATACATATATACCTGTTTGTATATAATGGTGTTGAATCTCATATATACCAATTGTATAAATATTTCAAATTGTAGTTATTAAAACTTTGTTACATTGCTATGTTAGGGTTCAATAAATGTTGGAAATATTAATATTAAATCTAAATGTTATATATAAATCGAAATCATTATTCTTTATTAAAATATTAGCTAACATGAAACATTCACGATGCCCCTGGGTGGTGTAAGACTTTGAGCTAATGAGCTGAACCTGTAGCACAGGTAGCAGAATCAACCAATGAATTTGCTTGCAAAATGGTGGCAGTGAAATATCTTAATTGAGTATCTAGTAGCACAGTTTAACAGCTAATTAGAGTTGATTAGTGGGAAAAGTTAGGACTGAACTTGTACCAACATTGGTGACCTGTTGCACCTGGGAGGACAAATAAATATTAGGCTATCCATTCTTTAGATTATGCTGTTTTTTCATCAATTAAAAAAAAAAAAAAAAAAAAATTTGTTTTGTAATGAAACAAATTAATATGGTGGCACAATTATATTTTTGTCTATAGAATTAATTTCAAACATTTAAGCATACACCTTCAGATCAAAAGATTTTTAAGATCATGAGAAACATTTCAGTCAAGTGTTTCAAAACTTTTGCCCGGTAGTATATATATATATATATATATATATATATATATATATATATATATATATATATATATATATATTTATACTGTATAATTATATTTATATTATTATTATTATTATAATTATTATTAATATTATTATCTATTTCTTATTTTCTTCTTGGGGTTTTTTTTTTGTTTGTTTTTTTTTTTTTGCTTCTATGTTTTGCTAAATTTGTACTGCACTTTGGGTATACTACTGTTGTTTTTAAATGTGCTTTATAAATGCACATGGCTTGGCCTTGTCAGAGATGAACTGACTGAACTGAAAGTTCAAGTGTGCAGTTTTTTTCAATGTAAATTTTTTTCCTCCTATCCCTGCTTAATATGCTGAGAAAAGTAAGCCAAAGTAGGTTGATTCCCCTGAAAAGTGTAAACACTGTGGCTTTGTGGTGCTAAACGTTCTGTTTGATTGAGCATCCCGATCTATCTGAATTTGGGCGGAACTCTGTTTGTTGACTAATGACATGGGGAGTGTTTATGAAACCTTTTTGAAATATTACATATTTAATTTGGAACACATTTTTATGCTCTTTAAAGTGGTATTTTGTTTTTTAAATGGAAATTTCATAGTTGGGTACCCTGTGTGACCACAGCCACTCACACAGGTTTATCTCATTTGGTTAATGCCTGTCAGTGGTGTAACCCATTTGCACAGTAGCTATACGTTTGCATTTACTTTTAGCATTAGATTTAACATTTGGACTAAGATGTAACATTTAGTTTTATATTTAAGATGTATATATAAGAAGATTTTATATTAACTGAAAGAAATGTCATAAAATAGTGGCCGTTTGAAAGCTCTCTTTCTGATTATCTTCGCTCCCAACTGCTGCTTAATCTTTCTTTTGGCATGGCTGCCCATTTGCAGAGATGAACAGATCTTCCTCAAGTCAGAATCTGAAACTGTAAGTAGAATCTGAAACAAACAGCCAAGTACCATAATTTTCTCAAAGGCTCTAGAGGCCTAGCATGCAGGTAATTTCTAAAACTGTGCTGTAATGCTGCTTCACTGAAGCAACATTACTGAATCAATTTAGGTAAAGGCAGGACCTTTATATGTCCATAGGAAAGACCAAAAAAAAAAAAAAAAAAGAGTTATCTCTAAAATCTAAATTGTTTCTCCTAGATAGCAATGGCAAGTTTTTGGAGCAACATTTGAGACAAAGTTTATATTTGAATAAAAAATAACTGAGACCTCCATTATGCCACTTGAGCTATGAAAGAGCAACCTTTAAGCAATACATTTTTCCTTTGTGTATATCTATAGGGTAAACTGGATGCCACACATTCAAAGAGAGAGAGAGAGAGAGAGAAAGAGAGAGAGAGCGAGAGAGTGTTTGGGTGGTTTACGAGGACATTTTTTTAGGTTATAAACTGGTAATTACAAGGGTATTATGCTATAAATGTGGATTATGAGGACATTTCTAGTGTCCCCATAATTCAAATAAAAATACTAAATGATGTTTTTTTTTTTTTTTTTTGGAAAATGTAAAAATTTAGACAGTTTTTTTGTGAGGGTTATGTTTAGGGGTAGGGTTAGGGGATAGAATCTATAGTTCGTAAAGTAAAATCTTAATGTCTATGGAGAGTCCTCATAAAGATAGCCGCACCAACATGTTTGTGTGTGTGTGTGTGTGCACACGTGTGCGCATGCCCGCGTGTGTTTGGTGGTGTGTGTTGTTAGCTCTGTAATTAGCAGCATGCCTGCGTGAGAACACTGCGTGAGATTGTGGTCTTGTGTCTATATTCTGATTGATTGAGTTACTGGCATTTGAAACCAAATGCATTTCCTACCTTGGATGATAAATTCACAAGAGCTGGTGGGACTAAATTACAGATGCTGCCGGACTCAAATTACAGATCTGCCCTATTACACCCCAACATGCCAAATACGGTTTTGCCGAGCTAAAATCGTGTACCTTAAAAAAGTGTTTATTATACAGTATGACTTATTAAATATTTCTATAAGATGAAAGTAATGCATTACATTTCCACATATTAACACATTATGAATAATAATAATAATAAATATAATATTTTCTGACCTTACAGGTCAAGAGTCCTAAATTTTTTTATTTTATTTATTTATTTGTATTCTACCCATTATTATTTATCCAAAAAATAATAATAATAATAATAATAATAATAATAATAATATAACATTTTTTCCACAATATGCTGGTCCATCAGTATGAAGGCAAACCTAAAGAAACATTAAAAGGCCAACTTCATTTTTAACACCTACATCTTCTCTAATGCGCAGGCAAACCCAATAGAGTGCAAACATCAGGTTCTGGAAGTAAAAACCTTTTTCTTTTTTTCATAGGTGAATACATTTTTAACAATACCTTGTAAATCTTTAAAAAACAGACTTATTGTGAGCTCCAAGGTTGTCAATCAATTGTAAATTTTACAGTATATGTTAAATTGCAGATTTTCTGGTAAAGAATTACACTACCCAGGATCTTGAAGGGAAATGATCCATCAATCAGAGAATTGCGGCAAACAAAGTGCGCCAAATGAGCCCTGCAGCAACCACCCACTCACATGATGCACTGTGAAATTTATTTTGCAACAAAATGTAAATATATTGTTTGTGTGCTTAAAATCAGCAACATTAAAACAATAGTTTATATTTTTCTATCTTTGTTTTTATTTGATTATGTCATTCGTCATTAAAGATGTGAAGTGTTCAGTCTCGTACCTTTTTGTCAGATTTCAAATACTTTTTTGCTTCAAATCAAAGTGTTTAATGTTTTGTTTCATCTCAGAGCTAGTTGTTTTGGTTCAACTCTCTTATGAAGGATTTTATGGAATCCCTACAGGAAAACATTGAATGGAGAAAAAAATAAAATAAAATTGTAACAAAAGACAGCTGAAATGGTGGGCGGGCACTGTTGCACAAGATAATTAAGGTTTTAGTTTTCCAGCTTTCTGCCTTTCCTATAGAGTTGTCCTGTCACTGCATAGGTGAGCAACTGGGGTGCTCAACACTACTCTCTAGACATGTCCTGAGGCTGTATTTAGAGTCATAAGGGCAAATATATGCCCAGTTATCTGTGCTATCTAAGAGGGTGTGAATCCCCAAATCACCTCTAGGCTTGTACAAAGCTGGGTTGGTAGATGGGTCCAGACGCATTAGTATTTCTGCAACGGTTGAAGGCGCCAGAACTGGACTACCTTACTCACATAGGTAATGATGCGTGTTGTTTACCCATGACTCCTCCCTGCCTCCGGCGATAAGAAAAAGAGAATGCCACAGACCCCATCACACCTGAAGTAAGAAGACAGAGGAGAGAGGGAAGAGATAGCAGATGAGGAAGGCAAGGATGGATGGACACGCTCATTTCCATTCTGCCTAGTATCTGTCAGCTCACACTCACATGGAGGAAGAGCGAATGGAGCTTGGGGGGGGGGGGGGTATTATTAGGTGAGAATGATTTAGAAACACAATAATGCTTGGCTTTATTGAAGAAAAGCCTTAGAAAGGCGGCTTGAAGGAGTTTAAGAAAGACATTCCAAGAATAGAAAGAAGAAGAAGGGGAAAAAGAGATGAGGTGAGAAAACAGACAGGTACATGGAGGGTGGTAAGGTAGATTAATGAATGAGCTGTCTCCCTCTGCAGTTCTGGCTCCAGTCTGCCAGCAACCCTCCATTGGGGGGCCATGTCTCTCCCAGCATGCCCACAAGAGAGGCATCTGTGTGGGATGCAATGCTGCCAGGCCCCCTGCTCAGCCTCTTCATCATCTACTTCAACCCCTGCACCGCTCCAGCAGGAAACCTCTCAAACAAGAGAAGAGAGGGAGAAAGGTAGGAGGGGCAGAGGAAACTGAAAAAAGTGAGGAATTACTTAAAGGATACAAAGCGGTGCTCTTTCATGAACTTTCTGGTTGACAATCACTTTTTCATTATAGGGAGACATAAGGTTACAAATCAAAGGATCGAATGTTTATTCATCTGATAAATGACAGTACTATATGCTTCATCTACTGAGAACTAATGTCAACATCTTTCTTTCATTTTATTTATTTATTTATTTATTTCAATGCGACTGTGTTGCAGTTAGTATTATGATAGATTGTTATGATCCATAATTTGTGGCTGGTCCTTCAAATGAGACATCGTCACAAGTTTGTCTCGCATCTGTAATTCTAGAGACTGGCATGGAGGTGCACTGTGAAATAAAACCACAGCTGCTGTAATAAAATGGTGCTAGGTAGGTATAGTAATAAAAATACTGTTTGTTAAAAACAAAGTTTGATTGCCTCTATTCTATTATGTTTCCCATATGAGTCATGGGTATTGTAGTTCTTCACCAGGAATTCTACTATTAAACCAGATTTAATAAAATGAAATAAAATAATGTCGACTGATAGCATCAGTGGAAGCATGAACCTTTGATTAACAACATCGGAGCTCATGATAGGTCTGTTTTTTAAGATTTATTAGTTATAGTTAGTAAACTTTTTCCCTATGGAAAAAGTAAAAACTTAAAGTAAGACTTACTTTCCTGAATACAGTGGCATGCAAAAATGTGGGCACCCCTGGTCAAAATTTCTGTTTAGTAGTAGTTTAGTGTTTAGTGAGTTTGGTAAGTAGAAGATGAACTAATCTCCAAAAGGTATAAAGTTAAAGATGAAACATTCTTTTCAACATTTTAAGCAATATAAGTGTATTATTTTTATTTTGTACAATTTTAGATTGGAAAAAAAGGAAAGGAGCACCATGCAAAAGTTTGGGCACCCCCAAGAGATTTGAGCTCTCAGATAACTTTTACCAAGGTCTCAGACCTTAATTAGCTTGTTATGGCTATGGCTTGTTCACAATCATCGTTTGGAAAGGCCAAGTGATGCAAATTTCAAAGCTTTATACATACTCTGTCTCCTTAAATCTTATCCCAACAATCAGCAGCCATGGGCTCCTCTAAGCAGCTGCCTAGCACTCTGAAAAATAAAATAATTGATGCCCACAAAGCAGGAGAAGGCTATAAGAATATAGCAAAGCATTTTCATGTAGCCATTTCCTCAGTTTGTAATGTAATTAAGAAATGGCAGTTAACAGGAATGGTGGAGTTCAAGTTGAGGTCTGGAAGACCAAGAAAACTTTCAGAGAGAACTCCACGTAGGATTGCTAGAAAGGCAAATCAAAACCCCTGTTTGACTGCAAAAGACCTTAAGGAAGATTTAGCAGACTCTGGAGTAGTGGTGCACTGTTGTACTGTGCAGCAACACCTGCACAAATATGACCTTCATGGAAGAGTCATGAGAAGAAAACCTTTCCTGCATCCTCACCACAAATTTCAGCATCAGAAGTTTGCAAATGAACATCTAAACAAGCCTGATGCATTTTGGAAACAAGTCCTGCAGACTGATGAAGTTAAAATATAACTTTTTGGCCGCAATGAGCAAAGGTATGTTTGGAGAAAAAAGGGTGCAGAATTTCATGAAAAGAACACCTCTCCAACTGTTAAGCACGGGGGTGGATCGATCATGCTTTAGGCTTGTGTTGATGCCAGTGGCACAGGGGAACATTTCACTGGTAGAGGAAAGAATGGATTAAACTTAATACCAGCAAATTCTGGAAGCAAACATCACACCATCTGTAAAAAAGCTGAAGATGAAAAGAGGATTGCTTCTACAAAAGGATAATGATCCTAAACACACCTCAAAATCCACAAAGGACTACCTCAAGAGGCGCAAGCTGAAGGTTTTGCTATGGCCCTCACAGTCCTCTGACCTAAACATCATCGAAAATCTGTGGACAGACCTCAAAAGAGCAGTGCATGCAAGACGGGCCCATGAATCTCAAAGAACTAGAAGTCTTTTACAAGGAAGAATGGGTGAAAATCCCCCAAACAAAAACTGAAAGACACTTAGCTGGCTACAAAAAGCTTTTACGTACTGACCTGCTGAACTCAAATTAAGATTTTTAGAAGAATTTCTCAGCTCTGTAGGTCCATACAATGCAAGTGAATGGGTGGCAACATTTTAAGGCTAAACAAAATCACATAAGTCAGCATAAAAGTAATCCATAAGACTCCAGTGGTTAAATCAGTATATTGATAGGTGTGGATGAGAAACAGAGAAACAGATTTCTTTCACATTCTTCTACTTGTGTTTTGGTGATTCACATTCTTCTCTGCATATTGCCCCCTGCTTTCTAGCAAAAAATGAAAATATTGATCTGTTTCTCATCCACACCTATCATATCACTTCTGAAGACATGGATTTAACCACTGGAGTCTTATGGATTACTTTTACGCTGCCTTTATGTGCTTTTTAGAGCATCAAAATTTTGGCCTACAGAGCTAAAATATTCTTTTAAAAATCTTAATTTGTGTTCTACAGAAGGAAGGAAGTCATACACATCTGGGATGGCATGAGGGTGATTAAATGATGAGATAGTTTACCCAAAAATGAAAATTATCTCTTTAAAGTGATAGCTCATGTTGTTCCAAACAGTGTGACGCTTTGTATTATGTGGAACACAAAATATGGTAGACAGAATGTTAGGGACTGACAGTCTCAGTCACCATTCACTTTCAAAATATGGAGAAAAAAAAAAAACATTCACTGAAAGTAAATAGTGACTCAGGCAAACATTCTGTCTAATATCTCCTTATTGTGTTGCATGGAAGAAAGAAAGTCATACGGGTTTGGAACAACATGATGGTGAATGATGACAGAATTTCCATTAATAATAATTCTGTAGTACATGTTCAATGTGTATTATGTAATGGAATATAGGAGAGTAAACATCTATTATGTCATTTGTGAAAGTAACGAGTTACTCACTACTTGAGTACTCTTTTAATTGGATACTTTCTTACTCTTTCTCAAGTAATTATTTATGTTAGTACTTTTACTTCTACTTGAGTAATTTTTTTTTTTTTAAGTAATTGTACTTTTACTTGAGTACAGTTTTTGGCTACTCTACCCACCTCAGTAAATATATATGTATATATATATATTAGGGATGGGCGATACCACTTATTTTATTTTCGATCCAATACCAAGTACTTTTAGGCCAATATCGATACCAATACCGATACCTCTATTAAATATAATTTTTATGAATTCTTTGGATAAAATTTGTAACTTTTATTACTTAAATTTTGTATATATTTATTGGCCTTATTTTAAATTATTAGGGTGCTTTGTTTAGCCTTTAAATATTAGTATAAGCAATATATAAAACCTCAAAATTTACCATAAAGATTATTATATGGTTACTATTAATAAAACTAAGTAACCATGGATACACAGTAATTCTGTAATAAAACCATGGTCAGTTGTATCAAAACCTTGGTCACTGCCAAAAAAACAAAAAAACAAAAACAAAAACAAACAAACAAACAAAAAAAAACATGGTTACTACAGTTGTGGTTACTAGTCATGTTTAATACAATATTACTACAGTAAATCCATGGTAAGTTTTCACAAGGGTATCATTTATTAATGAGGATTAAAGATCATTATCAATGTTTTAACAACTCTGAATTTAAATAAACCTGTAAAAATTGTCAGACAAGCCCATTATAATACATGTCATGTCTAGGTTTGTCATTACTTAGTGTGAATAACTCCAGATGCTGTTTTTCTGTCATTATCTCATTAAAGCACTGCATCCTCTTTGAACGAGTGCTGTGACTGAAAGGGTGAGCACCGACTGACTGCTAGTGTATTTTAGCATTTATGTGCATCAAGATGAGCGGAAGAAAAAATAGTTCCAGTGCCAAGCAACAATTTGCTCATATACCGTAATTCTTTTTTCCACTTCGAAGCTTTTGAGATCCATGTGGACATATTGACTGCATTTCTTTCTTTATTCTTTTTTTTTTTTTTTTTTACAAATTTCTTTAACATGCCAATTAATTAATCAGATAGATAGCTGGACAGACAGATAGACAGACAGATAGATAGATAGATAGATAGATAGATAGATAGATAGATAGATAGATAGATCATCAACTAGTATCAGAACTGTCAGTGTTTAGCTTATTAAGGATTTACAGAGAGCAGCACTGAAACTCCAAGCTGTGTTGATTCACCTTGAACATTATAAGTTCAAGTGAAATTGCAGCCACTGATGAAAGAGAGAGAGAGAGAGAGAGAGAGAGAGAGAGAGAGACTGCTTTCCTTTCATAGCCTGAATTTTATTTTTCAGCAAATTCATATTCACGAACAAGATAATTGCTAATTATGAACATGTAGCCTGTTGTGTTGACCTCAGTAGAGGAACAAAACATATGGACTCAAAAACACTGTATGTGACAATACTGAGCTGTAGGAGTGTCAAGGCTTGTGAGTTTTCAGAGAACCATTTCAAACAACAATGCCCATCACCAACAGAAATGAGTAGTACTTCATTATAGCACCTTGTAATGTAATCACTGCCACTCAAAATCTCTGAATGCCATTGACAAGACTAAAAAGATGTTAATTGAGTTCACTGTGTAAAGTTGGTGAAAACCAGTGCATACATTTTACTTAGAATTATGGCAGCTTGTTCCTGAGTTGTATTCCCAGGTTGTTCACATTAAAGCTAATGTTAACCAAGAGATGCTTTGCTTCTCAAAAACTGGCTATTGAAATATCTAATTTCCTTCAATATTTTTGTTTTCTAAACATGAAGTGTGTACTTTCTGAACCTCTAACGTCACCACTTTTTGTCTTGTGCTGAACCTACACAAGTAACAACAGATCATGCAATGTTTTCTCTCTTTATTGCAGATGAAGTGGAATTCAGATAGACAGAGGTTCGAATGTTACATATAATAACCAGAAACATTATTCATATGAAAGGGTAATACAGTGCCTGCCGTGTGTACAAGAAGAAAGTCCAATAAAAGCCTAGATTATTTTAATACCAATAAAGGTGTCAGCATTTTTAATAATTTTGAATAGTTTATTTTGATGAATCAACATGATATTACTTTGATAAACATATTATAACATGATATAAACACAATGTTCTGTTATAAGAACACAGATTTGTGAAAGTTTAGTGGAACAGAATAACCAAAAAATGCTTTGATGTTGCCTCAGAAACACACTGTTTACGATTTCCATAGTCATCTATCTGGGAAAAGATAAATTATTTAAAATAAATAAATAAATAAATAAATCCATCTTTAAAGCTCCCCTTATGCCACATCCACAACAATATGTTTTCATTTGAAAACACTGATTTACAGTAGATTTTGCTACTGTAATGCTTGGTTTATGGGGAGCTATGTGTAACATCACAAAGAACACCACGTTTCTTACAAAGCATTTGTGTGGGTTCTTGAATTATTCTTTCAATCTGCCACCACAGTTCAATGGAGGACACAGATGAGAAGTTCTTCTGAACACATCCCTTGTTTTACTGAACGATCAGAGGTGAACCTTGTAAATTATCCCACCGGATTAAAGTGTACATCTCATTGTTCTCTCTCTCCCCAACAAAGACTACTCCACACACTGTTCTCCCTGCGATCAAAATCGCAGGGTGCTGTTCTCGCATTATTAGCCCCAGATCCCATTCAAAGTCTTAGAACTTTATTTATACCCTTAAGTTTTACTCCCTACACTACATTAATGTCTCTCACCCACAGTAGAATGTCATTTTCCTACATCGTTTTGAAAACGCTCTTCATTACCACATACTTCGGCAAACAATGTTTTCAAATGAAAATCAATTGGTGTAGATGTGGCATTAGAAAACCAGTGCGTACTGTATTTATTTGTTTACTCCACTAAACAGAGTTTGGTGGGTTTTTTTTTTTTTTTTTTTTTTACTGCCTAAATTTGTGAAGAACTCTCAGTCAGTGTCACTGTTTGGTGTGAAGTATGACTCATTTGTGCAGACGGTCACTTCACACATAGGCAGCAATCACTGCCTGATGACCGCAGAATTATGAAACACTGCAAAACCTCCCAAAACTCTCTTAACATACAGAAATCAACATCCTAGGGTTTTAAAACACATGCACACTGACATACCGTAACACTCAACTTTGTGATTATATATTAAATATTGTTTGCAAGCAACGTTTTGTTTTGGTGTAGTAAGTCTCTGAGGAAAAAAAAAAAAAAGTAGAATGCAAGCCAAAATTACAGACAAACCTGAATTATGACAGTAAGCTGCAGTGTTTCATAGTGGCTAAATGTGGACCTCCTGAGGCAATGGCGAATAATAAGTAGCAGGTGACATTGATGGATAGCCACTCCACAAGGATAGACACACCAATTGTTCTTGTGAAAATGGTTTCTCCTGAAGTGGATTAATCAGACCATCAGACTCTTTTATGTGTGAGTGCATACATGTCTCCACACAAAAATGTAGAATGAATATTCGACTACAGTTTAACACTCAAGACTTGGCAGTCTCTTAATAGACAGAGTAGTTAGAGAGGTGTTACAAATGTTGTTGCCACAATGTAATCACACTTGCACACAAATATGTCTTAATATATTAGCACTTAGGTCAGCGCTCCTGAATAGAACTCTGCAGTAAATGTTTTACCCTGAATTTCAACCATAAAGTTATGTCGCTGCTCTTTTATGGTAGACTAATGGAATTTTAATTATGGATTCAGGACACTCTTTTTAGAAAGCCTTTTAGTAGTTCAAATATTCAGGGTTATTTACCAGTATAAATTAACTTGCCCATGTCCCTATCTTTATTGTCAGGTTCACTATGGATTATGTTTCTGATGATAATTCTTTTTTAGGCCTGTTTTATGTTTTAATGCGTAACTAAAAAAATGAATGACTCTTTTATCAATGGAGTAGGTTGGCCTGTTAATGTATCAAAATATTTGGCTTAACAATTAGTTAGCAATTTTATTAAATACATTTTTCATAATTATTTTCCAAAAAAGTGCTGAAGATGAATATATAAATGGTGTGATTATTTTCACTATTCTGGAAAATTGACACACACACACAGGTTTGTTTCACCATATAAGTGAGGACATCTCATAGACTTCCACTGATTTCATAACAGGCTAAAGATATTTTCTATCCCCTAACCCTATGCCTAAACTAACCCTCACAGAAACCTGTGCACATCAGTAGATTTAAAGCTAAACAAGATTTGGCCGATTTATGAGCCTTTTTATTTATTTATTTTTATTTTTACTAGTGATCAATCAAGGCAAAGTCAGTATGCACAAACATCCACCGTGTTACATTCATGCTATAAATCTGACCTACTGAAACGCAAATACTAGACTGTCCTAATTTCCCAAGTGGCGTATCGTCACTAAGAAAGATGAGTTTTTGATAAAGATATCAAACATGATTACTGGATCAGTTCTGACTCCTTGGTGTGTGATCACAAAACGTGAAAGCTTTAGTGGGAGCATCAACCAGATTAATGGCAGAGCTGTGGGAGTGATGTCCAATGGGGTTTTGGGCCCCAAACCAGAATCTCTGTTTCATCTGACTTCAGAGAAGATGTATTACCTACTTACCTTTCAGCCATAACAGACCAAGTTCTTCATCTGTTCTCGCTGATATGTGGATTGATGTCCCTCAAGCGACATAAAATGCACACACTCAAATCTCCTGCTTAAGATTCCACATTGATACCTCATAAAAAATTTAAGGGCCCCAAAATTAAACCCTGCACACTACGCTATTGAGAATCTTCATCTAGTGAGTGTGGAGGCGTCGCTCTAATTGTACAAACTGATATCTATCTGATGGGTGGTCGCTACCGCTGGGCAGGTGTGGGGGCTTACACAGGAGCTTGTGCACAAACACAAACACGCAAACACACACAGAGACTGCAGAGCATGCCAGTGTGATTCCAATCTCCCTCTTATCTCTGTTTGTTTTCATTTAGATCAGTATCTCAGCCACTGCGGCAGCCACTGTTATCTCCTGGGGCTACACTATTTTCTCCTCCTGTTCCACCATTTGGTTCTGTTCAGTTCCATCATATCCTGCTCCACAAAAGAGTCAGTTCCTGTATCTGTCATGATAGCGATTAGCCTTCTGTCAGCTTGATAAGTGGAATGGTGGTATGGTAAATTTCAATGCCAGATTCAGACTTTGAAGAATCAATAAAAGATTTATGGATGAAGAAGTCAATGCTAAAATCCCAGCAAGAGTTCCTAAAACATGAAAAAGCATTAGAATTTGAATTTTAGAAATAGATTTGTATTTATTTATTTTATGCATGTGTAGCAACTTCTGTTTGTCTAAAACACTGCATCTTGGAAATTTGTGTTTGATTGACTGGGTGTATGTAACATATGCTCTGGGCTTTAGTTTTGTATGGACTTTTATTTTGAAATCATGTTATAGTTCTTGTTCTTGTCATTTCCCCGCCTTTGCCAGCGCTCTCGGCCACCAAGGCCATTTCCACAGCTGCCACGGACCACGAGCCAGCGTCCACGCCTGCCACGGACCACAAGCCAGCGTCCGAAGCCATCTCACCCCCTGAGTCTCTGCCTCCTGTGATCTCACCCCCTGGGTCACCAGTGGATCCACCCCCTAAAAATCCAGTAGCTCTGTCTGTTGAGTCCCCTAGCATCTTGCTCTCTAGTGCTTTGCTCCCTGAATCCCCTATCGCCTTACTCTTTGGTACCTTGCCATCTGAGCCTTCCAGTGCCTTGATTTCTTATGCCTTGCTCCCAGAATCCCCTATTGTGTGGCTCTTTGATTCCTTGCTCCCAAAGTCCCCTATTGCTTTGTTCTCTAAGCCTCCTAGTGCCCAGCTCATTGAGTCCCTTAGTGCTATGCTCTCTAGTGCCTTGCCTTTGGTCTTTAGTGACTTTAGTTTTGTATGGACTCTTATTTTGAAGTCATGTTTTAGTTCTTGTCTCTGTTCCTTGTTCCCCTCTGATTGTTCCCCAGGTGTTTCTTGTTATCCTTGTTAGTCTCTGTGTATATATTTCCCTCCTGTGCTCTCTGTCTTTGTCAGTTATTTTCCAAGCTTGGCTGTAGTGGTTTAGTCATTTTGCTCTCCAGTGTTTTGTGTTTATAATATTTTCAGTGTTCTTATGTTTTGTTTTTCATTTAAGTTTTCATTGTATAGCCTGCATTTAGATCCACCTTCTCTCACCTTGATTCTCCATCATCAGTGTAATTTAAGCTGCAGAACAAAAGGAATTTTTGCATTTAAGTAATAGTAGTAACCACAGACCTTCCTTTACTCATTGATCGAAAACCACTATTTTAAAAACCCATTAGAAATTCCTGAGGGAACCTGTGCCAACAGCATACCAATTGACATCATAGCTCTATTAAAGTGATTACAATCAACTTTGTTTGATGGTTTCTCAATATACTGAAGTATTGCTATGCTGAAACTTCACTATTGCTATGCTAAAAAGCATTGGCTTGCTTTTAACCCACACATCAGTTAAATGTGCATTTGATTATAAAAGAACTCAAGAAGATGGCTGGGGACATTTCTTTCACAGAAATCATTTAAATTTATTCTTGTGCAACAAGGATAGAATTACTAACTGAATTATTGAGTTTATCACCACCTAGAAGTCAGGAACTGTTAATGTGTCAGGCGAAACATTTCAGAATAATTAAATGCTATGAAACACACAGAAAATAATATGATCTATTTTAGTGAGCAGTAACCATGTAGTACTGAATTAATGTATAATGTTTATATTAAATATTTATGATGACTTCCCAAAGCTCAAATTAAAAACCTCAGTTTTTCTTCTTGTTAAACTTATGTTTGAATGTTGTGACCAAAATATAAGATCAAAAGGTTGAGTATCACAAAAAGTATTATTATTATTAAATAAAATGACAATTATTGAAGGGGCAACAGTGGAAATCTTGGCTGTTTAATCTTTTAAATTGTTTATATTGTTGAAAAGTGGTTAGGTTAAGGAATCTAAAATAAATATAAAATAGTAATAATGCAACTACTAGGGCTGTCAATTTAACTCACACAGGACACATTCTTGACAGCTGGACATGCGATTTTCATAGTTTTGACACAGTATCGTAAAATAATGTGTTTATGATTCTGAAAACCAATGACCAGCCAATCTAATTAATTGACGTTACATATTTAATAATAATAATAAAAAATAAAAAAGTGCTGTCAATATGTCCATATTGTACATTTTAGCATCTGTTCAAACCTACAAAAAAAAAAATGTAGGTGTAAATGTTACCTACAAATGATAATGAGGCTGGAAAGAGTATCTTTGATGTTTTAAATACTCCTTTAGTGCCCTATGGTATTTATAATATATATATATATATATATATATATATATATATGGGAGGGTTACTTTTGAAATGTATTCCACTACAGATTACAGAATACATGCTGTAAAATGTAATTTGTAACATATTCTGTTAGATTACTCAAGGTCAGTAACGTATTCTAAATACTTTGGATTACTTCTTCTGCACTGGTAGATTTTTTTCACTTGTTTTAACTATAAAAACTCTGCCAGTACAGTAAGACAAAATACACGTTAAAAATACATTCTCTGAAAAACCTAAATATCTTATGCAGTGTTGTTTCTAAAACAAGATTAATCTAATGGATCTTGTTTTAAGGATTTTTAGACATTTTTACAGGAAAACAATACAAAATACCTTTTAATGATTTAAATTGTAACTGTAGTAGAATACAGTTACTTATATTTTGTATTTTAAATACATATTCCTGTTACATGTATTTAATTACTCCCCAACCCTGTATATGTGTGTATATTAATACACACACACACACACACACTGTGCACAATTATTAGGAAAGTGAGTATTCTGATCTTACTACCATGCAAATCTTCCAGCTCAAAACCATATAAATTTGAATGCTTATTGGATTCAATCATTTTCAGGTGATATATATTTGTGTAATGAGGGAGGGTGTGGCAAAAGTGACTAACACCTTATATCAAGGTGTGCATATTTATTACCTCAGGTAAAATAGGCCAAAAGAGAGATTTAACTGGAACTGAAATGTAAAACATTTTAAAATGCCTTTCAGACGGATACAACACTCCTGAAATAGCTAAACTACTAATGCGTGACCACCGGACAGTCAAACGTTTTGGTGCGAATAGTCAACTGGGGTGCAAAAAACACGTGGAGAAGAAAAGGCGCAAATTAGCTGCAAAAGACTTGAAAATAATTCAACGTGAAGCTACCAGGAACCCATTATCCTCCAGTGCCACCATATTCCAGAACTGCAACCTACCTGGAGTGTCCAGAAGTACAAGGTGTCAAGTGCTCAGAGACATGGCCAAGGCCAAGAAGGCTGAAACACGACCACCACTGAATAAGATTCACAAGTTGAAGAATCAAGATTGGGCAAAGAAATACATGAAGACAGATTTTTCAAAGGTTTTATGGACCGATGAAATGAGAGTGACTCTTGATGGACCAGATGGATGGGCCCGTGGCTGGATCACTATTGGACACAGGGCACCACTTCGAGTCAGGCACCAGCAAGGTGGAGGAGGGGTACTGGTGTGGGCTGCTGTCATTAAGGATGAGGTAGTTGGACCTTTTCGAGTTGAAGATGGACTGAAACTCAACTCCCAAACCTACTGCCTGTTTCTGGAAAGTACTTTCTTCAAGCAGTGGTACAGGAAGAAGTCCTCAGCATTCAAGAAGGCCATGATCTTTATGCAGGACAATGCTCCATCACATGCATCTAAGTACTCCACTGCTTGGCTAGCCAGTAAGGGCCTCAAAGATGCCCAAATATTTACTTGGCCCCCTTCCTCACCTGACTTAAATCCCAACTGATAACTTGTGGGCCCTTCTCAAACGTGAGATTTACAGTGAGGGAAGACAATACACCTCTTTGAACAGCATTTGAGAGGCTGTGGTTGCTGCTTCAGCGAAAGTTGATCGTGAACAGAAAGAAACTGACAGACTCCATGGATGGAAGGCTCATGGCAGTTGCTGAAAAGAAGGGTGGCTATATTGGTCATTAAATATTTCTGAAAGGCCAAAAATCGTATATATTTGTCATTTTGTGTAACTCGTTGCGCTTACTCTAAAAATTGAGAAACAATTGAGTTGGGAGAAATTATTTTTGTAATTTAGTTGCCCAATAATTGTGCACACTTTATATATTCCCCTGAGAAAGACAAAACTCACTTTTCCTTTGTGAAACATTCAGGTTTGAGGTTCAATAACATTTTGGATTGACTGAGAGCATTGTGTTTGTTCAACAAAAAAAATTAATCCTGAGGAATACAATTTGCCTAATAATTGTGCACGCAGTGTGTACACACACACACCAGTTAGTTCCGGTCCTCAAATCTGATTGGACAAGAGATGTTCCATGAGTACTGATTCCATGAGTTTCACTCTGCTTGTGTTCGTGCCGTTCTAAAGTATATGAGCACTGCAGATGTGTTAAGAGCTACCATATATCTCTTTATATTTCATTGTGACATTACATATTTTAGCCAGCAGGTGGAGGCAAAAGACCATTTTTGTGTGTAATATGAGCCAATTGGTGACGTGAATGAGTCGGCGTCACTCAGTGTTTATATTCAACAGCACTCCGTGATCGCTCGTATTACAACTACACTACTAAAGCTAGGAAATAGCTTTAAACTAACAACTTCAGCATTAAGGCTCATCACAGCCGAGAGACACAACAGACTGATTAATTACACAAACTCAAGGCGCTTACCGGGCATTCCAGACTAGAGAGGACAAAATGGGGGAGGAGATTGCAGTTTCCATAGTGAAAGACTTGTGCACCGGCTACCACGAAATAGAGAGGAATACCCCTGCTTGGACGGTTATTTTTCCACTGAGAAAACAGGATGCATTTCACCAAAATGACATTATCTTCAGAAAGCTGACTAACACACTACAGCATGGTGTGCACACCTCCATATCTATCTCACTCACACACACACACACGCACACACACACACACACATCCTTGTTTCTCCAATAACATGTTAGAAACAGCCCAAGCTGTGATACTAGTAGTTCTGAAGTGATGCTTCTGAGAGGCTTGGACGCATCATTTGGTTTGAACCAGCAACGGCAGATTCTGATCCATCGAGTAAGAAAGTAGTTCCATGCACAAATGCGTTTGTGACCGTACTCAGTTTTTCCTATTTTTTCAAATGTACTTGTTCATTGAACTGTTGTATATAAGCAATATCACACTCGCAGTCATGCTATATGGCCCTAAATCAGCACTGCTGTGATTACCTATGGTACTCGGTCTGTGGCGTGGTGCCTGCGGCTGAATCACAGAAGTGCTGATATAGGACCATATCACACTCTTGCTCACCAAAGTGGCATTCAGCTGATCACAAAATATAGTCAGGACATTACTGATGTAAAAAACAGCACATCACTATTTGAAAAAAGTCATTTTTGATCAAATCTAGACAGGCCCCATTTCCAGCAGCCATCACTCCAACACCTTATCCTTGAGTAATCATGCTAAATTGCTAATTTGGTACTAGAAAATCACTTGCCATTTTATCAAACAGAGCTGAAAGCTATTTGGTTCGTTAAATGCTTAACATTAACTTTGTGTTTGTTTTTGAGTTGCCACAGTGTGCAATAGACTGGCATGTCTTAAAGGTCAATATTAGGTCAAAAATGGCAAAAAAGAAACAGCTTTCTCTAGAAACTCGTCAGTCAGTCATTGTTTTAAGGAATGAAGGCTATACAATGCTTGAAATTGCCAGAAAACTGAAGATTTCATACAAGTGTACACTACAATCTTCAAAGACAAAGGACAACTGGCTCTAACAAGGACAGAAAGAGATGTGGAAAGCCAGATGCACAACTAAACAAGATGATAAGTACATCAGAGTCTCTAGTTTGAGAAATAGATGCCTCACATGTCCTCAGCTGACAGCTTCATTGAATTCTACCCGCTCAACACCAGTTTCATGTACAACAGTAAAGAGAAGACTCAGGGGTACAGGCCTTATGGGAAGAATTGTAAAGAAAAAGCCACTTTTGAAACAGAAAAACAAAAAGAAAAGGTTAGAGTGGGCAAAGAAACACAGACATTGGACAACAGATAACTGGCAAAGAGTGTTATGGACCTTAACCCAATTGAGCTTCTGTGGGATCAGCTAGACTGTAAGGTGCGTGAGAAGTGCCCGACAAGACAGCCACATCTATGGCAAGTGCTACAGGAAGCGTGGGGTGAAATGCCACCTGAGTATCTGGACAAACTGACAGCTAGAATGCCAAAGATCTGCAAAGCTGTCATTGCTGTACACTGAGGATTTTTTGATGAGAACTCTTTGAAGTAGTTTAAGAAGTTCTGAAATTTTTCTCAAGTTGTAATAGTAATTGTTCACGTAATTAATTTCCTGACTATACATTGTGATCAGCTGAATGCCACTTTGGTGAATAAAAGTACCAATTTCTTTCCATAAGAACAAAATCTGTATATTATTCCAAACTTTTGGCCACCAGTGAGTGTATATATATATATATATATATATGTATATATTATAAATAACATGGGGCCTGATCTTATTATCATTGTATTTGTAGGTTACATTTTTGTATGTTTGGATAAATGCTAAAACGTGGACTCTCTTTATCAACTTTGAAACTTGTTACACAAATCAGTATAGCTAATGACCGCTACACAAACGGCAGAGGTCCCAAGCTCTGCCATTTGTGTTACAATCATTAGCTATACTGATTTGTGTTACAAGTTTAAACCTGCCAAGACCTGCCATGGCCGATACAGTGTATTTACCTGCTAACACAGAGATCAGTGCTGCCTGAGGGGGAAACAAAATGGCCCTAGAGCAAATAATAGCACTTTCATCTGTGGAGGAAAGCTGTGCCTATCAGTATAATAAGAATAATGGACCCAAATCAGTACATCAATACTGATCGAGCTAGAATCCAACACTACTCAAGGTAAACGTGCTGCATCTGTTTGCTTGATTTCTGTTGCATGTTTGCATTGCAGACAACAGTAGACAAGCAGAATCACCAAATGACTGCAGACCCAAATTACCTTCCTGTGCTTACTAGAGAGTTTGTATGTGGTAATATAACACCTGAACAAGTACTGGGAACAGATGGCTAAGCATTTTTGAGTAAGTGTGTGTGCTTTCTATCTAACAAATAGCCCGAATGTGACCCAAAAATGACATGCTTGTCAAGGGTAGAGGGTATCTGAATAGCATCATCTCTGTTGGACTTTGTTAACAAATTTTACAGTGGGACTGGACAACATTTCAGAACCTGACAAACAAATTTGGTGTGTTGTTCCGCTAGCATCTGTTGATTATGCATGCTCATGAAAGAAAGAAATACCCCAAAACTGTTCAAGTTTTCTCAAACGTCTGCAGCACAAACATTACTCCCAGTTTGGGTTTTATTCCAGCCATCTGTAAAGACCTGGGGGTGAGTTTTTTTCCACCTGTAAAACAAAATCAAACAACTTTAATACTTAACTACAAACCCCAGTCCAACTTTTCCTTGTTTTAAAGACACACCCCTTCCTTTGTTAAATAACTGAATGTGGTTGAGATCAGGCTCCACAGGCTTACTTTATTAATTCTCCTCTGGTATTTACTCTGTTTATCTGAGATTTTTAAATGCATCTTGCTGAGTTTGAGGTCACTAAATGCTAAGAAGCAGAAATATTCGAAAAGAGTGCCACTGGGAACCAGAAAGCTGGAGCTGAGGTTTTCGTTTCACTTACTTTTCTCTTTCTTCTAAAGTTCTTGGCAAGTTGATCTCCCAACTGATGTAACATATGGTGGCTGGGATCTTAAGGAGTGGGGTGTGGCTGTCTGTGCATGTGCCAGAGCCTAATTACTCACTCATTAGTACCCAGGTGGCACCTCACTCACTCTCTCTCTCTCTCACACACACATACAGGATATAGCCACTACTCCTTTATTTCAACAGTTAACTACTTAAGACAACCTAATAAAACAATCCATGGAAGGATAATTACAGCAACTACGTACAGTATCTACTTCTAATAAGATAATTGGCTCTTATTTGGATGTTTTAATATGACTTCAGAGGGATATTGAATGCTTTACTATTTTTTCTCTAGCACTCATAAAGGTTTCAGGTTTGCAGTTGTGGGACACAACCATTTTCTTTTAGCTAAGATGTATTCGATTTCTTCAATCTATGAACCACACATTTACACATTATACAGATTACAAGATGAAAGGCTGCCTAGAATGTTTGTAAAAGAGGGAAAGGAAAGAGAGGAGAGGTGTCTGCATCTTAAACACTTCTTTCACGAATGCACAGTTCCACTGTGAAAGGGTGCCATCACCCTGTGTTGAAAAAAAACGTTTCTGAGGAGAGAGAAAAAGATCTGAGCACTCACTAAAATGAACTGTGAGGTGAGAAGAGAAGAGCTGCTCCATTCCACAGCTACAAGAAAACACCAGGATGGTCACACTGGCATCTCCGTGAAAATAATGAGAGACAAGCTATTGTTTGGGTGTGTGTGGGTTGTTGGGTGTGTGTGTGTTTTTTTTTTTTTGTTTTGTTTTTTTTAAAGATATGATGCTAAATAGGGTGTGGGACACTTTACTTTGTATTTATATTTCTACCTTTATCCTATGCATAGTGAAACTGAGATATGTAAAGGAATGTTCTGAAGTAAAAAAAAAAATAGTTAAAAAATGTAAAAATCTTTCATTGTCCCTCATTTACAAAAACTGCAGTTACAGAAAGACATTTGCATTGAAGAGCCAGGCCATAAACATAAAAATGGACACTGTTTCAAAAGTTTATTCACAGGACATTAACATTATATGTGTTACAGTAACATAATTTTAGTGTGATAAAATAGTAAAGATAAATATTGTTATCACAATAAAGTCGTAATATTGTATATACGTTTACACATACGTTAATAAGTGATTTCATCACACTTAAATCATGTAAACACATAATATTTACCTCTTGTGGCTAAACTTTTGAAACAGTGTGTATTATAATGTTTATGAACTGGACACATTTATTTCCATTGTAAGTGCCTTACTGTAACTGGAATTGTTTGCTTAAAAAAAACAAAATGAAGGTCAAATTGAAATTATTTATTGTGGTAATCAACATTATGCCACAAATGCTGTCAATTGAGCTTAACTTGTATTGAACATGGAACATTCCTTTACATATTTTTAAATTGAATCTTGTGTAACCTATGACATATACGTTTACTTTTTAAATGTTAATATGAAAACACAACAATTAAGAACAAGCTTGTTTCGTTTTGCTTGTGATTTTTTTTTTTTTTTTTTTTTTTTTTTTTAGGTAGTTTTATGTTACATTGAATTTAGATTCTCTTTTGCCTTCTATTTGTTTATGGGGATCGTGGAGATGCAGAATGAAAGAGAACAGGAATCTTCCCCAGGCTAATATTTGGCCATGACGTCAAAAGAGTGATTTATGTTTTCTTTTCCATTTTGTTCCATTCATCCTTGTTCCCTACCATTTTCTGCATGGAAAGCTCTCATGTCTTTCTGCACTTTAGTGTACATGGTCTCCCTCTTTTTTCGCTCTTACTTTCTCTTCTTTTTTCTTTCGTTCTTTCATTCTTTCTTTCTTTCTTTCTTTAATAATAATAACAGAAGGTTGTTTTGGTTAAAATTAATGTATGAAAATGGTGGCTTTTTATCACACACTTCTTTTCAACTTATGCTTATATTAAGACAGCAAAATTCTTTTTTTTTCTTTTTTTTTTCTTTTTTTTTTTTTTTTGAGCAACAAATTAAGATAATGCTTATTCAAAATAACCACTCTAGAAAGTGTGAGTCATTTCCTGTTACAGTAAATTCAATCACATTTGGCATTTCATAATATCTGTTCTATAAACAAATGAATCTCCAATATGTTTGGTCAGCCCACTTTAAACATTAATCATAATAAATCTAAGCCCATGGGGGCTTCAGCCCATGCAACAAGTGGGCTTTTACCCCAAATACTGTCCTTTTACTTTAAAATGTAATATTATGTAAATAAAATGTACGGAATTTTAATCAAATTGCGTCAAAATCAACCTTTAGACATTTCACATGAAGACCTCATTAATAAGGAAACTTTTGCAGAGCATAGTGACAAATATTTTGTTAGGAAAGTTTGGTGGTAGTTGTTGTGTATATTTAAAGTTTTGGGAGAAAATATAATTGAAAGTGCCTTTTACCGTAGGGCGTCTTTAACTCCATTGTACCCCAATAGGTCAAAGGGACTAAAGACAGATCAAAATTAATTATATAAAATAAATAAGCATACCATCAACTGGACAGACAACTCTTCACTCAAACTAAGACACTTAATGAAAAGTGAAACGAAAACATTTGAAAGTTTAGACGAAAACATCAATCAGAGAGGATAGAAACTTATGTTTAATTGAGTCTGGTTTACTTCCTATCCTAAACTATATGCTGTTGTATAGAAAACGAATGCATAAGAAATGAAAAAGAGGTCTGTAGTTAAAGGAAAAGATTGTTAAAATCCACAGCCTATGATGGTGCAATTGTCATTTCAAAGCCTATACGGAGTATTTGTCATGTAGTCTCAGTGGGGCCATGTCACTAACAGGTCTGATAGTGAGACTACAGTGGTTGAGAGGTCTAAATGTCAGAAAAGCTGTGTACACAGAGCCCCTGGCAGAGCTCGACTCATGGGAGCTCTTTATCCCTCGTTTTCTTTCTGTTTTTCGCTTGGCTCCCCCCTCCCATTCCGCTTATGGCTCCATCGTTCTTTTGTCATCTTATCTGTTGTCCGACTCTCTTCCCGCTACTGCGTAACAGACAGCACACCTGGGATTTGTGGCCTCCCTGCTCTCACATTCCTGTCCTGCCTCGCTTATCGCCTTTTCAGCGCCTTGTCGCTTCAGACGCTTAGGCAGGGGCCCCTGAGGCCCCTCAGAGAACTGCCAGCAGTCCGATGAGCCTCCACCATGTCTCACTGTCACCTCAGACATCAGACATCTGGCAGTGCCACACACACACACATTCACATGGCACTGCAACATTTTGAAGTGAGAACAGACATGGAACAACTTGACAAACTAGCACAGAATACGCTCTTATTTTCCTTTCTCTCTTTGGAGAACAAAAGTTGGCCTCATATATGTCATCAGTGAGCGAGAACAAATGGAGTGCTGACCTGTCAAAGGAGATGAGGTGTGCAGGAGGAAGGAGCAGGAAAAGAGGGGTGAGATGAAGGGAGGGAGGATAAAGGGCAGTGTGAGAAAAGAGTCTGATAGGGGCTGGGGCTGTTAGCATATTTATGAGGAGAGATTTTCTGTTGAACTTCAATCTCTCTGTCACCAGAGTGCCCCTGCTCAAAGCATCGTCCAACACCCACATTCGAATCATCATATGAGGCCTACTTCACCACCTTGTTATGTTTTACATGCTAAACAAATGAGATTCAGTTTTGAAAATGGATTTGTAGTCACTGTCAATGACTTTCCAATAAATAAATAAATAAAGTATAAGCTTTACTCTAATAAGTCTAAAAAGTTAATAGAACTACTCTGAGTGACTTTAAAAGTTGATTCAAAAGCATGTCTGCAAAATCTCAAATCTGCCTTCCAGGGAAATGTATGACTTGTTTGGGGAATGTAAGTAATTTATATTATTTCTTTAATTACTATTATTATAGCTGAGTGATTTATGTATTTAGGTCCCTCTGTCTGCTCCAACGTTCAGATATTAAACCTTGCTTTTGTCCTTTGTTTCATGCTGCATTAAGTTTAGGTCTGTGCGACTGGCGACTTTAAATTGAACTATGTATGTATATTTTATATATATATATATATATATATATATATATATATATATATATATATATATATATACATATATACACACACACACACACACACACACACACACACACACACACACAGTTCAAGTCAGAAGTTTACATTTAATCATAGAAAACATTCCCTGTCTTAGGTCAGTTAGGATCACTACTTTATTTTAAGAATGTGAAATGTCATAATAATAGTAGAGAGGATGATTTATTTCAGCTTTTATTTTTTTTTTCATCACATTCCCAGTGGGTCAGAAGTTTACATGCCCTTTGTTAGTATTTGGTAGCATTGCATTTAAATTGTTTAACTTGGGTCAAAAATTTTGGGTAGCCTTCCACCAGCTTCTCACAATAAGTTGCTGGAATTCTGGCCCATTCCTCCAGACAGAACTGGTGTAACAGAGTCAGGTTTGTAGGCCTCCTTGCTCGCACATGCTTTTTCATTTCTGCCCACAAATTTTCTATCGGATTGAGGTCAGTGCTTTGTGATGGCCATTCCAATTCCTTGAATTTGTTGTCCTTAAGCCATTTTGCCACAACGTTGGAGGTATACTTGGGGTCATTGTCCATTTGGAAGACCCATTTGTGACAAGCTTTAACTTCCTGGCTGATGTCTTTAGATGTTGCTTCAATATATACACATAATTTTCCTTCCTCATGATGCCATCTATTTTGTGATGTGCACCAGTCCCTCCTGCAGCAAAGCACCCCCACAACATGATGCTGCCACCCCCATGCTTCACGGTTGGGATGGTGTTCTTCGGCTTGCAAGCCTCACCCTTTTTCCTCCAAACATAACGATGGTCATTATGGCCAAACAGTTACATTTTTGTTTCATCAGACCAGAGGACATTTCTCCCAAAAATAAGATCTTTGTCCCCATGTGCACTTGCAAACTGTAGTCTGGCCTTTTTATGGCAGTTTTGGAGCAGTGGCTCCTTCCTTGATGAGCAGCCTTTCCGTTTATGTCAATATAGGACTTGTTTTACAGTGGATATAGATACTTGTCTACCTGTTTCCTCCAGCATCTTCACAAGGTCCTTTGTTGTTGTTCTGGTATTGATTTGCACTTTTCGCACCAAACTACATTCATCTCTAGGAGCGGTATGATGGCTGTGTGGTCTCATGGTGTTTATACATGCATACTATTGTTTGTACAGATGAACTTGGTACCTTCAGGTGTTTGGAAATTGCTCCCAAGTTTGAACTAGACTTGTGAAGGTCCACCACAATTTTTTTTCTGATGTTTTGGCTGATTTCTTTTGATTTTCCCATGATGTCAATCAAAGAGGCACAGAGTTTGAAGGTAGGCCTTAAAATACATCCACAGGTAC
Source organism: Myxocyprinus asiaticus (assembly GCF_019703515.2). Classification (NCBI taxonomy): domain Eukaryota; kingdom Metazoa; phylum Chordata; class Actinopteri; order Cypriniformes; family Catostomidae; genus Myxocyprinus; species Myxocyprinus asiaticus. The sequence continues at coordinate 18,072,171 of NC_059370.1, read as the reverse complement.
ACCTCCAATTGACTTCAATTAGCCAAGTAGCCTACTAGCCAATTGCTTATAGTCTTGACATCAATTTCTGGAATGTTCCAAGCTGCTTAAAGGCACAGTTAACTTAGTTTATGTTAACTTCTGACCAATTGGAATTGTGATATGGTCAATTAAAACTGAAAAATCTGTCTGTAAACAATTGTTGGAAAAATTACTTGTGTCGTGCACAAAGTAGATGTTCTTAATAACATGTCAAAACTATAGTTTGCTAATATGAAATCTGTAGAGTGGTTAAAAAGTTAGGTTTAATGATTTGAACCTAAGTGTATGTAAACTTCTGACTTTATATATAAATTGATACTGATACACTAAAAGCAGAATATATAAACCAGCTGAAGACACGTTTTTGTGAAAAAATATAATGTGTCTAAGACTTTTGCACAATACTGTATACATACTGTATGTATGTTTATACAGTTGAAGTCAGAAGTTTACATACACTTAGGTTGAAGTAATTGAAACTCATTTTTTATCCACTCCACAGATTTAATACTAGCAAACTATAGTTTTGGTAAGTTGTTTAGGACATCTACTTTGTGGATGACACAAGTAATTTTTCCAACAATTGTTTACAGACAGATTGTTTCACTTTTAATTGACTATATCACAATTCCAGTGGGTCAGAAGTTTACATACACTAAGTTAACTGTGCCTTTAAGCAGCTTGGAAAATTCCAGAAAATGATGTCAAGCCTTTAGACAATTAGCCAATTATCTTCTGATATGTGTACTGAATTGGAGGTGTACCTGTGTATGTATGTTAAGGCCTACCTTCAAACGCAGTGCCTCTTTGCTTGACATCATGGGAAAATCAAAAGAAATCAAGGAAGAACTCAGAAAAAAATTGTGGACCACCACAAGTCTGGTTCAACCTTGGGAGCAATTTCCAAATGCCTGAAGGTAACACATTCATCTGTACAAACAACAGTACGCAAGTATAAACACCATGGAACCACGCAGCCATCATACCACTCAGGAAGGAGACACATTCTGTCTAATAGAGATGTGAAAAGCGCAAATCAATCCCAGAACAACAGCAAAGGACCTTGTGAAGATGCTGGAAGAAACAGGTAGACAAGTATCTACACTACCGGTCAAAAGTTTTGAAACACTTGACTGAAATGTTTCTCATGATCTTAAAAATCTTTTGATCTGAAAGCATATGCTTAAATGTTTGAAATTAGTTTTGTAGACAAAAATATAATTGTGCCACCATATTAATTTATTTCATTATAAAACTAAAATTAATTAATTAAAAAAAAAAAAAAAGTTTTTGAAATTGATGACTTGGACCAAATAATAAAGCAGCCAATAAGTGCCCAACATAGATGGGAACTCCTTCAATACTGTGTAAAAAGCATCCCAGGATGATACCTCAAGAAGTTGGTTGAGAAAATGTCATGAGTACATGTCTGCAAATTCTAGGCAAAGGGTGACTACTTTGAAGATGCTAAAATATAACACAGTTTTGATTTATTTTGAATTTTGTTTAGTCACAACATAATTCCCATAGTTCCATTTATGTTATTCGATAGTTTTGATGACTTTACTATTATTCTAAAATATGAAGAAAAAAAATTATAATAAAGAATGAGTGTTTCAAAACTTTTGACCGGTAGTGTATATCCACAGTAAAACGAGTCCTATATCGACAAAACCTTAAAGGCTGCTCAGCAAGGAAGAAGCCACTGCTCCAAAACTGCCATAAAAAAGCCAGACTACAGTTTGCAAGTGCACATGGGGACAAAGATCTTATGTTTGGGAGAAATGTCCTCTGGTCTGATGAAACAAAATGTAACTGTTTGGCCATAATGACCATCGTTATGTTTGGAGGAAAAAGGGTGAGGCTTGCAAGCTGAAGAACACCATCCCAACCATGAAGCATGGGGGTGGCAGCATCATGTTGTGGGGGTGCTTTGCTGCAGGAGGGACTGGTGCACTTTACAAAATAGATGGTATCATGAGGAAGGAAAATTATGTGTATATATTGAAGCAACATCTCAAGACATCAGCCAGGAAGTTAAAGCTTGGTCGCAAATGGGTCTCAAAAATGGACAATGACCTCAAGCATACCTCCAAAGTTGTGGCAAAATGGCTTAAGGACAACAAAGTCAAGGTATTGGAATGGCCATCACAAAGCCCTGACCTCAATCCGATAGAAAATGTGTGGGCAGAAATGAAAAAGCGTGTGCGAGCAAGATGGCCTACAAATCAGACTGAGTTACACCAATTCTATCTGGAGGAATGGACCAAAATTCCAGCAACTTATTGTGAGAAGCTTGTGGAAGGATACCCAAAACGTTTGACCCAATTTAACAATTTAAAGGAAATGATACCAAATACTAACAAAGTGTATGTAAACTTCTGACCCACTCGGAATGTGATGAAAGAAATAAAAGCTGAAAAATATCATTCTCTCTACTATAATTCTGACATTTCACATTCTTAAAATAAAGTAGTGGTCCTAACTGACCTAAGACAGGGAGTGTTTTCAACAATTAAATGTCAGGAATTGTGAAAAATTGAGTTTAAAGGTATTTGACTAAGGAGTATATAAACTTCTGACTTCAACTGTTTATACTCGTTGGAGATAGGAAGTAAATTACATTTTTGTCCTGAATTTTGCCCACATTTTCCTCCATTTTTGTAGGCTATGCTGAATAAAAAGTGTATTTGTAGTCAGTTGTCAACATTAATAAGCTCTAAATAACATCTGTTTTGGACAAATAAATTGCACATTTGGTTTCTTGTATATGTGTGTGCTAAAACAGAAGCAAACTTTAAAATGTTAATCTTTTCTCCTTAGATATGCAGAAAAACTGACAGCTGAGACTTTTTGTCAGATTTTTGGAAAGAACATGACTTAATTAAGGAACTGCCTGTCTGCATTAGTTAAGCTAAAGATAAAAGATGAAGTATTTCATGCTTAAATTAAAACACAGGAGTCTAAATTGTAAGTATACATTTTGTCAGTTTATTTGTCACCTGACATTAAGGTATATGTGTGCATGTGTGTGAGTGTATGTCTGTGTTTGTAAAATATCAGTATCAGTGTATGTTTGCTTTGCAATATGTGCACCTCTCATATTTGGCCTCAAATTTCCAAAATGACCTATTTGGCTACAGTAATACACAACTGCCATGTATTCAAATCTAGATTATTACTTCTCTTTTGATTTATAGACATGAATCTTAATATCCAAAAGTGGAAAAAATTGATGAAAAATGTGGAGATAAGGCTTTCTGTCATGTTAAGAACCTCTGTAAAGTGGATTACCAATGCTAACGGCTCCCTCAAGAAGCCTTACACACTACACTGGTATAAATGCTGCAAATGAAGACTGCACTTTCAGAAAAAAGTATATATAGATAGATTTATAGATATAGATTTATATTTATTTTGGAGTTTAAAAGAGTACAGTTAAGACTTTTCACACGTGATATAACCTACATATTGTCTGAGAGAGTAAGATTAGGCCACTGCTGTCCCGCTCAAGACATGAAACACTAAACCCTGACGGAAAGAAATCCCTCCGTGGAAACCATTGCTTTTTTTTTCTTTTCACAAGTTGGTATAAGAAAAACACGTGATCACACTCACAACCGCACACAGAATATAAAAACAGTCATGTCTAAAAGAACAATTTTGCATTTGTAATGCACAAATGCATTTCCTGTACAATTGGCTTTTCAGTGGTGTGTGTGTATGTGTGTGTTCATAAACAACTAAAGGGCTCAGTGAATATATCTCCATTTTTGTAGTTTTCGTTGGTGGATCCTTTCATCTTTCACAATTGTTTTGCTTTTTTATGATGTACAGTAGTGCTGTAAACAGGCACATGCAGAACCCAAGAGGACCAATCATCTTCTTGTTTCTCTGCTTGTCTTCCAATCCTCAAGTTTTTTTTTACACGTTTGTTTTTTTTTTTTTTTCAATGATCCAGTTTTGTCCTCTGTTCCATCTCAGTCCTGCTGAGAAGCATGTTCTGTCCAGCCGTCTGGCCTTCTATCTAGCTCTGCGAGTCCGACTCTTTCATTGTGTTTTTTTTATCGGAAGCCTTCGGGAACACATGATCTGACACCTCTGGAAAAAGAGTCTGAAAACTTGATGCTCTTCACTTTTCCATCAGTTTCACTGATTGTGCAAAATCACGCCGTCTCTGGTATGTCTACTCGGAAAGAGCTAGCAAATCCTTTTCCGCGCTAAAAACAGAAAAAGACAGAGAGCTTAATTAAAAGTGTGCTTTAGTGATAGCAAAATGCATATTATGTTGTGGTAAGCTATAAAATGCCCATGATATTGGTCTCTACAGAAGAAGAGCTTTGATGAGACACTAGAAGCCCATAATTATAAACCATTTCCTCCAAAATAAACACTCTATCCACATGCAGCCTCTGAGCACTTTTTTTGTGACATCTAAGTGAAGGTTTCAGCACAGCAAGAGCAGTCAGTCAATAATATCCCAATTAATTTCACTACCACCTTCATCCTCTCTAAAACAAACAGTCGTAGGCAGTCTAAACTCTATAATGCTCAGCCTTTTGAGAGTGTCTGTTTCAAGCTACTGAACTGATGTTTGGCATGACTAGCCAAACACTGCCTCAATAAATGTTTTGCAACACAATGGGGAGTTTTGACCTTTCTTTAATCTTTATGTTTTACAAGTTCATTTTAGGCATTTTTCACAGAATGCATTCTCTGTATCTCTAGTGAGTCTTTGCTTACTCTTAGATATCTGAGAATGCTTGAATGATTCCTGACCAAACACAGAATCTAACATCATATCACAACCAAATTCCACACCTCAAATAGACAGGGCTTTAGCAATATAAAACATTTTATTCATTTTTTTATTATTTTTTTTAGAAAGTATTTCATTGTAAAACATCTTACTCAAAGTGTATATGTGCAATTTCTGAGATAATTTGAATGTGAGAAAATTAATGAGGAAAATGCTCATCATACACTCTTAAAAAGAAAAGATTTAATTGATTTTTTTCAGAACATTTTTAATCAAGAACCTCCATTTCCCTATCTGTCACTCACTCGATGCTGTGTCGATGTAGTGACACAGGGGTCACCCTTGGGAGCCCCAAACACCTCCGATTTTGAAAAAAAAAGGCCAATGGGAATTGGCGAGTGGAATTTGCATGCCACTCCCCCGGACATACGGGTATAAAAGGAGCTGGCTCGCAACCACTCATTCAGATTTTCTCTTCGGAGCCGAGTGGTTGTGTTCAGCAAGCTGAATTACTCTGCCGATCCATTCACCTCGAAAAGCTGTTGGATTTACGGTGCATTACAGCGGCTTCTCCCCCTCTTGAACTGGTGAAGTGCAGAGAACGCACCTGGGCGCTTCAGCAGCTAAAAAAGTATATTCTTCCTACTGAAAGAGTATATTTTCCCTTTTAGAATAGTGGCATTAATGGAGAGCGTCTTTTTAAAGATGACTCTCCGCTTGTGTGTATTTCCTGGTTGCGGTCGTTACCCCTCCGCTTCCGATGGCCACGATCGCGGTCTTACGTGCTTGGGTGCTGCCCACGTGGAGACAGCGTTCGTGGACGGGTCGTGTTCTCACTGCAAGAGCGTGACCATGGCAACACTGCGGTCGCGGTTTTTCCTTCATTAGAGGGAAAGACCACCCCAGCGGCTTCCCGCCTCGGTCCTTCTACCTACGGGTTTGAGGCCGCGTTGGTAAGCACTGGGGGCAATTTGGGGACCCCAATGGGAGCTACTCCACTGGGCAACTCCTCACGGACCTCCCATTCCCCAGTATGCTCGTTTGCCCCGCAGGGATGAGACCGCCGGCTCCTCTCAGGGCGAGTTCGCGATCTCGTTTCAGCGCTCGCGAAGTGGATGAGCTCTCGATTGCAGCATCGGAGAGTGGGCTGTCCAGTCGGACGCTGAGGACTCGACTGGGCTCCCACCTTCGGGTGCGGTCGCCCAGTTGCAGCCTGACGCGCAGCTGGCAGCCATGCTTGCCCGGGCGGCTGCGTGTGTCGGGCTGGAGTGGAACCTTCCACACCCCCTGAACACTCACAGCCTGATGATTGGTTCCTGGGCCTGGAGCGCCGCTCATGGCCACGCACTGCCCCGGTCCCTTTCTTCCCGGAGGTGCATGAGGAGCCCACCAGGTCGTTGCGGGCACCTTTCACTGCCCGGACCCAGTCTCTCAGCTCCTCCGCTCTCACTACCCTCAATGGTGGGGCTGCCAGGGGGTACTTGGCGATTCTCCAGGTGGATAAGGTGGTTGCGGTGCACCTGTGCCTGGTGGTCCAGGAGCACCACCTATGGCTCAACTTGGTCGAGATGTGGGGAGCTGACAAGGTACGGTTCCTTGACGCCCCTGTCTCCCAGGTCAGCCTGTTTGGCGACACCATCGAGGATTCGCCCAGCAGTTCTCGCCGGTGAAACAGCAGACGGAGGCTATTCAGCACATCCTGCATCGGCGCGGTTCAAGACCTTGCACCTCGTCTGCTCATCGCCAAGGGCGTCCTCCTGCTGTAACAACACTGGCTCTGCCGCGGCCCGGCCCTGGTGTGGAGCCACCCGCAGGAAGCAGATGCCACCCGTCTCATGGCTGGCCGCCAAGAACCCGAGGAAGTCTTTGAAGCGACCCTGAGATGGGCGACCCAGCCACATGGAGATCTGCTGCAGGCCTAGAGATGGTAAGCAGACCACTCCATCCCCCGGTGGAAGGCAGGGAGGAGAATCCTTTGCCTTTTCGTTGATTCGCCGCATGCCCGAAGGTGCGATAGAGCCTGTCCCTCCGGCCGATATGAAGAAGGGGTTTTACAGCCCCTACTTCATCGTACCAAAGAAAGACGGTGGGTTGCGGCCAATCTTGGACCTGCAAGTACTTAACCAAGCTTTGCACAGACTCCCGTTCAAGATGCTGATGCAAAAACGCATTCTAGCGAGCGTCCGGCATCAAGATTGGTTCACGGCGGTAGACCTGAAGGACGGGTACTTCACGTCAAGGTTTTACCTCGACACAGACCCTTCCTGCAGTTTGCTTTCGAGGGCCGGGCGTACCAGTACAAGGTCCTCCCCTTCGGCCTGTCCTTGTCCCCTAGTGTCTTCACGAAGGTCGCAGAGGCAGCCCTTGCCCCGCTAAGGGAATTGGGCGTCCGCATCCTCAACTATCTCGACGACTGGCTACTCCTAGCTCAATCCTAGTGTTGTGTGCGCACAGGAACCTCACGCACCTCAGCCAGCTGGGGCTTCGGGTCAACTGGGAAAAGAGCAAGCTCTCCCCGGTTCAGAGCATCTCTTTTCTCGGCTTGGAGTTGGACTTAGTCTCGATGTTGGCGCGCCTCACGAACGAGCGCACACAGTCGGTGCTGAACTGTCTGAAGGCGTTCAGAAGGAGGACAGTGGTTCCACTGAAACTTTTTTCAGAAGCTCCTGGGGCATATGGTATCCTCAGCGGTGGCCACACCGCTTGGGTTGATGCATATGAGACCGCTTCAGTACTGGCTTCAGACTTGAGTCCCGAGATGGGCATGGCACCGTGGGACACATCACGTGGTCGTCACGGCGATCTGTCACCGCTTCTTCAGCCCTTGGACTGACCTAGAATTTCTATAGGCAGGAGTTCCCCTAGAGCAGGTCTCCAGGCACGTCGTGGTTACGACGGACGCCTCCAAGATGGGCTGGGGTGCCGTATGCAACGTGCATGCAGCCGCCGGCTCTTGGACTGGCCCGCGGCTGCGTTGGCACATCAACTGCCTCGAGTTGTTGGCAGTACATCAACGGCTCCGGCCATTGATCCAGGGCAAGCATGTGTTGGTCTGGATGGACAACATGGCGACAGTAGCGTACATCAACCGCCAAGGCGGCCTACGCTCCCGTTGCATGTCACATCTTGCCCACCGTCTCCTCCTCTGGAGTCAGTAGCGCCTCAAGTCGCTGAGAGCCACTCACATCCTGGGCGACCTCAACACCGCAGTGGACGAGCTGTCACTACAGGTTACACTCAGGGGAGAATGGAGACTGATTCGGTTGAGCACAGGTAGACCTATTTGCTTCCCAGGAATCCTCCCACTGCCCGTATGGTATTCCCTGTCCGAGGCACTCCTTGGTATAGACGCGCTGGCACACAGCTTGCCCCCAGGACTACGCAAATATGCGTTTCCCCCAGTAAGCCTACTTGCACAGACCCTGTGCAAGGTCAGGGAGGACGAGGAGCAGGTCATCCTAGTAGCACCCTACTGGACCAACCAGATGTGGTTCTCGGACCTCATGCTCCTCGTGACAGCCCCCTCCCCCTGGAGAATTCCCCTGAGGAAGGACCTTCTTTCTCAGGGACGGGGCACCATCTGGTACCCGCAACCAGACCTCTGGAATCTCCACGGCTGGCCCTTGGACGGGACACAGAAGACCTAAGTGGCCTACCACCCATGGTGTTAGACACGATCACTCAGGCTAGGGCTTCCTCTACGAGGCGCCTGTATGCCTTGAAGTGGCGTCTGTTCGCTAAGTGGTGTTCTTCCCGACGCGAAGACCCCCAGAGATGTGCAGGCGGATAGGTGCTTTCCGTCCTGCAGGAGAGGCTGGAGGGGCGGCTGTCCCCCTCCACCTTGAAGGTGCATGTAGCTGCCATTTCGGCACATCACGATGCAGTAGCTGGTAAGTATTTGGGGAAGCACGACTTGATCATCAGTTTTCTGAGAGGCGCTAGGAGGTTGAATCCCTCCAGACCGCGCCTCATGCCCTCATGGGACCTCTCTGTAGTCCTTCGGGGTCTACGGGGAGCTCCCTTCGAGCCCCTGGAGTCAATTGAGCTTAAGGCACTTTCTTAGAAGACTGCCCTCCTGACTGCGCTCACTTCCATCAAAAGGGTAGGGGACCTGCAAGCATTCACTGTCAGCGAAACGTGCCTGGAGTTCGGTCCGGGCTACTCTCACGTGATCCTGAGACTCCGACCGGGCTATGAGCCCAAGGTTCCCACGACCCGTTTAGGGATCAGGTGGTGAACCTGCAAGCGCTGCCCTGGGAGGAGGCAGACCCAGCCTTGACGTTGCTGTGTCCAGTGTGTGCTTTACGCATCTATTTGGATCGCACACAGAGCTTTAGAAGCTCCGAGCAGCTCTTTGTCTGCTTTGGCGGACAACGGAAAGGGAGCGCTGTCTCCAAACAGAGGACTGCCCATTGGATCATTGAAGCCATCATGATGGCATATCATGCTCAGGACATGCCGCCCCCCGTGGGGCTATGAGCCCACTCTACTAGGAGTGTGGTGGCCTCCTGGGCCCTGACCAATGGCGCCTCTTTGGCAGACATCTGCAGAGCAGCGGGCTGGGCAACACCCAACATGTTTGCGAGGTTTTACAATCTCCGGGTCGAGCTGGTCTCATCCCGTATATTGTCAGGTACGAGCGGGTGAGTTCCGGGACAGCTGGCCAGGTGTACCACTTGTGCATAGAGCCTTTCCCTTCCCCTGAGGTGAAGATGTGCACTTTTGACTCCCAGTCGTGTTCACAAGTTGTGATCCCTGGATGACTTTCCTCTTTAGCCCTGTGGCAGGCGAGTTTGCGGAGAAACTCGCTGCTGGCCCAGTACATGTGCTAACTAAGCCCTGTACAGGGGTAGGTGCTCCACATGTGCTGGTTCCTCATAGGTGACCCCATGTGATATATCTGCAGCTAAATAGTTTCCCTGTCTGTAAACTGCATCTTCCTTGGGCAGAGGGTCCTCTGCCCCCGGTCACCGTGTTTGTAAAGTTCCTCCCCTCTCGGGTAGGACCTACCATGGGACTTCTCCACATGACATACTTATGACAAGACTCAGTAAGACCATGTGACGTATTTCCACCCGAAATGCCCCTCCCCCGGGCGGGGTGTCGTCTCCGTGGTGTCTTCCCCTTGGGAGTGACAACCCCCCCCCGTAGACACTTATGGCCCCCAGCCGGTAAACAAAGAGGAGAAAAAAGAGGAAAAGAGGCCACGGCTGGGCTAGCCTATCCCTATTTGTTGGGCAAGTCGACTTGTTCCCAAAGGACCGTTCGACGCTCATAAGAGCATTGGGGGAGGTTACGTGACGGCCTGGTGCACTGGCTACGAGGCACACAGCGCCTGTCTCGCACCGCCAGTCCACGTAACACAGTTCAGCTTATTGTGGCATTTTGTATAGGGACCCCTAGTGTCACTACATTGACATAATGTCGAGTGAGTGAAAGATAGGGAATGTCCTGGTTACTTTTGTAACCTCTGTTCCCTGATGGAGGGAATGAGATGTTGTATCCCTCTTGCCACAATACTGAACTACCCGCTGAAATGGCCGGGACCTTGTCTCGACGACTCAGCACAAAACCTGAATGAGTGGTTGCGAGCCAGCTCCTTTTATACACATATGTCCGGGGGAGTGGCATGCAAATTCCACTCGCCAATTCCCACTGGCCTTTTTTTCAAAATCAGAGGTGTTTGGGGCTCCCAAGAGTGACCACTAGTGTCACTACAACAACACAACGTCTCGTTCCCTCCATCAGGGAATGGAGGTTACGAAAGTAACCAGGACGTTTTGACTGTACAGGCTTCTATGGTTTGAAAAAAAAAAAAAAAGAAAAAAAAAGATTAACACATTTGGTTAAACTTAATTGTTCCTTATCATTAGTTAATGATATTAGGTAACATAAATGAACAATAAACAAAACTTTTGCAGCACTTTTTAATCTTGGATAATGTTATTTTCAACATATACTAATACTTTTTTTTTTTTTTTTTTTTTAAGTTGTATATGTTAACATTAGTTAACTACATTAGTTAACAATGAACAATTATTTTGCAGCACTTCTTCATGTTGGTTAATGGTTGTTTTCACATATACTAATACATTTTTAAAATAACATTTGGTGAACATGATATGATGTTAACATTAGATAATGCATTATAAAATAACATTAACTGACAATGAAAAATCTAATTTGATCAAGTAGCATTAAGATTAATAAATGCTAATGCATTAACAAATGTTTTCAAACAGAACCTAATTGTAAAGTGTTACCAAGCATTTAGATGTTTTAATCTTGCCCATTAAAAAAACTCTTGATGTTCCATTATAGGTTTTTTCTGATATTGGTGAATTGATTCCTCCATTCATCTGTTAAAAGGAAAAGCGAAGCCCTCCAGGGGACTTTAAAGCAGCAGTACATAGATGGATCTTTATTCTTTAGAGAATAAAAGGTTCTTTGTGGAACTAAGTTGTAAAACCCTTGTTGGTTCTAACTGGAGCCTTTCTTTTTATGAATGTAGACCTGGTAGCAGTAAAAGGATGAAGAGCAGATGAAGGATGAAGAGACGGACAGATGCTGATGGGTAAAATAGGGCAGAGATGTGAAGGTCAAGAGGTCTTTAGAGGAGAATTCAACAGCACTTCATGCCAGAAGCCTTGAATTTGGAATGCTTTTGGGTCAGATCAAGAGAGACAGAAAGCTCTCTCTTCAAGATACTCACACAGACAGGCGGCTTTGTAAGGCATGCGCGAGTTACACAGAAGTGCATCGAACTCTTTCCTCTCTAGTGTGGAGGCATTGAGGTGGTGTTGATGTTGGTGGTGTTGATGTTGGTGCGTCTGGTTGGGGTGGTGTGGCGTCTCTTTGCCAAAGGTGGAGAATAACTGATCGCCCGCCAGCGTCTCGCCCTCAAATACCTCAGAGTCGGGTACCGAGTCCATGCCTGGCACATGCAGGTTGCTGCGGTAATCGGTGCCCTGCCGAGCCTCGGTGGGCACAAAACTTGGCATCCAGCAGCGATCTGAGTGGCCGAGGGCCTTACACTCCTCCGTGCAGTTGGAGAACAGGTCTGCTCCTGTGAGAGTGAAAAGAGAGAGAGGTTAGCTTGTGTTTAATTGTCTGTGTGGGTGGATGGGCTTGTGCGAGAAATTGTGCAGGTAATTTAATCCAGAAATAAACCAAATAAAGCATGCATATGTGTTTTTTTCTACAATATAACATTCAGAACATTTGTCCCTAATGTGTCCTCTAATAAAAAGACAGAACCAACACATTAATTCAACCAATCTGAACAAGCCAGGGGCTGGAGTTAACCTACATCTTTTAAGACTTAATCAAGCATTAGAAATATGTTAATCCAAATGAAATGTAATACATGTCATTCACTTTGAAGACATTAGAAGCTGTATGCGTGAAAGTCTTTGGCACTTGAAGCTCTAATCATGAAAGATTGGGTTGTGCTCTTTTCCCTTTTTTGTGACTGTCAAATTACAAATTACCCAGATCAAAGCATGTTCAGAGAACATACACACACTGAGTGGTTGGAGTCAATGCTACAATCTCCTCTTGAGGTCTCTCCTTCTGTTTGACATCAAAGGTAAACTGTATGAGACAGCAAGCTTGCAGAAAAAAAAAAAAAAAAAAAAAACACTGTCCTCTGTTCTCTTTCCTTCTTTTTCGCCTAGCTACGGGATAAAGGAATATATTATGAAGGTCTTACCCACTTTTCTCTTTTGTCTCATTTTACATTGCCTTCCATGATAAAAACATTGTTATTGCAATGGGTCACGTTACCCCTGCCACAGAGTAACTGTTAGTTTCGTCTCCTAGTTTACAGTCTCAATCTCAGTGAAGGTATAGTTCACCCCCAAAATTTTTTTTTTTACAATATTTACTCACTTTTTATTTACTTAAGCTCGTTTTGTTCCAAACCCTTATTACTTTATTTCTTCCGTGGATCACAAAATTAGAATTGAGGCAGATTTAAGCCTCAGTCACTATTTACTTTCATAGAATCTTTTTTTTTCTTTCATTACAATAAAAGTGAATGGTGACTGAGGCTGTTAGTCTATAACATTCTGCCTAACATCTCCTTTTGTTGTCCACAGAAGAGAGAAAATCATACACAGCGTTCCCTCCCTTTTTGACCAATGAATTTCCATGACTTTTCCATTACCTGGATATATATATATATATATATATATATATATATATATATATATATATATATATATATATATATTTAAACATTTTGCTTTAATCTTTTGCTTTAGGATTTGCTGATGAATCATTTAAGCCAACGTGTATGCTGTTTTGATTAATTCACTGAAAAGTACTGAAAAAAACAAACAAAAGAAACAAAAAACATGCATTGACAAAATAGACAATGCTGTGGCTTGAAAGCTTTTTTACTCTCCAGAAGAGCGATATCTAGATCATAAAATACTTTAGAGGAGAGATAAACAAAAATAAATATCCACTATAAACAGAATCTTAAAATGGTGTTTTCCAGGTCTGGAAAAGTAATGAAATTTTTTTAAATATCGTAAAAGTCATGGAGACATTTACGATATTTTATGAATTTTCATTACTTTTCCAGACCTGGAAAACACCATTTTAAAATTCTCTGATATTTAAATTTTTCAATGACCATGGGAATGCTGCATGGTCATGGAACACTATTTAGAACATGAGCGTGAGTAAATTTAAAATAGGCTTTAAAATAGATTTTAATAAAAATTCTGTCATTTCCTCACCCTTCTTGTTTATTTATTTTATTTTTCCTGTGGAATGAAAAAAGAGACATTTTGAGGAATGTACACGCTTCTCTTTTCCATACAATGGCAGTACATAGTTACAGATGTCAGACTTAAAAAAAGGACAAATAACAAAAAAACAAAAAAACAACAACAAAATTCCACATTACTTATGTGCTATATTCCAAGTCTATTCTAGAGTCATACTAAAGCTTTGAGAGGAACAGACAAACTGAAAAAAATCTGCTTCAGCATTTTACTTAAAATTTATGTGCCGTGTTTAATTACACAAACAAGAACAAACAGTGTTGGGTTTCAATGACGTCAACAACGGCATGACTCATCTAAAAAAATCTGCATGACTTCTGAGGACTTGGATTGTAGTGCATTAGTCAACCTACTAATGGACTACTTTTATCATACTTTATTTATTTATTTATTTATTTATTTTAGCTATTTTGGTAATTATATGAAAATGAGGACTATTTATTTTCTTCAAAATTTCTCAGTTTGTGTTCCATGAAAAATTAAGTTTCAAACCTCATGAAGTTGAGTAAATAATGAGACTTTTTTTAAAGGGATAGTTCACCCAAAATTCTCTCATCATTTACTCACCCTAATGCCATCCCAGATGTGTATGACTTTATTTCTTCTGTAGAACACAAAGATTTTTAGAAGAAAATTTCAGGTCCATACAATCCAAGTAAATGGTGATCCGACATTTGTAGCTCTAAAAATTGCAAAAGGCAGCACAAAAGTAATCCATAAGACTCCAGTGGTTAAATCAATATCTCCAGAAGCGATATAATAGGTGTGGGTGAGAAACAGATCAAGGCTTTTTTTTTTTTTACTGTAAATCTCTACTTTCACTTTTACTTTTACATCTGAAAGTCAAATGTAGTGCCTGTTTAGTTTACTTTCACAACTGAAAGTGAAAGTTAAAATGGAGATTTAGAGTAAAAAAGGACTAAATTATTGAACTGTTTCTCACACACCTATTATATTACATCTAAAGATTTGGATTTAAACACTGGAGTCTTGTGGATTACTTTTACATTTCCTTTATGTGCTTTTTGGAGCTAAAAAGGTCTGATCACCATTCACTTGCATTGTATGGACCTACAGAGCTGAGATATTTTTCTAAAAATCTTCGTTTGTGTTTTGCTAAAGAGAGAAAGTCATACACATCTGGGATGGCATGAGGGTGAGTAAATGATAATTGATTTTTCATTTTTGGGTGAACTATCCCTTTAAGGTTCCTTTAATTCAGACAGGCTGCTTTTAATATCCAATCATGAATGACCTCACAAATCATAAAGCCGAGATGCTAGCGCTACAAGAGAGGTACAACTAAAGCCAGCATGAGGGAACAGATCCTGTTAGTTTGTGCATGAGAGTTGCACAACGTCTTTTCCCCCGCCAGCACCCCAGCAGGTGTAAGTCGTGCCGTTTTGACTGTGCACATCTAAGAATAAGAGAGAGAGGTGAGCATTTTTAAATCCCCTTCGGCTCCTGTGTCTAAAAGCCTCATGTCTAAAACAGTCAGTAATTACAGCTCGAGGATTAATGAAGTGCCATTTTCAAAGTGGTGCTAAGCAGAGATGTTGAAGGTATGGAGTCAGCAGTGTGTGTATGTTGGGGAGGGGGAATGTTCTTGGCTAATCCTCAGACTAGCCCTTCAGACAGAAGACAGGTCAGCATACACAGACTTTGGGTTTCTGCGTTAAAAGCGGATTAGATTCCTTTGGAGCTACATGCAAACAACCTACTTAGGCCTGGGCTTGGTAAGACTCTCCTAAATGCAGACTCAAGCATAGGACTGCCTTGAAAGTCAACAAGCAGTTTAGTCATTAAACTAAATCTTATAGCCACCTATGACAATTCTCACAATATTCAAAAGTCATAATTTTATCATACACATTATAGACAGACTGTGAAAAAAAGGTTATTGGTGTTTAGTGTACATCTGAGATAGATAGAAGGTAAAAAAAGAGAAAAGAGAGAGAGAGAGCAAACAAGGAAGAAAGGATCTGATATTTATAGAGTGCGAGATAAGAAAATTCCTCATTGTCTAATCGCAGGGAGACATTTTGACATTTTCTGAAATTAAATACGCTATGAACTCATCCAGTGTAAAAAAAAAAAATTCAGTGGATGAATTGGAAAAGTAATTATATTATTGACTTATGGTTCAATATTGCAGTAAAGAGTCAGATCTGATGAAAATGTAATGCTCTATATTCTCCAGTTGAAAAAAAAAAAAAAATACATCTTGTTGTAGTGCCTTTCGTGCTAAAATAAAAAAGGCCAAGAGAACCCCTTTATAGCATTTCACTAAAAAACACCCACGATGTGTAGTTCTACACATGTGAAAATACAAGAAGATACCTAAGACTCAACATCACATTTTCATGATGCTTAACACTGCACATGACAAAGCGAGAGAGAAAAGGAGATAAAAAAGGAAGGAACAAGATGTAGCAATAAGACTGTAAATGAAATGATCCATTGAATCATTTCATTTTCTCTACATTTGCTCTGCTGCTCTCTGAACAGAAACCCTGCAAAGCATTAGATCTGATAATAACCTTCATTTGCTAATTGGTATGCATCGGGCTGAAAATAAATTACTGATCAGTGAGCTGTTTCTGAATTCCGAACATGACCTGAAACCCAAATGAGGGAATCTGTTGCAATGTGGCAGATCCTCAAGATAAAAGAAATGAAACTGGAATGAAATGATTCAGGTGTGTCATTGTATCAGAGCAGCTCTGGAGTGCTCCGCTATGTATTACAGATGCATTGTTATGCATTAGAAAACAAATTAATTGATGCTTATCTTGGTCTGTTTTTAATCTGGTAGAGATGACTAGGATTTAGCTGGACTAGACATTTCCTGTTTCAAAAAGGCAATAACAAGAAACAAGTTGTCTAAAATAAATTTGAAAGGATGAGGCTAGTTTCTTGCAAAGTCTCATTAAAATGAACAATGCATTCTCCTGAATGCTCTCCAAGTCTGCATACCAAGTGGCACTTTCAATTATCTTAATTTAGGCAGATAGTAGGCAGCAAAACAATTCATTTTAGCAAGACAACATGCTCAAGAACAATAAAACAAGCACAATACATTGGTTTTAACTCCATAGATCTGCTGTACCTTAAAAAGGCACATTTTCTGTGACAGCCTGTGACAACACATGCAGATGGGCTAGCTGACCTTGTATGGAAAAAAAAATAAAGTCTTGATTTTAATCTAATGTTTTACAGCGAGAAAAATAAGCCAAATAAGAGCTGAAGTAGTCTAGCTGAATTTCCAGCCACAGCATATGGTGCTCAGGAATAACAGCAGATGACATATGCTCAACCAAAGCAAAATTAATGATAATAAGATGCAACTTTATGGTTGTATTCATTGTATTTCATTCAGTCCAACCATGTCATAATTACATTATAGAGTCAACTTCACAAAGCACTTGAAAGTAGGTGTCATTGAGCAACAAAGCACTTCTTCCAATGCAACATATCGCTGAAACTCATTTCCAGATCACCACATGTGGTCATATGAAGGTGTGTGTTCTTCGTCAGCGTTCTTCGTCAGTGGAATGCGGGCAGAGGGATTAGGGTGCAAGAGTGAGGAGGGGTGAGGGTTTCGCACACAGTCAATGAATCGCTTGTTTGTTTGCAGCTCAACCTATTTGGTCCCATTCCCACAGAGTCGATGACAGGCTGCGTGGACTGATCTAAATTCCATCATGTCTTTGGAGTCGTGGGTGGACGGGTGATAGTGCCACTGCAGTAAATCCCTATAATCAGTGCGTATTTATAAACAATTGGATTATATTCTGCACTATGCCTGTTGTTCCCAAAGCGTGCTCATGCATCCATACCTCAAGGTGCGGTGGCCTAAAATATTTCTACTAGGATTCTGATAGACCTGAAAAGCCGTGACATGACATGATCAGGGGTTTTGATAACAAAGCCAACCTATTAAAAACCTGTATGCCTATGAATCTTCTCCATGTAGCCAGTAGTCTTAAAGGGATTGTTAAAAAAAAAATATACAAATTATGTTGGCATTTACTCACCCTCATGTCATTTCACCTGTCATTCTTTCTTCCATGAAACACAATTTTAAATGAAATCTGGCCATGCATTGTTTTCCATTCAATAATACTAGATGGCGACTGAAGCTGGAAGTCTCTAAATTCTGCCTGACATCTCCTTTGGTGTTCTACTGAAAATAAAAAGGAAGTCATACAGGCTTGGATCAACATGAGGGTGAGTAAATGACTACAGAGTTTTTAATTTTGGGCAAACTGTTCCTTTAATTATGGGAAATGCTCTCCGCTTCTGTTTTGTTCAGCACAATTGTAAATTTAACCAACAATTTCAAGCCATGTATCTGTCCTTCAGCCTGAATAACAGCTCTTCTGTTAATCAGAAGATTACGAGACAACAAAAAAAAACAAACAAAAAAAAACAATCCACAACAAAGCAAGTGAAGTGTGAAGAAAGAAATTGACTTGTGTAGACGTACCAGAGGAATGCCCGCGATGCATGGCGTCATGGTCACTGTCTCCCTGCTCGCTGTCTCCATGACCACTGTCTTTTGAGCTCACGATATCCGCCTCTTGGAACGCTGAGCTGAGGGAGGAGAGAGGATTTGAAATAACTGCTAACCCACACAGCTCTAATATAACCAAATTATTACTGCTCAGCCTTGAAATGGTCTCCATTCATTTCAAATGTTTATGGAAGTCTGTCAAGCTAATTTTAGAATATAATTTTTAAGGTCAGGGAAGTCATATGGCATTAGCATTAGGTGCTTACCTGTTAACGCGCCTTGGTCGGTCCACCAAGTAACTTAGCTCTGCTCTCTGGTGTTTTGTCTGCAAGAGAGGTGTTGATTTGAAATAGGCCTGGCAACAAATTTAGCACTAACAAAAACATCATTTATAATAATTATGATAACAATACAGGTCAAAATTCAAGCATCTCTCACTCGGCTTCAGAAGGATTTTACGGCATGCAAAATCATTAGGCTCTGCTGCTATTCAGCAGAATTCAACTATAGACAGATCTTTGTTCTTGTGAGGCTCTGCAACACCGTGACTGGCATATCTAATGCACTATAACCCGGGGAGCTTTCACAAACATGCAAATCTATCTGTCCTCTGACTCACTATGTTTACACTCCACCATGGCTACTTCCACAGTACAAATCACCTGATAATATTAATAATAATAGTAATAATAATATTGAATTTGTTGCTGTCAGTCTGCAAGCAACTGATTATAAACCTGTCTTCAAATCTCACTAGAGGGTTTGCATAAGTTATTTTAATTATATATATATATATATATATATATATATATATATATATATATACACACACACCTATACACACGCACACACACACACACATACATATATATATACAGGGTTGGGGAGTAATGAAATACATGTAATGGGAATATGTATTTAAAATACAAAATATAAGTAACTGTATTTCACTACAGTTACAATTTAAATCATTGGTATTTAGAATACAGTTACATTCAAAAAGTATTTTGATTACTGAAGAGATTACTTTGCATTTTATTGTCATTTGTATCATTTAATATTTAGTCCTTTCAGATGGAAACATTTATACATAATTGATGCGATCCAAAGTGCATTTGAACAGCAGTGAAACACTTTCTTATGATGTTACATTCATACGAGCAGACACATAAGTATGTTTGAAGTAAGTTTGGAGGACAAGAAATAGAAATAAACCTTGTGTAAACTGTCAGCTTTACACTTAGCTAAAATGCTATTTCTAGCCATTTTACATGTACGTTACCAGGCACGATCATATTTGTTTATCAAGAAAATTCACGTTAGATCATAATTTCTTTTTTTCTAGTAAGACCTTTGATATTAGGCAAAAATTGTATTCTTGATAATAATTTTTTTATTGTTTTCCTGTAAAAATATCAAAAAATCCTTAAAACAAGATCAATTTGATTGATCTTTTTTTAGAAACAACACTGAATAAGATATTTAGGTTTTTCAGAGAATGTATTTTTAACGTGTATTTTGTCTTACTGTACTGGCAGAGTTTTTATAGTCAAAACAAGAAATCTACCAGTGCTGAAGAAGTAATTCAAAGTATTTAGAATATGTTACTGGCCTTGAGTAATCTAACAGAATACGTTACATATTACATTTTACAGCATGTATTCTGTAATCTGTAGTGGAATACATTTCAAAAGTAACCCTCCCAACCCTGTATATATATATACACTGTAAAAAAAATCCTGTAGTTTTTACAAAAATAATTTGGCAGCTGTGGTTGCCAGAATAATTATGTAAAAAATACAGTAAAAGTGTAAACAACTTTACAGAACAACCTGTAAATTTTACAGTTTAAAACTGTTGTAATTTACATGACCACAATGACACTGTAAAATTAATAAATAAATTCTGTTAAATTTACAGTAAAAAAAAGTCATAAACTTGATATCAGCCTACTGAAACTGTAAAAATCTGCTTTTGTATTTGTTGTAACTACAGAAGAGCACATGATGACATGAAGTTCACCAATAGTAGCTCTTCCAGGTGCAATGAGCAATAAACATGTAGAGACAGTGCTCAGTGTCACTCACACAAACTCTAAACACCATCAGGGTAACACATGTGAAATTAAAATAATGTAATAAACATCAACTAAACTACATCAAATATAAAACCGTACACCCTGATGTACGTAACTGATATTAAAAATAAGAACAAACATAACTATTCCCATAAAATATATTGACATGTAATGGGTCACGCAGGGAATTGTGGGAACGCCCGACTGTATTGTCTTTTAAAATATATAAAAAAATGTTACTGCATATTTTACAGTGAATACTCATTAATCAATTAACATTTTAATTCTGTAGCATTTTTACAGTCTTTTACTGTTAAAATTACAGACATTTTTTACAGTATATATATATATATATATATATATATATATATAATAACAATGTAATATAATAAGGTATTATATTATTATATTATTTATATAAAAAATGTATCAAAACATATTCACATAATGTAAATAATGGAATAAACGGTAGCATGTACAGACATATCTAAAGAAATCAGCCAAACTTGCATTCTGAGTGCCATTAATCAAAATTATATCTCAACATAAAATCGTATACGTTCTTTTTGGAAAAGAAAATTTGGAGGGGAACAAAATTAATAACAAAATCAAATCATGTGTTGCATGAAGCACAGGGCTATTATATTTTCTGAGTGAGTTTTAAAATTGTAGAATTCTCTTACCTCACTGGAGAGCAGGCTGCCGTTTGATATGATGTCAGGTTGCTGTTGGTCAGTATAGCCTGCCACTATGGCTCCGCACGGGTTGTGCTCGGTGTCATTGCTGCGGGACGGGCTACAGGCCTTCAGGAACATCAGGTCCGTTTTGGCCGATTCTGGGGTCAGGCAGACTTGGTAACAATAGTTTTGGCTCTGATGAAGCGAACCGAAGCTCCCCGATTCCTCCACGGGCACCTGCGCAGCGCTCGCCACGCTCACGTTGGCTGTATTGGTGCTCTGGACCAGCATGATGTCCGACTTGCTTAGTTTCTTCTTTTTTCGGGTAGCCCGGGCTTGACGCCCGCAGCAGCCGCCTGACCCGCACGACCCACAGCCTATAAGGCAGCAGCAGTCGCTCGCCAGACAAGTGCTGTAAATATTCAGCTTTTTGTCCTTCTGACAGCGCACGGCCAGCACAATCATGGCCAGGAGGAAAATAAAGGAGACAGAGCCAAGCGCTATGATGAGAATGAGTGTCAAGTCCAGAGACGCGTCTTTGGCCTTGGCCGAGCCGCGCTCTCCACTGTGGCCCTCCACGAGACTTTCCACGAGTGTCACCTGCACCACCGCGCTGCAGGACATGGGAGGCTGCCCGTGATCTCTCACCTCAATCAACAGCTCATAAAGCTGTTGCAGGTCTCGTTTGGCTGACACCCGGCGGGCCGTGCGCAACTCCCCGGTGCGCCAGTCCATTCGGAACATGCCATTCTCATTACCTCGCTGTATACTATAGGACAACCTCGCGTTCTCTCCATCATCTGCATCCATGGCGACAATGCGCGTCACCAAGTAGCCTGGTTCGGCAGAGCGCGGCAAAGGCTCCCGCGCAGTGCCATTTTTTCCAAGAGGCGCAATCACAGACGGCGCGTTATCGTTCTGATCCACTATAATTACATTTACTGTGGCGTTGGACCACAGTTCAGGGCTTCCCGAGTCTCTGGCTTGAACAATGAAGCTAAAGTCTTTTAGTTGCTCATAATCAAAGGATCTGAGGGCGTAAAGATACCCATTCTCCGAATTGATTGACACGTAAGTGACCACGGACATACCCTGGATCTCACACTCCACTACTGAGTAAGTTATATAAGCATTCTGTCCGACGTCAGGGTCAACGGCACTGACAGCGTAAATATAAGCACCGGGGACGTTGTTTTCAGTCACATACACATCATACATTGGCTGCGTAAACGTGGGCGCGTTGTCATTCTCATCGGACACGTGCACTTTCATTGATTTGCTGGTCGATTGAGATGGAACTCCTTTATCCCGCGCAACCACAGTGACAGTGTACGTCTCTACATTCTCTCGGTTTAGAGGACCGTCGGTGACAATAGTGTAATAATTTCGGAACGAGGTTTTGAGTTTAAAAGGAACGTCGCCGAGAATCTCCACATGAGTCTGGCCGTTCTCCTCAGAGTCTTGATCGGTGACACTGATCAGCGCGATGACGGTGCCCGTGGCTGCGTTCTCACTAACGGACTCCGTGACGGTGCTGAAGACAATCTCTGGCGCGTTGTCATTCACATCTGCCACTTTTACTAAAACTTTACAATGCGCGGGCACAGCATTAGGTCCCATGTCTTTCGCTTGAACGTAAATCTGATACAGGCTGCTCTCCTCAAAGTCCACCTCACCTCTGACCTCTATCCGGCCAGTTCTTGCGTCAATATCGAACAGTTCCTTCACTCTGTTCGATATGTGGTTGCTGAATGAGTAAATGACCTCTCCGTTCGGGCCCTCATCAGAGTCTGTCGCGTTAAGCTGGATAACAAGCGTGCCCACGGGCGCGTTCTCAGCCAGGTTCACAGAGTACACCGGCTGATCAAACACGGGCACGTTGTCATTGGAGTCGAGCACCCTAACCACAAGCAGAGCTGTCCCGGTCCGAGGTGGCTGGCCACCGTCCACGGCAGTGAGAACATAACGGTGCGTCGCCTGTTGTTCCCGATCCAGTGGCTTTTCCAAAACCAGCTCGGCGAATTTGTTGCCGTCAGTCTGAGTTTGCACATCTAGGTAGAAATAGTTGTTATTGGTGATGTCGTAGGTGCGCAGTGCGTTACTACCGACATCAGGGTCGAAGGCGCTCTCCAAAGGGAAGCGCGTGCCAGGGGTCGCGCTCTCGGATATTTCTACGGTGATGTCCGTCTCCGGGAAGCTCGGCGGGTTGTCGTTGATGTCCACCACCTCTATCTCCACGCGGAAGAGCTCGAGCGGGTTCTCAAGGAACACTTCCAGGTGAAGCAAACAGCTGGTGCTCTGCTTACAGATGCGCTCCCGGTCAATCTTCTCGTTCACGAAAAGCACCCCATTCTCCAAATTTACTTCCAGGTACGGCGTCCGCGAGCTGGGCACCACCTGAAAGCGGCGGGATGAAAGTTTGGTAAGGTCCAGTCCCAAATCCTCTGCGATATTTCCCACAAACGTGCCATGCTCCGATTCCTCGGACACAGAGTAACGGATCTGCGAAACTACCCCATCAGCGAGACACAACAGGAGCAAAAACACAAACATCTCCACTCCGGAAAGGGCACTTGGAATATTTTATCTCCGCAGAGCACGCAGCAAAACCATCACCCTCTTCCCCAAGGTAAGGCGAGCGTGCTTAAGGCTTTGGTTCAAAGGTAGTATCTTTCCTGGAACGGGGCTGTTAGCCAAAAACCATGCTGTCTGGGTGCTGTTTAATGCAGGAGCGATTTCCCATGGCGATTCCCTCCGTGCACCTCGACGAACACACGACAGGTCTAGATTCAGAGTCGCAGAGAAATTCTGGCACAAGTAAACAGTACATTAAACTGACACTGCTTTAGATACAAAGAGATTGTGTGTATGATAAAACACACTATCATAATCCAGAGAGTTAATTCAACAAATGCATTTAATATTAGAGCTATAGTCTCTTTTTTATAGCGACAGTCAATAAGTTTCCCTTTTTTTTTTTTTTTTTTTTTTTCCTTAAAGGTCCCAAGTATATCTGATGCACTCCTGCGGGGTCCGCTGGCACAGTACTGAAGCGCCAGCGCTTAGCTGTTCGGTTTTCCCGCAGCACCCTCCCCTCACCAACCAATGGGATCAGCCGACACCAGCAGATCTGAAGCTTTATTTGACGAGTTCTACCTCAGTCACGCCTCCTGGTGGCAAATAGACACGCCCACTGGTCAGAGCTGCGGGAATTCTGGTCATAAGGATTGAATGGTTGATGAGTTTGTATAGGAGCGAGTCAGAGAGAGGGAAAAACTTTTCTACAAGCCAAATGTTAAAATGTAGAGGTAAAACAACTGTAGAGAAATAATCATCATCATCATCATAAAAAAAGAATACAAATATACACATTTGTATTGACTCCCAATCTATGGTTCAGAAAGGGCAGATATTTACTACATCCAGTCAGTCAATGGTTTTGACTTCTCTAATTTTGACACAGAGCACCCGTTTCATTGTTTGTTGAAATTTTGGTCGAATTATTTTGTATAGTAATAATTTATACTGTTCATACCTTTGACGTATCGACTGTAAACACCAGAATCTCTAGGTAAAATGTGTTGTCTCCGGCTCTTTCTCCGGTTTGTTTTCCCAAGCGCGAGCTCCACGCGCCTCCTAGCTGCCAAAATAAATCTTTCAATCACACGCGCCTGTGATTCTTCATGACACACACACACACACACACACACACACACACACACACATATGCACAGAGCATTTGGACAGTGCCTTTTTTGGGGTCAAATGAAATAAAGTCTTTGACGTCAGCTGGAGCAGTTTGGATAGACAAGAGAGGGGCATCCTGCCACACTAATGCAATATAGCTGAGGTAAAATTTAGCTTCATCTGATATTTTTACGTCCTTACAAGGGAAGTCTCAGATTCTATTAAAGTCACGCAATCCCTAAAATCAACGTCTCAAACGGCATTAATTTTGTCTTCTTTAATGCATCAAATCCAAACGCGTCTTGCCCTCGACTGCTGAAAATGACACTCTATCAAACTGTTGGCGTATACCTGCTCTCCGGCTCTCTGCAACCCAAATTACATGGTTTTTCATCTGAGCGGAATAATGCAAGATCCACTGTGGCAAACCGCCAGAGCGGCGAGGCAGGGAGCACTCACAGGAACGGTCGGAGCGCCCCCTAGCGAATCATCAGCGCACTACACTCGTGCGCTTGACTGATGGCTGAGTTGAGTCTCCCTGCAAGAAAGGCACATTTGAGGGAGTGTCTGAAACTGTGCTGTGCCAGAAAGAATCATAACGCCAGTGGAGTGTAAACAGGAATCGCTTCCAAAAAGAGATTTTCTAAAAATCAAGTTCTGGCGAGCCACTGACGTACTCACTCGACTTTATGCTTTAATTCCCACGAGGGAGCCGGAGGGATTGAATAGATTCGAGTTTTCATGAATATTTCAAGATTTATGGACAAACAGTGATTTGAATATGAGATTCAGATTATCTCCACTCTCTGTATTATAATGTGAGCATACCTCAACAGCATGAGGAGTGCTGCTGCCATTATGATTGGCACCAAGCTGTCTTTTTTGTCGCTCCTGCAAAGCTGCTTTAGGGAAAGGTGATGTTTTGGGTTTCAGAAGTAATTTATTCCATTACCTGTGTGAACACACACAATTATAGATTTCTGGAGGAAAAGAAAGAAAGAGATGTGGTGGTCTTTTTAGTATAGCATCTTTGACAAACTAGTTTAAACCAGTTTAATGACTTTTTGGTTAAGTAATTGCTGTGACAGTGTTACTTACTATAAGTTGTTGACTCACAATCATCACATGTTCAAGAAAATTGTGATGTATACTCATCTACACACATCTATTGGACATATTCCCAGATCAAGACTTTTGCTGGTCCCGGAACAATATTCAAAACCATACTAATCATATTTTAGGGCTAGGTTTTGGCTTAATGTTGGAGTTCAGTGCTTGAATGATATAACCAAATCAACTTAATCTAAGTAAAATGGCTTCAAATATCTTTTGATTGTTGAGCCAAATGTGCTGTAAATCTCACATGGTAATGCAATAATTAGATATGTACATGGATTTGAGCATAACATAGTCATATTCTATGAGACATGATATTTGGTCAACACTCAATTTTGAATAAATAAGATGGATTAGACCCAGGCCCATCCAGAATATTAGAGAGTATTCATTGACTTGAAATATAGATTTATAAAATAGTTTAATAATACATGAATTTTGATTTCTGAAAGTGTGAAAGAACTGTTGGAATGCTCTGTTGTTAAGGAAAATGTGGTTAAAAAATATAGGTGAAAACTTGGCCCATCACATTTTATTGAGGCCCACCCAAAAGTAATTTCCTGGCTACGCCATTGGTGTAGTTACTGGCTTTTGCTGTTGAAGAATATTCTTATCAACATAACGTTATGTCTGGATGTTAAATCTGGTTGACATATTAGATCTGTCATCTTCAAGTCTGGTATACAATGGATATCAGATGCCCTCATTAGGAGTATGATGGACAAGGAAAAGTGACAGAGCCTTTAAACCAAATAATCTTCTGAGTTCTAACTAAGTTTCACCATGTCGGAATCTTGGATCTGGTACATCCAAAGAAAATAGCCTCAGTTGTCCAATCCTGCTTCCCCTTTCCTCCACAGAAAATGGACAGAAAACACAAGAAAATTTAGTTTTCAGAGACAACAAAAGATGTCTGTTCTCACATCTTAATATCTGATGGCCATATGTGGCGTCGCACTGTTGATCAGTCCTGCGTGTGGTTATTTGTGTCTGGATGTCTGGCTGCTCTCAAAGCGACTGTCTGGTGTGTCTGTGGCCCAGAAGCCCTTTTCATCTGCAACCTACACATGTATGAGTATGTGTATGGGTGCAGGACTGACACTGCTGTGACAGGATGAGATGGGACAGAGAGTGCTGGTTGACAGGAGGATTGTTTTCACTCCAAAAGCCTTATTAAAATTTTAGCTGTCCCTTAGAGACTGGGTGAGGGTGAGCATGTTTCTGAATCTCTGCTCGTGGTTAGTCATGAGGAAAATGTAATGTGGTGTTTGGTACTGGAGTTGAGTTAGATGTTCTGTGGAGTTTTCCCTTTTACAAGGTGGATTTCATGTGAAACTTTTAACTCAGATAGCTGCATGCCAAAATGTACGGACAAAGAAGTTGTTTTACATCCATTAAGATCCTATAATAATTTTTATAGCAACACAAATCAGAAAAGTCATTTTTTTCTATATCTCACCTCAAAGTAATGTCTTTTTTCACAAAGTCCTTCTCCTTATGGGCTTAACATTTTAGCAGTCGTGCCTTCTTACTTTGAATTATACTGGGACCTCAGGTTCCCCAAGTAAACAGCTGACGTACTGATTATGTACACCAGTGTGGCAAACATTTTGCAGAAAGTTGTGTGTTTTTATATTTATATTATTTATTAAGTTAATGTATAAACAGATATGTGTATGCTTTATGGGAATGTTTATGGGAAATATGCATCCAGTTTAAGTGAATTCCCCAGAACACAAATGGTATTTGGGAAGAGTTTTGAACCCACAAACATTACATTTATATATATATATATATTATATATACATAAGTTCCTAAATGTGAGTGGAGATGCCAGTGAAGAAGGCTTTAAGTTGTTATTCACTCTCACATCAAATCAATGAGGGTTGATTTTATCTACACAGTATATTTGTATCCAGACCATGTTCATGGAAGTTCACGGAGAGAATCGCCTTGGGAAATCGATCCTGTATTAAACAGCACTCAGACAGCATGGTTTTTGGCTATATATATATATATATATATACTGTATATAATAATGAGTAAATCATTTTCAGTTTTGGGTGCATTATTCCTTTAACAAAAGCCTCTCCTTACTGGTTTGTTGATGCGGATAGAAACAACATTTCCTTAGTAATTAATATAAAATTTCATCAGAAATGTAAATATGATGACCCTTCAAACTTTCCAGGTCCTTACTTTGACATGCAAATATGCATGTAGGTCAAGAAGTCTTTTCACACACACGCATGCACGCACACACACACGCACACACGTCTACATAAATTCACACAGTCCATTAAGATGCTCAAAGCAAAACACTTTAGCAACACACAGCTGATACTGGTATGCTTATCTGTAATACAGTTTTGCTTTTTCCTTCACATGCTGGTAGCATTAACATAAATACATTAACATGCTTCCAGCTAGAATGCTATGTGTGCGTGTGTCATTACTTTTATTACAGGTGCCAAACTTTAAGTGTTTTGTGAAGAAGCACTTTCATGACACATTGATACAGCTGTCAGCTTGCTATAATGAATTGATTGTTTAAGGATTTATAATTTAACAGAGTGATAAGAGAGGGTATCAGAGCAAAAGAAGCATTTCATCTTTGCAGATGTGATGAATTCGGAGAGGCTGTGGTGGCAAAGAAGTTTGAAAATTTAAATACTCCTGTTAATTTGTGAGGAGAGCTACGAACACATCAGGTTTGGCTATCTGTGTTTCCATAAAACCAGACTGACTCAGGCTTAACAGGACTGACAGTCCTGTAACATGATCTGTGGCAGTATATCAAACTCACACCATCGAGTGGGGGAAAAATATACCGCCTACTCGCATATACAGGATTAGCATACAGCTCCCTGCATCCGTCCTGTCAGTGTCCTTGTTCACACTCACAGAGACAGAAAAAAATATAAGGATCCCATGGGGTCTCCAGCCTAACCACAAACTGAGAACATTTCAAACTCAATTAGCCATATAACTCCCTTTAGTGGAGTCAGAGCAAGCAATCTCGCTCCAAACATCAGCATAAAGGCTAAAGCACTCAAATGTTATAGAGCAGAACAAGACTTACATTTCCACCCTATGATAGCAGCAGGTAGGATCTATTTCTCCAGCCCCTGGATATAAACACACGATTCAGCAAAGCAAGCAGTAATGAATCATTCACCTTAACGTGTGGTCAATTACATAACAGAAGCGCAAAACTCTTCAAACTGCAATAGGATGGTTTTCCACCCCCTTTGTATACCACATGAGGGCCATTTGAGATTTATGCATTTTAATGTCTTTATTCTTACAAAGTGCTCTAACGTAATTCAAAAATCATTGCACCCCTGTGGATCACAACAGTCTCATTTTGTAAGTAAAATATATATATTTTAATTCTTTTGTTCTTAAAATAGGAATATAACAGAAAGTTTGTACAAGAATCACATCATGCATTTTTATTAGAATAATTAACTGCAACTTCGCCTAATATACCTTATGGCAGTGGTTCTCAACTCGTGGGTTTGCAACCCAAATGGATCACAGCAGTAGGGAAAAAAAACTATATTACAATGGACTACATTTGCCCAACAATATGCAAATGTATTAACAAGACAGAGGCTAAATAGGGCAATTTACAATTTTGTAAATGCATAAACAATAGGAAAACATAGAACAAGCATTGTGCTAAATATTGTATTACTATTAGTCATATTATCAAGTGACAGATGCATTTTATTACTTCAAAATTCAAAATATGTGTCCTGATGTAACAATGATCTCACTGTGAATTCAGAAACAGTTAGTTTAATCTTCTTGAGCTAAACTCAGACCTATATTTAAAGCACTGCTCCCAGTGACCAAAGTGGGAAGTGTTTTTCAACATAAGAGCAAATGTGAGCTCCAGTTGCTGGGTGAAATGCCCACAGAGAGGTGCCAAAAGAGAGTTGTAAAGAGAGTTGTTTTAGCAGTGAAATAACAAACATATTTTATTAACTCTACCCCAACCCTAAACCTTACTGTCAGTGGAGTAAAAATGTAATCTTAGAGGGAAAATGGAACCTCAGAATCACAGTTGTCAGCCATTATCCGAACAAGATTACTTCCTGGTTTTAATACGGGTCTTCCACTCTGCTGACACAATGTGCTTCTGGTCGAGCCACTGGAGAAGGGACATAAGCTGGAACCAGTGCAAAAATGTCTGATGGCAACATGCCGACTTCCTGTGTTATCATAAGCATGGAATCAAAACCAATTGATAATCACTGTTAATAAGCCTTATTATATATTTTAGAAGTTTCTATGTTCTGTATTACTCACTGTAAAAAAATAATATGCTTCATGTGGTAACATCTAAATTAACTGGTTTGAATTTAAATTTAGTATATTAGGTTACACCAATTAAACTAATTTATAAAGGGTAATTCAGGCAGAAATAATTCCTGAAGCTAACACATGCAGGATGCCAATTATTACAGTGTATTTGTCACGCTTTCACAAGGAAGAGAGAGAAAAATGGCGTTAGGGCCTAAATGCAGTTTAATGAGGAACATAAAAGATAAACAAATAACTATGCCAACAACAATGATGATGAAGAAGAGAATATAAATTCTAGCATGGAAAGAACCAGTGAATAGCTACATAGGACTAAGACTAGTCAAAGGCTGTGTCTCGTTTGGAAGGATGCGTCCTCTAGAGGTCGCATTTGTCGGCCGCATACGTCATCGAGGCTGTCTCATTTCAGAAAAGCGAGTAGGACACTTCGAATGCAGCCTTCGAATGCGACCTTCTTTCATGGGAATTCGGAGGATGCATGTGGTGTATCCTTTGTGGGCACTCACAACCCACAATTCTTTGCTTCAACGGAAATGTCTAAAATAAAAATTACGTCAATTTGCCTGTAAATATGATGTTCAAACGCAAGGAATGTTAATTCTCAAGCTGAAGTACCTCAGTAGATGAGTACAGAGTATATAATATGTATAATTATATTAATATATAATTAAAATAATGTATTAGACTAAAAGTACACCTGTAAAATCTATTTACTTTATAACTCTCCTAAAATGTACCTCATACATTCCCTTCCAAAGGGAATTTGTTCCCTTCTCACTCAAAGCACTCGCGCTTGTTAAAGAGTGGCGTGCTGTCATAGCAACCATGTTACGTTCTGTTTCCGTTTGTCCTATGAAGGCCGTCTCGTTTAAACAAGGCTTGTTTAAAGGAGTACACTCGGTATACTGCAGCCTTCAAAGGATGCATCCTACCTAGCATGCAGCCTTCCAAACGAGACACAGCCAAAGAAGGAGAGAACATGAGGGCTTAAATACATACATGGGTAATGACAAAACATAGAACATCTGGGAACAAAGATGGGGAGTGTGATGAGGGCAGTGCATCATGGGAAGTGTAGTCTAAGGGAAAAACTTCAACACAAGTCTCAATAGGTGTCAAACTAAAAGTCCAAACATAAAGGGAAGGTGATGGGATGATGGAGCTGTGACAGTATTATATTACACAGTGTCACACTGATCTGTTTACAAAAGCATACGTTGCACTGAACCCTATTCATTGGCAACCTGTGCAACCTTCAACTCTGCTTTAACATTTTTGTCTATTATACTGTATAATGCAGTAAATTACCATACTTGTATCTACTTTATGTACAGTATAGAGCTTTGCATTATAGACCCACACTCATCGATCTTCTCCATTTTTCCTTACATTGCTTATTGACCATGAGATATTTATTGTATCAGGCAAGAAAAAAAATGTCAGTCATTATTCCCAAGCTTTTCATAAAAAAATAAAATAAATAAATAAATAAAAACTTCAGGTTACTTAGAATCTAGAGTGCTGCCTTTATTTTGGAGCTATTATTTATTAATTTATTTATTTGGCAGGTGGACAACTAAAAGCTAATTTTGCCAGATGCTATGAAAAGTAAGGGACCCTGGACTGGCTTGACGTTGGCTGGCACTGTGTCGTTTGTCTCCTCTGTATTCACTTTTCACTTTGACATATGCAGTCGCATCTGCAGGGAGGCGCTTTTAAGATCTCAAAGTGCTAAGGACAGCTTGTGAGTAAGACCAAAATTATAGTGGTGTTTTTCAGAGCCAAACTGTGACAAGGATGAATGAAGACAAAAAAAAAAAAAAAAAAAAAGCCTGAGTAGGGAGAAGGGAGGATTGTTTAGCAGCTGGTAGAGGGTACAGAATGATGCTGGATGAATCCTCTGATCTGTCAGTTGCTTTTTCCCATGTAGACCTGAAATGC
Organism: Myxocyprinus asiaticus; assembly: GCF_019703515.2. NCBI lineage: Eukaryota > Metazoa > Chordata > Actinopteri > Cypriniformes > Catostomidae > Myxocyprinus > Myxocyprinus asiaticus. The sequence continues at coordinate 18,040,250 of NC_059370.1, read as the reverse complement.
TTTCACTGCGTCATTTGTCATCCAAAGCAGCCATTAGATGAGTTTGTGTTTGGTGTGTTGTGAGGGCAGCAGCGAGGTGCAGATTGTTTTGGCTAATTGAGTTAACTCTCCAACTCTCTCTCTCTCTCGCTCTTTGTTTTGCTCTTTCACTGGCTCACTCCATTTTGCCCCCATCGTTCATTCCCCTCACAATGTTGTTTGTCACCACAGCCGAGGATGTTCTGCGTCATTCTGTCAGTCTGCATCTCTGCCCACACGCAAGTCTAACGCACATACACAGTTCCTCTCTATGTCGACTCTTTCTTTCACACACTGCATACTGCTTAATTATCCCCCATCTTAATTAATTCTATCGATAATTAATTCAAATATACTTTTAGAATTAATTATTGTTGTATCCGTGATAATGAACTCTTATAATTAACCTAAACTTCGAATTCCTCTGCGTTGATGAGGAGCAGAGAGATCTGTGGACTTTTGTTTACCACAAACCATCATTAGACCCCCGATGTCACAAAGGATCTCTACATTTATGTGTGTATGTGTTTCACTGAATATCATTGTGCAGGTAATATCAGATTTAAATGTGATGTGTCTATATATACAGTATATATATATATATATATATATATATATATATATATATATATATATATATATATATATACACACACACACACACCGGTCAAAAGTTTTGAAACACTTGACTGAAATATTTCTCATATTCTTAAAAATCTTTTGATCTTAAGGCATATGATTAAATGTTTGAAATTATTTTTTTAGACAAAAATATAATTGTGCCACCATATTAATTTATTTCATTATAAAACTAAAATGTAATATTTTTTTTTTTCTTTTTTAAATTGATGACTTGGACCAAATAATAAAGAAAAGCTGCCAATAAGTGCCCAACATAGATGTGAACTCCTTCAATACTGTTTAAAATCATCCCAGGGTGATACCTCAAGAAGTTGGTTGAGAAAATGTCAAGAGTACATGTCTGCAAATTCTAGGCAAAGGGTGACTACTTCGAAGATGCTAAAATATAACAGTTTTGATTTTGGATTTTGTTTAGTCACAACATAATTCCCATAGTTCCATTAATGTTATTCCATAGTTTTGATGACTTTACTATTATTCTAAAATGTAAGAAAAATTAAGTGTTTCAAAATTTTTGACCGATAGTATATATATATATATATATATATATATATATATATACACACACACACATACACATCACATTTAAATCTGATATTACCTGCACAATGATACTGTGTGTGTGTGTGTGTGTGTGTGTGTGTATCCAAAATAAAAAAAAAAATAATTTATCTCACTGTTAAAGGCAGAAACAATTATAAGAAAGCAATTTGTAGGTTGATTCCACTGAAAATCATAACACAGTGGCTTTTTGTTGCATGCTAGAAATTGCTCTGTTTTTTGGAGCATCTCAATTATTCTAACACAGCAACATTGGCCCAATTGTGTGAGTTTAGGAAAGGACTATATGTTTATTTGATCTATGGTAGATGAGGGGAGTATATAAAACTAAGTACTATTAGTATATATTTACATATACTATTGCAATTACTATAGTGATGATTGTGGGTTTTCCTTGAAGGGACTTGTATGCCTTTACCTTAGTTTTAATATCGAAACACCAAAACTTAAACAAGACATAACAGGCATAATGCAATTTCAGCTTAGTTAATATAAATGCATGCATGAGAAAATATGTAGTGCAGTTTATAATGAGCTAACTGACTGTCGTGTAAGCCAAGGTTCATACAGTAAATGTCACATTGTTACTGTAATAAATGTAAATGTCAAATACTGTACATCTTTCTGTAACAACATAAATGCTTTCCTCTTTGACCTCTCATTTTTTTCTGAGGTTGATTAAGAGTTGTGCATTGTGGAGGTCTGACACAGATAAACATGTTGTCAAAGAAAGCGAAAAGAGACTCATTAATGAGGAAAATCTTTTCAATTGACTTAGCACTTGGCTTAATACAGTGGGTGTACTTTGGTCTACATATACAGAGTTTTGTGTGTGCGTGTTTGTGTGTTAGCGCATGCACATGCTTGCAAGTATCCGTGAAGCGTAGCAAAAACCAATCTGAATTTAATGACATGTATGACAATTACTGTGCCGGCCAAGGAAAGAGACACAAATTTAATAAGCCACTGAGTTTAATGCGTGTGAGAGTGTGTGTGTGTGAGTGCGACAGTGCATTACACTTGTCTCATCACCGTGTCTGTCTCAAGGGCTGCCATTGTAATTTTTCTTTTCTTTTTTTGCCTCGCACCGTAATAGGAAACATGCGTTTAATTAATTTAATAAGGTCAGAAATTATTACCTCCATAGCAGGGATTTCATCTTACAAAGCTGCTCCCATCATATATTTTATTTTTTAATTGTGAAAGTATTTTTAAAGGTATTTCTCTGTAGATTGCTCCGGAGCTCCTGCGGGATGGTTTTTAAATGAAGGTTTGGTCCTGGTGGGCCTGAAGTTAAACTGCTTGGTGGTTGTGCTCCAATTACACACCCACACTTGTTCACACACACATCTGTCAACACACCTGGGATAGTGCCCCATTGAGACTATGAGCTACTGTAGTCTTGAGTAGAGAACATTTCCTAATGAATGCACAAGTCCAGTCTAAATGAAGGCCTTCACTCAAAGCCCGTACTGAGAGTGGATACCCTGGTTTGTAACTTGTGGAAGTACTGTTAAAACAATACCCCATGGCAGTGTTGAAAGATCTAAAGAGAAAGTCTATATTAATCCCTTACTCTTCACCAGGCCACACATAAAATAAATAAATAAATAAACTGTCAACGGGGTCACATAATACATTTTAATTAAAAGGTGACGCACCATTGAAGGTTATAAATGTGTGTGTTTACTAGTGCAGGTGTGTGCTTAACTTGTCATAAAGTGAACATAGTTGAGGTTGGTATTTTGGATGAGCTGCAGAACTCACAAGTCAACTGTTCTCTGCCTTTGCACACACATACACGTGCATATCTTCTATACTTATGTTTGCAAAGCCCTTTTTTATTGTCAAAACATAAAATGCCAGTTAATAGCAAAAGAGCAAGGCACTCAATCTCCAGTGCAGAGTGTTTATTTCATAGGCAACAAAATATTAAAAAGCCTACACATATCGGCAGACTGGCTGCCTTCATCAGGGCATGAGAATACACATACACCAATTCCTTATTTAAGAGATACTCAATTGGCAACAGCCAATGAGCTTCAGTCATTGATCAATCATTCAAATTAGTACAATTAGTCGCAAAACAGTGAGTATATCAGTAACCACATAATACAGTAACCCCATGTGGCAATGAGCACCTTTCCTCATGATTCTTTTTGGATACATTTTTAAGCCTAAGTGTCAGTCTTCATTTTCTATTCCTATTTTTGTCCTTTTTTTATTATTTATTTATTTATTGTAAAGTCAGCATGAAACATCATTTGCAACTTATATTACTATCATAATTGAAAAAAATAAAATTACATTTCCAGTAAAAATACATTTAGGGCAGGACTTTTATCCATTAGAAATAAACTGGATCATGAACAGTCGTCATTACAAATCGGAACAGACCTAGGTGGTTGGAAGACAGTATATACAGTATATGTGCACTGATGAATCATTCACATCAAAGGAATAGTTCACCCAAAAATGAAAATTCTCTCATCATTTACTCACCCTCATGCTATCCCAGATATGTATGACTTTCTTTCTTCTGCAAAACACAAATTAAGATTTTTAGAAGAATATCTCAGCTCTGTAGGTCCATACAAAGTGAATGGGTCCCAAAATTGTGAAGCACAAAAATGCACATAATATCAGCATAAAAGTATTCTATAAGACTCTAAGACTTAATAAGACTCCTAAAGCAATAATATAGGTGTGGGTGTGAAATAGATCAACATTTAAGTCAGTTTTCACCATAAATTGTCCTCCCTGCCCAGTACGGGGTGATATGCACGAAGAATGCAAATCACCAAAAACAAAAGAATAAGGACTTAAATATTGATCTTTTTCTCATGAGGGTGAATAAATTATTCTCTTGCATTGTGAGGACCTACAGAGCTGAAATATTCTTATATAAATCTTTGTTTGTGTTCAGCAGAAGAAAGTCATACACACTGGGGATGGCATGAAGGGGAGTAAATGTTAAGAGAATTTTCATTTTTGGATGAACTATCCCTTTAAGACCGTGTGCATTAAAAAAGTAAAGAGGGTAAATTTTTATTTCATATTTATATTAAAATCTAAACGTTTTAAATAAATAATCTTTCCAGGCCGTAAAAAAGAATCTTTTTCTTAAGCAACTTGCCAGTTTAAATAAAGATATCATAAATGCATAAAATTCATTTAAAATAAATTAAAAAAAGATTATAGGTCATTGCTTTCTGAAATATCTTTTTGGGAACATAATTTTCTCATAAATAATTAATAAGTTGATTAAAAATCAACATAAGAAGACATAAATGCATGCATGAAACCCAGATTTGCTCTCGTCAAATTCCTAGTGCCATTCTATGGATGTAAAATACTTAAACAGGGTCATGTAAAAAAAAAGTAAATTGGTTTGATTTCATGTTGACTTTGTATTTCAAATATTGCATTAATATATTTATTAATTAATTAATTTATTTATTTTTTCAGGGGAAAACAACAACAACAACAACAAGACAGAAATGCATGCAGGTGAAGCCCCCGTCTGCTGTGGTCAAATTCCCATTCCCAACATCATTCCCTGGATGTGCTCATGACAGTTTCATGACAGGTGCGAGCTGGACAGTGGGGAGGCATGTGACAGCCATTAGAGTGACTGACAGGTGCTGAGGAGGAGAGGGAGACATGCTCTGCAGGTAGCGGCAGGGTCGCCTTATTCTCTCACTGTCTCACCTCTGTCGGTATGAAAAGCAGGGCAAGCGTGTGAACTGACTTATGGCACGGGTGTTGTATATGGATGTATAGCGTGCCAACAGGGGTTTTCAAGGTCTACTCACCCATTTATCACAATCTCACTGTAATATTGAACACTCAACAACAGAAACAAACAAACAAACAAGAGGAACTGGGTTGGACTGACTAATAAGATATACCCTGTCTTTTCCTCTCTCTTTTACCATCCTATCCTTCTCACCCATCATTTCACAGAGTGCGGAACTGGTATTTAGCTGGAGCCATGAAACCAAGGACCACACACCTCTCGGATGTGGTTCAGCAATGCGTTTGAATGTCAAATACACATGCAAAATCACTGGACACCTCTAGCCGACTGCAGGCTACCTCTTATTTCAATAACATTTGGGTTTGACCTTGCTCACTGTTTAGAGGTGGTAACCATAGAGCACTGTTGGCAAGACATGAGTGGGAGTGGATACACATACCCCCTGTTAGTCTCAAATATGGACAGGATACACAAATATGCACTCCAGTCCTAAGAAGACAATTTTACAATTATAATGCATGCAGTTTTTTATGACCATAGTAATTGAGAGGACAAATTAAATATTTGTACTTTTAAAAATGTAAAACTTTAGTTAAAATTGAACTAAGGCAAACAGTGATTAAAACTGTGAAATAGTCAAATAAACCAGCAACAGAACTTAAGCTATATGTTTTCCCTTAAACATTCATGTACATTTTAACTTAAAATTTGGATTAATTTTGATTACTAAATAAAAATATATGCATAAAAAATGTCCATGGACTAATTATACATCAACTACCCTAATATGTCAACACGGGAAAGAACACCTTGGTTGTCATGCCATTTCATGGGGTCTCTAAGAAAGAAATTGATATGTTCCTGTTAGTCAAGTCAGGGAGCAGTGTGCATGATGTGGTCAGATTTATTACCAACAACTTCATCACAGGCTGTCGCGTTTCATTCTGCAGCTTTAATTTAAATTCCTGTGCCTGTAGTGGTCATCTAAGTAACTAACACAACAGCATCAATCTCAGTTTCTCTCACACTTCTCATCAGCCCTCCGAATATAATCACCAATAATGTGAAAATACAATAGAGCAAAATATAGCTTTATCGCCTCAGATGACGACTGATTGGACAAGCAGAATTAATGCAGACTTTGGAGATATGAAACAATGCCTGAGAAATCGAAATCAAAATATTTGCTTGGTGCAAGAGGTGTCACTCCAGAGCATTATGGGTTGGTGACAAGTGACACAATACATTTGAGTGTTTGACAGCAGCTTAGTGAAATGTCAGGTGACAGTGTTTGTTAAGCTTAACAGTGTGGGCTGTATTTCCATCACAACACAGTCAGTAGGTTGCCATGCTCACAATTTGTGCACGAAGCTGAAAAGGTGCTTATTCAGCCCAAATTCTGTTTGAAATTTTAATTTAAAAATGTGTTTCTTTATCTGCTGAATGGCCAATGACCAGTTTTCACTGGTATGAGTACCTCTCTGGGAGTCTTTGGTCTGTGTTTGGGTGAGTCTAAGTGAGTGTGTATCTCTCTGTGTGTGTCTGGAAATGGGTCTCTTATTGCTGCTCGGATGAAGAAAAGCAGTGTTTTAATCGGAGGCTCGTTCCCATTACAGAGTTGCTGGGATTCATAACAGTTAAGCAAAGCGAGCCTGGGGGCCAGCCGGGGCCTGATGGCTCCTAAATTGGCTCATTTGTTGGACATGCATTAAGGAGGACGGCTGACCTTGCCAGTGCCCGTTGGAAATAGCGGTGAGAGACATGGCCTTTGTGTTCTGAGTGAGCCCGAAGGTGCAGCACAAATCACACTGTCAACTTCAGCACACATCAAAAAGAAAAGTGCCACACGCATGCACAGAAACACCGACATGTAGTTGACATGCACACACACAGCGTTCTAGCAACATATATGCACTTTTGTGGGGAACACACTGAATTATGGATATACTTCATCTTAGGGAGCATTTCCTTGCCATTGTCACCTTTGGCTTGCTCGTTGGGGGGTTTGTAAAGCTACTTTAGAGCAATATACAGTATAAAACAAAAGGCACTATACAAAGAAATTGAATTTAATACTTCAGTAGAACTTTAGTGCTTTACTTTAAAGCCAAAAGAAGATCAATTCATAAAAAACAGGTAAAGTAGTTCTCAGATTGGCACATTTAATTGGAAAGTTCATTCTTTCAAGATATGTAGGGGGCCTGGGTAGCTCAGCGAGTATTGACGTTGACTACCACCCCTGGAGTCGTGAGTTTGAATACAGGGTGTGCTGAGTGACTCCAGCCAGGTCTCCTAAGCAACAAAATTGGCCTGGTTGCTAGGGATGGTAGAGTCACATGGGGTAACCTCCTCAGGGTCACGATTAGTGGTTCTAACTCTCAATGGGGCGTGTGGTAAGTTGTGCGTGGATCGCAGAGAGTAGCATTAGCCTCCACATGCTGGGAGTCTCCAAGGTGTCATGCACAACGAGTCACGTGATAAGATGCACTGATTGATGTTCTCAGAAGTGGAGGTAACTGAGACTTGTCCTCCGCCGCTCGGATTGAGGTGAGTAACCACGCCACCACGAGGACCTACTAAGTAGTGGTAACTGGGCATTCCAATTTGGGGGGAAAAAAAAATAAAAATAAAAAAAAATAAAGATATGTTATGCAGAATGAAGAACCCTATTGCCTCCATATCAGTGGCGACTGGTCCTTATAAAAAGTATTGTTTTTAGTATCTGCAGTGTTGCTCATAAATGCTGCACATACTGCTACTAAAACACTTCAACATCATTTCAATTATTGGCCATTTATTAAAAAGTTCCACCCATTTAGGATCTTGACCAATCATCATATAAAAAATCCCAAGCCCAATGTCCAATGGGCAAGCAGATGCAGATCTAATGCAAATAGAGCTCATAAAGCTCCCATAGACTCCCAGAGAAGCACGGCGTCCAGGCCTCTCATCCAATGAACATTGGTGTTTTGCACCATTGATTAGAATGGTACAGGTTTCTGCCATAGACTCCCATTGAAGCACGGCTTCTATATTACTCTATGGGCCGTACGTCCATAGACATATATGGACATATTCATGTATAAAAAACAAAAAACAAAACATGGATTATGTTATTTAAATGAACAGTGGAATAATAATGTGTGATTTTGTACTTTTATTTGCCAAAATATTGAAATGCACAGTGATATGTAATTAACATTGATAATTTTTACAAATATTAAACCTGTCATTGCTGCATTTCTTAGGAAATTTTAGGGGAAGCGTATTTCCTGTATAGTCTTAAAGCAATTGCCACTGCACTATATGCAGTAAAATGACTTCCATTTATTTTTTGTTCTATTTCGTTTGGTTTGTACTACAACAGGTGCAGTTTTTAGGCTTTGGAATGAGATTCATATGGGCCAGTTTCACAAACAAAGGGATGAACCCAAATTAAACAGTCATGAGAATTGATTGCAGTCATCCTGTACTGTCAAACCCTTGATTATATTGTCAGCACAATCACTTTAGTAATAAAGCCAGAAAACTAAAAAGTAATTCAACTTCACCCAAGCACTCTGATGTCAAGTTGATGAATTTCTCTAATTTGTTTGAGAAAAAAAAAAAGAAAAAGTCTTCAAATTGACCTTTCAGAAGCCCACAACCGACTTAAGGGTTGCGGTGTTGATTTTGGGACAGCGATTGCTGTTAGCCATGTCCACGGGTGCAGGGGTTGTTGAGATCTGCTGATAGCCATCAACAGGATGCAGGTCCCACTCCCTCCATAGCAAACGCTTCTGATCGAGAATGAATACAAATCTCATCGGTTTAGATTCCAATTCCCCCTCCCTTGCTTCCAGCATGTTAAATCTATAATTTTCCATCAGGGAAAAGAGGGGGTATCAGTTCCTACATCAGGACAAAGGGAAAGCAGGAATGTTGTAGGGGCGAGATGCCCTACTTTGACACGCATGTGTGTCTGCTAATAGACAGTAAATTAAAGGAAGTCGGTTAATTTGTTCTTGCACCTTAAATGCACTTAAAAGCAACGAAAATGCAAATATATGTAAAGTTAGAAATGCCCAAGTGAGAAGCAATCGATAAACAATAGAACGGAAGCTCACTGTCTGGGATAATGTAAAAACTCTGCTTTCTGTTAAAGGTATACTGCCCTACAATGGAAAAATGCAGCAATTACACCAACATGGAAACTAATGAAAAAAAGCTTCAGAGTGTTTTGATTGTATAGCCAACAATGGTGGACAATAATTAGGTATTTTTACTTCATGCTGTAGTCTACTTTTACTCGTTACTGTACGTAACGGGATCATCCAATCTTTTGAGCCAATTATTTTTAATGAACTGGTTAAATCGCAAAACAAACTGAATGATTCGTTCGCGATGCAGACTGATTTGCTCGAACTATTTGCACTTCTGCATATTTTTAATTTTGACTTTCCAGGACCCAATTTATGACACACAACAGTCAGTCCAGGTAGACATGAAACTTGGAGTTTCGCATCTTCATGCTGCATATTTGAGTGAGCTAATTGAATGTGATTTAAGAGTTACTGTAAAAAAATCCTTTTGTTTAAAAAAAAAAAAAAAAGAATTATGTAGAAAATACAGTAAAAATTTAAACAACTTTACAGAACAACCTGTAAATTTTACAGTTTAAAACTGTTGTAATTTACATGACCACATGACCATATGACCACTGTAAAAAACAAATCTGTTAAATTTACAAAAACAAAAACAAACAAAAAAAAAACATCATAAACTTGATGTTAACCTTCTGAAACTGTAAAAATCTGCTTTTTACTGTATAAGGTATTGTTAATCACCATATAAATGATAGAAGTGCACATGGTAACATGAAGTTCACCAATAGTGGCTCTTCCAGGAGCAAAGACTAATAAACATGAGGAGGCAGTGCTCAGTTATACTCACACAAACACTAAACACCATCAGGGTAACACATGTGAAATTTAAATAATGCAGTAAACATTAACTAAACTACATTAAATATAAAACAGAACATCCCAATGTACGTAACTGATATTAAAAAGAAGAAACATAACTATTCCCATAAAATATAATGAAATATGATCGGTCATGCAGGGAATTGTGGGAACGCACAATTATTGTTTTTTTTTTTTCTGTAATTTTAACAATAATTTACAGTAAAAATTACATGTACTCTCTTGTTAAACATAATGTACATTTTTGCCATTAATTATACAAGAAAATCATACTTTTTACTTCTAAAAAATGTAATATTGTCTTTTAAAATATATACAATTTTGACTATATTTTACAGTTAATATTCATTAATCAATTAACGTTTCTGTAGCATTTTTACAGTGTTTTACCGTTAAAGTTACAGAAATGTTTTACAGTGTAGGACAGAGGGAGATATTTTCAATATATACAATTTGGGGGGGGGTGTCACGTGACGCCATGCAAGAAACAGACATGTGAGCGATGAGCTCTGCGCACTTTGCTAAATCTATAATTATTTTCATGTTATAATCTGGTGAAATTTGATACACCCAGTTACAAATTTGCTCTTTGAGGCAAAACATGGCAAAGAAGTCAAAATCCTCGGGCTCTGGAGACATTAAAAGACACTTACGTGTTCAGGATGAAAGCCCCGACAGGCCTACAGACTGGGGACTTGTTTGGATGGCACGGCAGGAGAGGTGATCCAGCATCAGTTGTCCAACATGTCGGTGATGTTGACGAAGGTTCTTGCTGACTTGGAGGATCTCACTGTAATACATACATCGATTATGGCAATGGAAATAAAATTATCTGATTTAGTTACAAGAGTGTCTGATGTTGAGAGACGATTCGATTGTCTGGAATCTTCGGAGAGGGAATTAACCGCTAATCCGCCCGTGACCAAAGTTGATTTGGAACATCTCCTTGAAAAGCTTGAAGATCTTGAGAATAGAAGCCTCAGGAATAATGTTCGAATTGTTGGAATTCCTGAGCATGAGGAGGGCAGAGATATGGTGAAATTCCTAGACAACCTTTTCCCGAGTCTGCTCGACATAACAGGCCACAAGCTGGAAATTGAGTGAGCTCACAGATTTGCTGAGGGAGATAGGCCCTGATCAATTCTGGCCAGATTTCTGAGATCATCCGATAAAGATCTTGTGTTGCACCAGGCGAGGAGCAAAGGGAAGCTTTCTTGGAAGAACCATAATATTTTCTTGTTCCCGGACTTTGCGAGTTCGACAAGAGAGAAACGCGATTGGTTCAAGGAATGTAAGAAACTCTTACATCAACGAAAGATCACTTTTGCTCTGATGTTTCCGGCCAAACTGAGAATAGAAATGAAGGACGGTCGCAAAGTATTTACATGTCCCAATCAGGCAATGTCTGAGTAAACCATTGGGTGTATCTCACGTGAGTGGGTCGACTCGCTGTACTTACTCTGGCTTTTGAGGAAGCTGGGCATCATTTTGGTTTCTTTTTTCTTTTTGCGTTGGCTCTGCCGAGCAGCTGGAGCTTGTTTTGTGAATAACACTTTTCCTTAAAGAAACTTTTGCATTGACGAAAGATTACTTTTGCATTGAAGTTCCCAGCCAGTTTTAGAGTGGACACTACGGATGACCGCAAAATATCTACATGCTTACACAAAGGATGTCTTTTATAAAGTTGACGGATTGTGTAAATCATGGTATATACTTTTATGTGGCCTCCGAGTGAATTGACTCGACCATCCGGGGAACCGGGATTCCGGTTTTGTTTCTTTTTGTATTGGTTCCACCTAGCGACTGGAGCTTGTTCTATTGAATAACACTCCTTTGGAACAGCTGTGGATTAATCTGTTCCTTCTTCGTGCTTATTCCCCCTGCTGGCTGGAGTTTGTTTTGTTGAGTATTTCTACGGGACATTGGAATTATCACGTCATCCGCTGAACTCATAACAGCTGGCTCACTGAACATTCGTTTGTCTGTCCAAGGAATCTGAACGGTTTTATATCAGCTGGAATTTGTTTTGTGGAAGATCACACCTTTGAGACAGTTCTGTGAATGAATCTACACATTCTTTGTGTTCATTCTTCCTATTGGCTGGGGTTTATTTTACAAAGTATTTTCTGTTATGTAATTTTGCCTCACAAATTTGTGAGGCAAAATTGAGCAATCCGATGGCAAAGTTGTTGTGGGGGCTCATGGGTGTTCATGGACCTTTTGAGTTTAGAGGGATTGTCGCCGGTTGGCACTTTCGTGCGCGGGGTTAATACACACGTTTTTCTTTTTTCTGTTTGTTCTGTTCGGGGGGAAGTTCAGGGTTTGATTGTTTCACTAATGGGGAATGTGGTCTGTATAATTTTGTTTTTGACACACAATTTATTTTTTCTACTATATCAAAATGTCAAATGTTAATATGAGTGGATTGTCTCTCTCCACATGGAATGTAAATGAGTTGGGGCGCCCCATAAAAAGAAGGAAGGTTATTACTTTTCTTAAACGTAAGAAATATGATATAGTGTTTCTTCAAGAAACACATCTCTCCCCGCAGGAAGCTCAAAAATTGGAAAGATATGGCGTGGACATGTTTTTTTTAGTGCTGGCTCAAGTAAGAGCAAGGGAGTCATTATATTGATTAATAAACATCTACAATTCAAATGTCTCAAACAGACTAAAGATAAATTAAAGGGCAAAGGTTGATTTTAGCTAATATTTACACAGCTAACGCTGATGATCAGGGCTTTTTTATAGATCTTGAAGGGATGCTGCAAACCGCTGGCACCCCTCATGATATAATATTGGGAGGAGACTTTAATCATTTGATGGACTCAGTCCTTGATCTCAGTGAAGCAAAAGTGTGTAAACCCCCTAGAGCAACATTGACACTTCACAGGATGTGTAAAAATCTTGGTCTTATGGATATTTTGAGACTTTTGAACCCATCTAGTAGGGACTATACATTTTTTTCATCAGTCCATAAGATTTATATTAGAATAGATTTTTAAAAAATATCCAAATCCCTCATTTCATCTGTTGTTGATTGCTCAACTGGAAATATCTTAGTCTCAGATCACGCCCTGGTGAGTTTAGAGGTGTTGCCATATACAGAGAAAAAGAAATCATATAGTCGGCACCTTAATGTGTCCCTTTTGCAAAATCTTGATTTCCAACAAATGTTAAAGACTGAAATCAATGTTTATATGGAGACCAACTGGTCCTCAGTATCCTCTGTGGGCGTGGCTTGGGAGGCACTTAAGGCGGTTCTTAGGGGTTGGATCATACAGTATGCCTCATTCACCAAAAAATCCAAAGCACAAAACTTGTGGAATTGGAAGGAAATATTAAAAGTGCCGAGGCACAGCTGAAGCACCGTATGTCATCTGATGGCCTCAGAGAATTGACCTGATTGAAATATAGATATAATACTATTTTGTCACGGAAAGTGGAGTTTTGGTTATTCAGGGCAAACGGTCATACTTTGAGTCGGGGGACAAAGCAGGAAAACTTTTGGCTAGATATATAAAGCAGAGAGAGTCTTTTTCTACCATTCCCTCAGTGAAATCTGCTGGTGGTGAAATATTTACCTCGGCCATTAATATTAATAATACATAATTTTATTCCCAGCAAATTTAATTTTGATCCCTTAATAAAAAGGTTTTCGAATGATGTGGACAGATGGGCTTCATTACACTTATCGATGATTGGGAAGGTTAATGTTATTAAAATGAATTGTATTCCAAAATTCAACTACCTGCTACAGTCTCTCCCTGTAGATGTCCCCCTCTCTTATTTCAAGCAATTTGATAGCATAGCGAAGTCCTTCATTTGAAATGGTAAGCATCCCAGGTTAAATTTCAATAAGTTACATAGGCCGATTGACAAAGGTGGGTTAGGCCTACCCAAGATTTTGTTTTATTATGCATTCGGTCTTAGACATTTGGCTCATTGGTCGCTTCCACCTGAGAGAGCCCCTCCCTGGTTTTGTATTGAAAAGGAAGTTCTTGCCCCTATCTCGCCACTGCAAAGCCTTTCGATTAAACTAGCCGGAGAGGTTAAGTCGCATCCCGTTATTTTGCATTTGCACTCGATATGGACAAAAGTGTCCAGAGTGTTTAAATCTGATATTTATTTAAATGTATCCTCGAGCATATGGCTGAACCCTAAACTATGTATTAATAAGTCCCCTTTCTGTTGGTCAGATTGGATTGTGAGGGGGGTTAATACACTTGGTGACCTATATGAGAGTGGAGAATTGAGATCTTTTGAAAATTTGATTCAACATTTTAGGATTCCCAGATCTCAATTTTATAAGTATTTATGGCTGCGCCACCTGCTCTGCACTGTTTGGGAGTAGCATACACCCCCCTAGAGCGGCAGATACTCTGGGAGTGGTGATTACTGCTTTTGGGAAGGGTCATGAGGCATCAGTGTATTACTTTCTGCTAATTCAGAGTCTGGGGGACAGAGCTTTAAATTCTCTCAAAAGATTATGGGAGGAAGATTTAAATTTGTTATTGGAGGAGGGAGTGTGGGCTAGGATTCTAAAAAAACATCAAGTCTGCATCTAGAGATGCAAGGGTTCGCCTTATGCAATTTAAGATTTTACATAGATTTTATTGGACCCCCTCTAGATTGTATAGGCTTGGTCTTTAGGACACACCCATCTGCTGGCGATGCCATTCTGAAGATGGAGACACCACCCATGTTTTCTGGGGTGTCATAAGATCCAAGAATTTTGGCTGAAGGTGCAAAGTTTTGTGTGTGATGTGTTGGGCACTCAGGTCTCGTTCTGCCCCAGACTCTGTATTTTGGGAGATGGGGAGGTCATGGATTTGGAGGGTAAGTACTTGAAGGACTGGGTTTTGACCAGTGTGATGATTGGTAGGCAGGTTATTTTGAGGAGTTGGAAGTTGGATGGAGCACCCTCGTTCCCGGAGTGGTGCGCGGAGATGGGGAGGGTGGCTACCTTCGAGGAGGGGTCGAGCATAAGGATGGGAGTTAGGGATTCTTACAATAAGAAATGGGGCAATTACTTAGCTTTTTTGGGGGAATCTCGAGGAGGGGCATTGGAGGGAGTAATTTAGAGTTTATTTTTATTTATTTATTTATTTATTTTTTTATACTTGATTATTGTATTTTATGGCAATATTTGTATTTGTTTTAGTTTTGTGTTTTTTTCTGTGTGTATGTATATATTCTATTGACCACAGGGTTGTTCGTGGGGGGGTCAAGGTGGGGTGGGAGTTTGGTAGGGGGAGGGGATATAGTGGGGGTTTAATGTTTAAAGTGTTTGATTCAATATATTTACATGTTGTTGTATTTTTTGTGTTAATTTATGAATCAATAAAAATGTTAATAAATTTTTTTTTTTTTTTAAATAAATAAACAACTTCAATTTCAGTCTGTGCCTCACACAGCTAACGTATGGCTTTAGAAGAATTATATACTGAGAGAATACAGCATTGAATATCAAATTCCAAAAAAATGATAAAAAAATAAATAAAAAAATAATAATAATATAGTCCTAATAGTTCAGTACTTATGGACATTCAAAATGAAGTACTTCTGTACTTTTACTCAAAGATAGGATTTGTGTACTGCCATCCAAATGCACTGATTAGATATGCACAGTACATGAATCAAAGCATAGTTAAGCCAAAAACATTTATTTTTTTTTTATTTTATTTTTATTTATTTTTTATGTTGTAGTGCTGTCAGTCGATTACATTTTTTTTATCGTGATATGATTATCACATAATTTGTCATAGTTAATCGTGATTAATCACATATTTTGAAATTGCTGAAATTTGACTATCTATGTATTTATTTTTCTGTCAAAATGCCTTTATTTCCTTTTTTGGAAAGAAAACAAAACAATATGTATCAATATACAAAAAAGGCTTTATTAACATTTCCAAGCAAAGCCTTCCACAGTATAAAGATAGGAATGCAATAAAATAGCACCAATTCAGGTAACATTAAATGTTTCCCAAAGTCTAAGTGGGAGTTTGACTAACTGAAAGAACCGTAGTCCACACATAGGTTGAGTATTCATTGCAATGGGCATTAATTCTCATAAACTTTAATCCTCCACAATATTTATCAGCCGGCAGGCTGTGGAATCATGAAACCGATTTCATGATTCACGTCAGGGTCCAAATGTCAAGCGCAGCTTTGAACTATATATGAAAAGCACTGCAGACAGCATGTTTTTTGATAGTTAAGACTTGATGTGCTTCTGTGGTAATTAAGATGTGCCTTACAGAGGCTGAAAGTACATGATTTCTGTCACAAGTCCCATCTGAGCTTGTTTTGTTTATCAAATAGTGATGATCAGTTGATCATTGACATGGAATCACTGTTGTCTGTTGTGGTTGTTCCACCCTTGTCCAATCAGTGTTCATGCTGGTATATGATTTATTATCTGTAAATGTGTTAATCACGATTAAGAATAATGTATGCATTAAGCTTTTTTAAATTAATCGCATGCATTAATACGTTAATTCTGACAGATCTAAAATTTTGACAAAATGTGTAGATACTGCATTTTGTCTTTGCACAGCAGTATAGTTCACCCCAAAATGTAAATGTTGCCATCATTACTCACCCTCGTCACCTTTTCTCAAAGCACTGAAAGGGACTACATAAGTAATATTGACTAAAAAATTGTGTCGACGGCATTCAAGCCAAAAGCCATTGGTTTTCACATGTCTCAATGACGTCAAACCTGGCACAATCGCATGTATAATGGCACCATATTTGATTTGGGAGCAACAGCACAATGTAAATTCAAGCTTTTCCTCACTCAAAGCCATTATATACCTTCAGAAGACTTGGAATGAAGCACATATGAAATATGAGCTGCTTTTTTGACAGACTGATCACACTCTGAATTCAGCAACAGGAGGTTGAAAGTGCTGTCATATATGGCAAAGAGTAGCCAGACTTATCTTTAACATTTTACCTTTTGTGTTCAACAGAGGAAAGTCATAAAGTCATATTTTATTTTTAGGTAAAATAAGAATGTCACTCGGTGCTATATGTTCATGTACCAGAACATATAAGACACCATACGTTAAAACCCAAGAACAAATGAAGCATTTTTAAATATAGCAGTTTATTGAAAGCTGCTACAGAGAGCAAGGCTGTAAAAGTTTTAAATTATACTAGAAAATCTCTAAAGTGCTAGCATGCAACACACACAGAGGGGAATGTATTGCAATAGAACACTCTGTCACCATGAGGTGAACTCATCTCCACCACCATAAACAACGGGTCATTAACGTCCACAGAAAAATGCTCCAATCTCCCATTACCCACCCAATCATCTCTCTCTCTCCCTGACTCTATTGTGAGGAAGGGAGTCAGTGCCTCATGATGTGAATGAAGAGGCATTGTGTTACTGTCAGACTAACTGCAGCTTTATGCCAGGCAAAAGACTTTCATTCCCAAGACAATGGTAAAAAAAAAAAAAGAAAAAAGAAAGAAACACTGCTAGAGCCAACTTATAGGAAGGACTAAAAGATTTGGGGGGTGAGGGGAAAAGAGAGAGAGATAAGTTGATGCGGCTTAGATGATTCAAGGCTCAAGTGAAAGGGTAATTTGCTTGTCTTCTGATAGCTGCATTAGAGTCAGCGCTGACCAAATGATATTCTCCCCAAACTAATTGTTTGGATATGTCAGAACCCCTTGACTAGTGTTTCACAGAGATAAACAAAAAGAGATGCTGAGAAAGAGAGAGAGAGAGGCAGTTTGGAGGTGAAGTAAGAGACAAACAAGATACAGTAGATTGTGAAACAACAAAAGGGACAGCGGGAGAGACAGCAAAGGAAAGTTTGTTGGGGCCAAAATTAACTGCTCCATTTTCATTGGTGGAAATTGTTTACTTTTGTGTGTATGTGATGACAAGCCACCAAAGACTCAAATAAGGCACAAATAAGCCATCCATTATATGCTACAAAAACACTTTGGAGTAAAATAATGATAATAATAATACAAATAATAATAATAATAAAATACACACACAACAGTGAATGCACACTAATTGCCAACAATACAAAACTTTAGCTTTATTAATAGTCTCTGGAAATATCCGCTAGATTTTAGGTAATGCTACTAACAGTGGCAGCAAGTGCATTTTAAGTCTATGCCTTCAGTGTGATTCATGCCATTAAGAAAACACTGTTTCACAATGAATAAGACACCCTATGCCTATGGACATCATACATTATGTTGCAGCCAACTAATAATAGCAATTGACATTGTTAAAACACGTCCATGCACGAAAGGTAAAATTTGAAATGACACTGAATGCTCAAGCAAGCCTCATTTTAACTGCAGCATGATTGTTTTGTGAAATGAACGTCTCCCGAACTGACATTCAAAAATCACCTTTTTTTTCATATGAATCTACCAAGGAGGTCTTTAATACCTGGAAAAGGCTATCTAATAATATTTGCTATTTAAATTTTGCTTGCAATAAATATTGTTTCGTCAGGGTACACGATTAATTTTCAAAACTTGAAACGACACTGAATGCTCAAGCAGCCTAATTTACACTTAGAACATTCCTGATGTTGCTATAAAAGTGCAAAAAGCACATACCAATTTACTTGAAGTGAAAATCAGCCCTCCTTTCCTATTTAATAAATTAAATAATCACATGGCCATGCAGAACATCTCAGGTTTTTAAATCCATAAGGATCTCTTTCACGATTGCGATAGCACCAGTGACAACAGCCGACTTGTCAACTAGACCTTGCGCTCTTCGCTTTCAAATTACGTATATCACTTAAACCGTGATTGCGTCACACAAGGCCAGCAAGAAGGCCTTGACCGGGACATAACCTAAAGACCACACCCACCAAGAACAAATAAATCAGTCTGATTGGCTGATGAATCTGTTAATCTGACATTAGATGCCTATTCATTTGCACTGTTGAGGGATTTCTGAAGGCTTAAAAGAGTGGAGCTCAGACTCACGCGCTGCTTCGGCTAATGAACTCGGCTTCGTGCATTCGATTTTGCTTGTAAGCAAAGCGGTTGAAAATACATGGGCAAAATGGTGAATGAAAATGAAAAGATGTTTATTTATTAATAAGAGAGAAGTCTTTGCTGGCCCTGAGAATTTGCCACTGGCTACTAAATACATAAAACTAAATACAACAAAACTAAATGCATAACATTATCACAAATATCATACATCTCATTCACTTTTCAGTGTGATTGGCAAGACAGATGTTTGTTTATAACTGTTCTCTGATCTTTTTTGCAACTTAAATTGTTTTCCACAAAATATGTGAATCTGTAATGTCTCTCAGGACATTGGTGTCATGTCACCCCAGGTGTGTCTGTGTTTAGGAGGGGCCTATATGTCTAAATCAAAGTGAGATTTTCTGTTGCAAATACATGTGAATGGGTCTTTATGAAACAAACAAGCAGTGTTCCTTGTGTTAACAGCGGCTGGGTGAGGTGATCTTAAATAAACCTTTTCATCGCTTGGGTATTTCAAATGAGCATCTGTGGAAACCAGGTTTATCTGGAAGACTGAATGCTTGTAGCTACTCATTTTATTTTTTATTGCCATCTGTTCATCATAAATAAGAGCAACAATTCATTTTTGTACACTTTGCAGTATGCAAACAATGGCTTTTCAAAAAAGAAATATATGTGTACGTGTGGTTTGTTGTTGTTTATCTGAGACAAAGAAGAATAGAGTGGAAAATAAAACAGTGCAGAGCGTGGATATAGTGGATTTGTCTCTGATAGTCACAAAATGTTTTTGTAACAAATTAGATTTATATTAACTCTGCTATGTGTGAAGAGTAAGAATCGACTGAATTGCTTCTCCACATGTAAATAGAAGTCACAATTACAAAGAGAAATGTTTGAATGAAGGCCCTCATACTCTCCAGGGGGCATATTGGTAGCATTGAGTTAGACATGCTGTGTTCATATGTGCACTGAGTGTCGGTATCGATTGAACATGCCACTGTACACATGACTAATGAGCTGCAGTGAGGACGTGTGAGCCTGTGTCATGTTAAGAATATAGACAAACATAAAGCTCTGTGGGGAATATTGATTCCAGTTCTCTAGATACGCAACCAACAATAAAAAATAAATAAATAAATAACAACAATAATAATGTCAACCTAACATCAAAGTAAAGCTTGGGTTAAATTAAGCTAGCTTTGGAAAACCTGACAATTCTAGGTATATTTAAAGTATACTGTATATTAAAGAAATATTTTTGTGTTTTCTATTCTATTTTAAATTAGGTGTTACAATAATAATTATTATTATTATTTACAAAATGTTTGATTGTATGTGTTTATTGAATAGGAATAGACTTTGACTGGAACTTCACATCCAATCTGCAAAACTCAAAGCAGCTTTGTGCTTAAGATCCTGAACAATGAAGACGGCAATGATGATGGTTATTGGTTACGATGATGAATGTGATGATGGTTATGATGACGACAGTGATGTTGATGATCATTATTTTCATTATCATTGTTGATTATGTTATTGTTGTTACATTCGTTTTCCATTTTCCCTGGAAAAAAACATTGGAAACACTCGCACACACCAACACTTTTGCTCGTTATCTATTTTCTTGATGAAACTGAAATCAGTGAAGCTCAGAGCTGAATATTTCATCACCAGTCATTCTCTCTGCCCTCTAAAGAATGTGCCATCTGTATCACGTTATGTTTTAAACCAATAGTGTTCGGGTAAATCCAGGGTAGACATTCTATATGAAGGTGTATGTGTATGATACACTGTGTGTGTGTTCATGTGTCAGAAAGTAAGAGAGGTCAATGACCCAAGGGTAACCGTGATGACTATGCTAATGGCTGTCAAACGGCATTCAGAAACCGGTAACCCTTACTCAACACAGTCAACTGCACGTCTGATATGGAAAGAGAGATTGAGAATGCATGAGAGGGGAGAAAGTCATTGTATAATGGGGTGAAAGCCTGTAGTGTGAAGGTGATCCCGGGACTGATGCGGCTGATTTGGGGGTAATTGTCCTGTTTCAGGGTCTAGGTCACGTTAATCAGTTTTGTGATGTCATCTTTGTGTGCCACCCGCTTGAGATAGTCTAGTATTAGTACACCAGTGGACTAAATTAGACAGTCAAGCTCTCTTGGTTGAGAAGAAAGCATGGCAGGTAAATTCATTTGCCTGATTTGTGTATTATTCAAAACTCTCTCGCCACAGTTTTTTCTAGTGTGGTTTCTTTTTCAAACTTATCAAAGTGTTTGGCACAGGCTATAGAGAGTGAGCAAGTGAAAGGAGATAAACAGAGGAAGGGATGAGAGGAGCCATTATTTGTATCTGCTCTTGATCTCAAGTAGGAAAGTGTAATTCATCATGTCTGACCTTTGATCTTTGGTTGGAATAAATGAGGGCTTAAAGGATAAAAGACTGCAGTTGCTCAATTTGTCGCTGATTATAATTGACATTAAACAAAATTATAGACATCCTTAAAGAGCAGCACATGAAACACTTGGGTAAATGAAGATACAGAGATACAAACTGTATGCCGACACTCCCCCCCCCCCCCCCAAATACAGTCAACAGACACTCCATATTGTTGTGTGCATTCATTATAGTCAGATGATACATGATAGAGATAGATACAGTATATAGTTCTATGACATATAGTTTATTAAAATTATTTTATTATTATAATATATAATATAATTACATAATGTTTTTGCATGTTTAGTTTATTTTTAAAAAGGCCTTTTTATACTGTACAGGCATACAGACATAGAGATTAGAGACAGGAAACGAGAGGCAGAGGAGTGGGGAGTGGATCGGAAAATGTCACAAGCTGGATTTGAGCTCGGGTCATCTGCACATAAGTGTCACCACACAAAATGTTGGAACAATGTTGGTGCACTAGCCTCCAGGTCACATCTCATATGTCAAACTTGCATTTGTTGTAGATTTGTCTCACTCCACCAAACTATTGTGGTGTAAATACAGTAGTTGCACTATGTTGCCAGTGCTATTTACACCTGATGTCAGAGAGTTACACTGATTCTTTATTCAGTACAATACTTTTCATATGATAACATTGTGAAATGTTCAAATTTAATGCATTAAGTAGAGTTACTTCCAACCTGGTCTCATGTCAAGTCATAACAATTCATACGAGATGGCAAAATAGTAAGAAAACAAGTTGGCTCATACAAAAACGTAAAACTCTTACTTCCATAAAGAAAAATAAATGAACAAACAAACAGTGATTATGTATACATGGATGCTAAAAAGCAGTTTATTGCTAGGAAAAAGTGCCATTCCCATTTATATATACTGTATAAGCGGCATACTCTTTTACGCCCTTATACATGCGGCTCGGTCAGTAAACAGCTTTCTCCACAGCAACATAATTTCCCCACAATGCTTGTGTAAATAACAGACATGCCATCTGAGAAAGACTTCACTATTTTATTCTCTGTTGCTTCGCTTTATTTCCAGATATTCCAGAATTGTTGCTGTGTTTGTTTACTTTCCATCACAATCTGCAGGGGAATTGTGCTGCAATAGTGGGGTTTTCCTCTAACGTAAAACTTTGGGATTCCCACAATGTTCGAGTGAATATGCGCAAATGTGAGGGACAGTCGATATTTAACATTGGTATGAATAAATGGGTATATTTTATAGTATATGTGATTTTCCCACTGTACTCCCATAAATTTAGTTCCCTATCTGTCACTCACTCGACATTGTGTCGATGTAGTGACACTAAGGGTCACTCTTGGGAGCCCAAGACACCTCTGGTCTTTGATAAAAGGCCAATGAAAATTGGCGAGTGGTATTTGCATGCCACTATCCCGGACATATGGGTATAAAAGGAGCTGGTATGCAACCACTCATTCAGATTTTCTCTTCAGAGCCCAACGGTCATGCTCACTGAGCTGAATTTCTACTGTTCATTCACCTCTGCTGGATCTGACAGCGCATTTCAGTGGCTTCTCCCTCGTCTGCACTGGTGCACTGCAGAGAACGCCCCTGGAGGCTTTGGCAGAAAAAAAAAGAGAGTATATTTTCTGAAACAGCTTTTTCCTCTGAAAGAGCTTTTTCCTCTAAAAGAGCGGCACACATGGAATGTCTTTTTAAAGATGCATCTTTTTAAAGATGCCTTTCCGATTGTGTGTTATTCCTGGTTGTGGTCGTTATCTCTCAACTTCGGATGGTCATGATAGCTGTCTTTTGTGTCTGGGAGCGACCCACACAGAGGCAGCGTTTGTGGATGGTTCATGTTCTCACTGCGAGAACATGACCATGGCAACATTGCAGTCACGGCTTGCTTTCGTAAAAAACCCCAGCGGCTCCCCGCCTCGGTCCTTCTACCTACAGGCAGCTAGCACTGGGGGCAATTTGGGGACCCCAATGGGATCGCCTCCGCCGGGTATCCCCCCGCAGACCTCCCATTCCCCAGCACACTCATCTGCCCCAGTCGGGCTTCCGGATGAGTCCGCCGGCTCGTCTCATGGCGAGTCTGGCCTCTTGTTCGGAGCCCGCAAAGATGATGAGCTCTCGAGCGCAGCATCGGAGAGCGGGTTTGTCCAGTCGGACGCAAAAGCCTCAGCTGGGCCCTCCCCCCTCGGGGACGATTGCCCAGTCACAGGCTGATGCTGAAATGACGGACATGCTTTCCCGGGCAGCCGCGAGCGTTGGGTTAGAGTGGAACCCTCCACTCTCCCCTGAACCCTCGCGGCTTGATGATTGGTTCCTGGGTTCGTGGTGCTGCTCAAAGCAGCCACGCCCCGCTCCAGTGCCTTTCTTCCAGGAAGTGCACGAAGAGCTGACAAAATCGTGGGAGGCACCTTTTACTGCCCGGCCCCGATTCCACAGTTCCCCCGCCCTCACTACCCTCGATGGCGGAGCAGCCAGGGGCTATACGGCGATTCCCCCGGTGGATAAGGTGCTCGCGGTGCACCTATGCCCGCAGAGCTCTGCCACCTGGCACGGACAACCTAAGCTCCCGTCCAAGCCATGTAGGCTCACGTCGTCCCTGACGGCTGAAGCCTACAGCACTGCTGGACAAGCCACCTCTGCCCTGCACGCCATGGCTCACCTGCAGGTCCACCAAGCCAAGGTGTTGAAAGAACTGCACGAGGGTATTTCCACCCCAGATTTGATGCAAGATTTGTGCTCGGCGACTGACCTCACTCTCCGAGCGACAAAGGTCAAGTGCGCGGTCTCTCGGGCAGATGATGGCCACATTAGTGGTCCAGGAGCACCACCTTTGGCTCAACCTGGTCGAGATGGGTGAGGCCGACAAGACACGGTTTCTTGCTGCCCCCATTTCCCAGGCTGGCCTATTCGGCGACACCGTCGAGGACTTTGCTCAGCAGTTCTCGGCGGTGAAGCAGCAGACGGAGGCTATCTGGCACATTCTGCCCCGGTGGAAAAGAGCAAGCTCCTCCCGGTTAAGAGCATCTCTTTTCTCAGTTTGGAGCTGGACTCAGTCTCTTTGACAGCGCGCCTTACGAACGAGTGCACCCAGTCGGTGCTGAACTGTTTGAAGGCGTTCAAACAGCAAACAGCGGTTCCACTGAAACTTTTTCAGAGGCTCCTGGGGCATATGGCATCCTCAGCAGTAGCCACCCCGCTCGGGTTGATGCATATGAGACCGCTTCAGCACTGGCTTCAGACTCGAGTCCCTAGATGGGCATGGTGTCATGGGACACATTGCGTGGTCATCAAGCCGGTCTGTCACCATCTTTTCAGCCCTTGGACCGACCTCTCGTTTCTACGGGCAGAACTGGTCTCCAGGTACATCGTGGTCACGACAGACGCCTCCAAAAACGGCCTATGGATGGGCCCGCGACTGCATTGGCACATCAACTGCCTCGAGTTGTTGGCAATTCTGCTCACCCTGCGGAGGTTTCAGCCGTTGATCCAGGGCAAACACGTGTTAGATCAGACAGACAACACGGCAATGGTAGCATATGTCAACCGCCAAGGCGGTCTGCGCTCTCATTGTATGTCACAACTCGCCCCCCGTCTCCTCCTCTAGAGTCAGCAGCACTTCAAGTCGCTGCAAGCCACTCACATCCCAGGCAACCTCAACACTTCAGCGGATGCACTGTCACGGCAGGTTACCCTCAGGGGAGAGTGGGGACTCCACCCTCAGGTGGTCCAGCTGATTTGGAGTCGATTCGGACAGGTACAGGTGGACCTATTTGCCTCCCAAGAATCCTCCCACTGCCCGCTCTGGTACGCCCTGACCGAGGCCCCCCTCGGCATAGACGCGCTGGCACACAGCTGGCCCCCTGGCCTGTGCAAATATGCTTTTCCCCCAGTGAGCCTACTTGCACAGAATTGTTTACATGGCCACATAAGCCACGTTCTCCAGGAGAAACAGGTGTGTTCAACTGCTTTCTCTCAATCCCTTAAGTGGCATAAGGAAAACAGCGTTCTCGTTTACATGACATTTCAGAATGTCACCTACTTGGCAAATTCCCCTGAGGAAGGACCTTCTTTCTCAGGGACAGGGCACCATCTGGCACCCGTGACCAGACCTCTGGAATCTCCATGTCTGGCCACTGGACCTGTGGTGGTAGACACGATCACTCAGGCTAGGGCCCCATCTACGAGGTGCCTGTATGCCTTTAAGTGGTGTCTGTCTGCTAAGTGGTGTTCTTCCCGACGGGAAGACCCCCAGAGATGTGCAGTCAGATCAGTGTTTTCCTTCCTGCAGGAGAGGTTGGAAGGGAGGCTGTCCCCTTCCACCTTGAAGGTGTATGTTGCCGCCATAGCAGCACACCACTACACAGTCGTCGGTAAGTCCTTAGGGAAGCACGATCTGATCATCAGGTTCCTAAGAGGCGCCAGGAGGCTGAATCCCTCCAGACCGCGCCTCATTCCCTC
This sequence comes from Myxocyprinus asiaticus, assembly GCF_019703515.2. NCBI lineage: Eukaryota > Metazoa > Chordata > Actinopteri > Cypriniformes > Catostomidae > Myxocyprinus > Myxocyprinus asiaticus. The sequence continues at coordinate 18,014,408 of NC_059370.1, read as the reverse complement.
ATGGGACCTCTCTGTAGTTCTTCAGGGTCTACAGAGAGCCCCCTTTGAGCCTTTGCAGTCAGCTGAGCTTAAGGCACTCTCCTTGAAGACTGCCCACCTGACTGCGCTCACTTCCATCAAGAGGGTAGGAGACCTGCAAGCGTTCTCTGTCAGTGAAACATACCTGGAGTTCAGTCCGGGCTACTCTCACGTGAACCTGAGACCCCGACCGGGCTAAGGGTTCCCACGACTCCTTTTAGGGACCAGGTGGTGAACCTGCAAGCGCTGCCTCAGGAGGAGGCAGACCCAGCCCTGTCGTTGCTGTGTCCGGTGTACGCTTTCCGCATCTATTTGCATCACACACAGAGCTTTAGGATCTCTGAGCAGCTCTTTGTCTGCTTTGGTGCACAGCAGAAAGGAAGCGCTGTCTCCAAGCAGAGGATCGCCCACTGGCTCATTGACGCCATAACTATGGCATATCACGCCCAGGACATGCCGCCCCCGGTAGGGCTATGCGCCCATTCTACCAGGGGTGTAGTGGCCTCCTGGGCCCTGGCTAGGGGTGCCTCTCTAACAGACATTTGCAGAGCAGCAGGCTGGGCAACACCCAACACCTTTGCAAGGTTCTACAACCTCCGGGTGGAACCAGTTTTGTGCCAGGTAGTGGCACGCAATACAAGCGGATAAGCCCGGGATAGCCGGCCGGGTGTATCGCTTGCACATAGCACCTTCCACCTCCTTTTGAGCTGAAGATGTGCGCCATTAATTCCCAGTAGTGTTCACAAACTTTGTTCCCTGGTTGACTTCCTCCGAGCCCTGTGGCAGTCAAGTTTTTGGAGAGACTCGCTGCCGGCCCAGTACACATGCTAACTAAGAGTCCTGTTCTGGAGTAGGTGCTCCGCATGTGGCGGTTCCCTGTAAGGCTAACCCCATGCGATGTATATCTTCCGCTAATTCGTTTCCCTGTTGGCAAACTGCGTCTTCCTAGTCTCCATGTTTGTAGTAACTCCTCCCCCATTGGGTAGGATCTACCTTGAAGATTCTCCACATGGTCAGATAGACCATGTGACATATTCTTCCACTTAAATACCCCCCCCCTCTCTTTGAGTGAGGTGTGGTCTCCGCGGTGTCTTCCCCTTGGGAGGGACACCCCCCCCCCGACTAGATCTGGCGGCCCAGTCGGATAATCCCCCTTCTTTTTTAGGGAGTGGAAAAAAAGAAGGGGAAAAGAGGCCACGACTGGGTTAGCCTGTCTCTATCTTTTGGGTAGTCGACTTGTCCCCAAAGGGCCGTTCGACACTTATAACTATGTTGGGGGAGGTTACGTGTCAACCTGGTGTGCTGGCTACGAGGCACACAGTGGTCTGCCCACCACACACCGGCAGTTCACGTAACACAGTTCAGCCAGTTGTGGCGTTTCGTATAGGGACCCCTAGTGTCACTACATCGACACAACGTCGAGTGAGTGACAGATAGGGAATGTCATGGTTACTTGCGTAATCTCCATTCCCTGATGGAGGGAATGAGACGTGTGTCCCTCCTGCCACAACGCTGAACTACCCGCTGAAATGGCCGGACCTTGTCTCGGCTCCTCAGCATAAAACCTGAATGAGTGGATGCATACCAGCTCCTTTTATACCCGTATGTCCGGGGGAGTGGCATGCAAATACCACTCGCCAATTTTCATTGGCCTTTTATCAAAGACCAGAGGTGTCTCGGGCTCCCAAGAGTGATCCCTAGTGTCACTACATCGACACAACGTCTCGTTCCCTCCATTAGGGAACGGAGGTTACACAAGTAACCATGACAAATTCTTTCCACTGTGTTGACTTGATGTTGGGCTCCAGGGCTTCTATGACATTTGTTATCTGGTCTGTTCACGCATATGCACACTCCTTAAAAACCTGTAAGAATGCCACTTATTTGTTTACATGGCCACATAAGCCACGTTCTCCAGGAGAAACAGGTTTGTTCAACTGCTTTCTCTCAAACCCTTAAGTGGCATAAGGAAAACAGTGTTCTCGTTTACATGACGTTTCAGAATGCTGCTTTCTGCAAAAACCCTGCAATAAACCGTTTTCTTAAGTGCATGTAAATGTGATCAATGTTTTTCAAACATTTCCAAAGTTAGCCCCTAATCCAAACCTAAACCTAACGATAAAGTCTAACTCCTTACCCAAACCCTAAATCATGATTTAATAGGAACATCACTGTCATGTACCATGCAAGAAAGAAAACATTAGGGTTTAGAATGAGACAAGGGTATGTAGTACACCAGTAGTTCATATTGAATTATTAAATTTGAAATGAGTAAGAAAATTTGTTCACTGACGTTTCCTTTCTTAATCAAAGTGTTGGATAGTAGGCTAGCAAACATTTGATGCCTGTGTTGTATAATTTTGAAATTCTGTTTGTTGATTGGTTGGTCTCTATGGTATTTATTATTTTTTTTTACCTTTTCGTACAAGCCAAGTCGTACTATTTCTTAAGATTTCGCCATCTCGTACAAATAATCACGAGTTGTCATGAGACCACATTATTGCTTCCGGTTAGGACATGTTGTCACACTGGCAATTTTTAACATCTTCCTATTATTCCAGTTAGGATAGTACTGGAGTCTAAAAAATAAGCAAAGCAAATTAAAGCCTTGAAATCACCAAGTGACTCAGTCATCATGAGCTTTCTTGGCACCGCTGTGCGCACTCTCCAGTGACCTTTCCATGACCTTTCTCTAAAGAAACAACAATTTGGCCAAATTAAGAGGCAGCAAATTCACAAACTGCAGGGCACCCAGCCATGATTTATTTTCTTCTGCAGAGTCTCCTATTTTGTAACCACAGAGATTAGTGATACTGCTGTGAAACACCATTTTCAGTGTTTATTTGCCTATATACTTGTTTATAGAGAGATAGTTTGGCAGTTTTAGGAGATTATCAGCAGACACATCAAGCTACAAGCGGCAAAATATTTTGTTAGTCTCTGAGATGCAATACTCAAAGATGGGATCATGGTTTGTGTGTAATGCAGAAATGAGGACAAGGGTTTAGGAGGTAAAAGTCAAGAAAATGAAAGATTGTGCCTGCTAATCTGAGTTCTTCATCTCGGAGAAGTATTTTGATACAAAATGTTGTCACATTTGATGAAATGAAATAAATAACATTTAGAAGTTGTTTATGAGAGATGATTCATGAAGTTGTGAGCCGCAAGATTTTACTCAAACATTACACTTTCTCTGCCCTAGCATACATCTCTCTCTAAGTTATTGGCACATTTTTTTTTTTAATTACACAAATATTGAAGGCTCTCTAATAAAACATTGTTTTTCCCCCTATTTTTACAAATTTTCCAGTCAATCTTTCATTCAGAATTCTGCTTCTCCATCCATCCCTTGTTCAGTAATGCAGTGTTTCGGTCCACAGGGATGCATCTTTTTCTTCACGAGATGCCAGAATGGCAGGGTATAAAGACATGCACACAGAACTGTCTTTAAACAGCAGCGGCCATATGTGCATTGACATATGCTGCCGAGAACGTGTGCCACATCTGAAAGTGTGAAAAAGAGAGAAAGCAGGAGGGAATGATGGAACAAAGGCGAGAGAGTGGGCAGATGGCATTTCAGATCGTGTTATGGGTACGTGGCATTGCAGAAAGTCCCTGTTGTTGGCCAAGCATGATTTGAAAGGGTGGACGAATCACTTAGGGAAACAGTAAACAGTGTTTTTAGAGGAATGATGCAGATTTGTGCTGACACACAAACAGAAACGAGAGTTTTTGTGTGTTTGCAAATAGGACAGTGGTGTGCGGAAGTCCTAAGAGAGGTTTTAATTATGAAGCAAAGGGAGGATTTTTTCCAACTTATTTTGATGTAAGACTTAGTATTTTTTCAAGCAGGGTGCTTTGTTATTTAAAACATCTTGGTTACTGATGTAACCTCTGTTCCCTGACACAAGGTCTCGTTCCCTGTCTGTCACTCATTTGAAGTTGTGTCAATATAGTGACACTAGGGGTTCCTATAGGAAACGCTGCAGGCGCTGAACCGTGTCATGAGGTACAGAAGAGTGGACATGGGCAAGCTGCTGTGTGCCTCGCAGCGAGTGGTGAACCACGCCATGACCTTCCAACAAGTTAGGTAAGGCGTCTCCCTAGTTCCGTTAAGGGGAGAGGAGGCACTTACCAAAGTAGGCTACCAGCGGTGCCTTTCCTGATTTGCTATCAAGTAATTTCCTGCCGAGCACTTTCTAGAATAACGCTGGGAAGTGCTCTTCCCTCTCCAGGAGGGGGAGCACTACGGAGACCACATCCTACCGGAGGGAGTTTAACATGTGGGGAATACCTCACATGGACTTACCAATGGGGAAGTTCACATATGGAATGATACCACCGGAGGACCATATCTACAGAGAGGGTACGCAGCAACAGTGGCCGAGGCAGAGAAAGCTCTGGTGAGGGGAAACACAGGGTTCACCTAAGGGGAAACCTATCAGTGGAAACTCATCATACGGGATTACCAAAGGGGAATCACCATGCATGGAGCACTAAGCCCAAGCACACGGGCTCACCTGAAAAGGAGCATACCATGAGTACTGGGCCCGGTGCCATTACACCTCCACCGAGTTCATCACCGAACAGTGCTTAAGAATTAAAGAGGCATCCGGATTTCACCAGATACGGGGAACTGTTGTGGACAAAAAGGCGCATATTATCACCTCTGAAAAAGGGGAAAGGCGCAATGCAAGCGGTACACCCAACCTACCTGCTTTTACCGCCTAACACTCTGGTCAAAACCGGGTCTATAAGTAGGTTATAAAACCTCGCAAAGGTATTGGGTGTAGCCCAACCCGCAGCTCTGCATTTGTCTGCTAGAGAGGCCCCCCTTGCCAGTGCCCAGGAGGATGCAACACCTCTAGTGGAGTGCTCCCAGACACCCAAGGGGCACGGCAAGTCCTGAGATTGGTATGCAAGAGAAATGGCATCCACAATCCAATGGGCTAGCCTCTGCTTGGAGACAGCTTTCCCCTTCTGCTGTCCTCCTAAACAGACAAAGAGCTGCTCCGAGCATCTAAAGCTCTGCGTGCAGTCCAGATAGATGCACAGGGCACGAACTGGACACAGCAACTACAAGGCCGGGTCTTCCTCCTCTGAAGGGAGCGCTTGCAGTTTCAACACCTGGTCCTGAAAAGGAGTGGTGGAAACTTTGGGCACATAACCGGGCTTGGGTCTCAAGATCACGTGAGAGTGTGCCGGCCCGAACTCCAGACATTCGCTGGTGACAGAGAGCGCCTGCAGGTCCCCCACCCTCTTGATGAAAGTGAGCACCACCAGGAGGGCCGTCTTCAGAGACAAAGTGCTAAGCTCAGCCTGCTCCAGGGGCTAAAAGGGGGCTCTCTGTAGGGCAGGTAGGACCACAGAGAGATCCCAAGAGGGAATCAGGTGCGGTCTAAGAGGATTCAACCTCCTGGCGCTCTTGAGGAACCTGTTGATCAGGTCGCGCTGTCCAGTGTATCGTGGTAAGCTGCTATGGCAGCCACATACACTTTCAGGGTAGAGAGAGATAGCCATCTCTCCAGCCCTTCCTGAAGGAAAGACAGCACAGACCACAAGAGTGGACCTCATCCGGCCCATGGCGCGCACCATGACTTTCACAGGTCGGTCGCAGTATGCAGATCCTGCATCATCCCTGGGTTGGTTATACCCTCGAGCAGATCGTTCAGTGCCTTGGCCTGGTGGACCTGCAGGACAACCATGGCGTGCAGGGCGGAAGCAGCCTTGTAAGCCTTCGTCATTAATGAGGAAGAGAACTTACAGACCTTGGAAGGGAGCCTTGGTCGGTCGCGCCAGGTGGTTGCGCCCTGCGGGCATAAATGCACCGCTACAGTGTGCTCTACATGGGGGAGCTCGACATATCCCTTAGCCGCTCCACCGTCGAGGGTAGTCAGAGCGGATGAGCCCGCGAAGCATGTTTGGGCAGAAAAATGTGCCTTCCACGACTTCGTTAACTCCTCATGCACTTCCGGGAAGAAAGGCACCATGGAGGGGTGCAGCCGTGAGTTGCACTCCGAGCCCAGAAACCAATCATCCAGCCATGAACGCTCAGGGCAGGGTGGAGGGTTCCACTTCAGCCTGATGATCGCAGCTGCCCGGGCAAGCACGGCTGCCATCTCAGCGTCCGCCTCATCCTGTGCTCTACCGCCCATGGGCGGGAGCTCAGAAGATTAATCTGCTTCCAATAGCAGAAGCCCACCCTCCGATGCTGTGACCTAAAGCTCATCCTCGTCGCGAGCCGCGAACGACACATTAAACCCGCCCTGAGGCAGACCGCCTGCATCGCTCTACAGCTCTTCTGGATAGAACGAGCGTGCTAGGGGATGGGAGGTCTGTGGGGGCTGGGCCGGCGGAAACGCTCCCATGTCCACATCCAGATCGCCCACGTTGCTTGCCGACCCGGCCGGCTGAGCGTCAGCCCAGGACGGACCAGGTTGGGGAGCAGCCACAGTGGCTCCTTGCTTCATGAAGCAGGAAGAGAGCCGCGACCACAACGTTCTCATGGGCATGTTCTCGCAATGAGAACACGACCCTTCCACGTAAGCCGCCTTGGCGTGCTGCCACCCAAGCACTCGAGACAGATTTCATGGTTATCTGGAGGGGAGAGATAATGGCCATATCCAGTAGCGCAAACGCAGAAGGACATCTTTAAAAGACAGCAACCATTTGCGCGAGCTCTTTTAGAAGAAAATATACTCTATTGAATATACTCTTTTAGCACCCGCAGACTCAGCTGCTGAAGCACGAAGGGGAAGCACAACACTCAGCCGTGCGAGGGTGACCACTGATATGCGGCGTAAGAATCCAGCAGCATAGCGAAAGTTGAGAGGACGAACACAACATGCATTCAGCTCCGAAGAAAAAGTCTTAATGAGTGGTGCATGCCATCTCCTTTTATACCCGTATGTCCGGGGTGGAGAATGGCATGCAAATTCCACTCGACAATTCTCATTGGCCTTTTCTATTTTAAGCAAAGGTGATTAGGGTTTGATCTTGAGAGCCTCAGTGTCACTACATCGACACAACGTCGAGTGAGTGATAGACAGAGAACTATAATTATGTTATAAGGCCAATTGAACCATAACTGCCAATCACAATTATTAGATGTTCTTCAGAGCAGATCCTAAAACAGAGCTGTTGTATTATGCAAAACAAAATAGACCCAACTTAGACTAACATTTTATTGCTCACAATTTGTTCTTTCATAGTTTAAGGGAATTGTTTCATTTAAATGTCGACGTTGTATCTGCTGTTTCATCTAAACTTCCTTAGGAAAAACAATAATAAGCACAAATTGAGACTATGGAAAGATATAAAGTTAATGTGGATAGCATAGCTCAGATAATGAGGTCTTGGAAGAATTTGATGAGAAATGTGTGATTTCCGGTCTTGGGGAAGCAGTTTTGAAACTAATTTCCCAGCTACACATACAGTACATGACTAAGTTCAGGCATGAAACTCTGAATGGAACAAGCTGATAGGTTCTTTAAACTTGTTATCTGTTAGCCAATCAGCTTGCTCACAAGTAATATTTCAAGGAATGGTGTTGTGGTGCGAGGAATGGCAGCCACTGGAGTTTTTGGTGTCCCCCTAGCCGGTGGAGTTTTTATGTATACATCTGTGTTGGTTTATATTTTTTTTATTTATTTATTTTAATTTACTTTATTTTTTTTAAATTCCTTCACCTGTACTTCTTGTCTTTATGACTCAGTGATTGTATTCATACATTGCTGGATCTGTGTAATTTTGTACATCTTATTGAACATTTATATTGAAACTTCTGTTTTTCAATAAAAACAATCCACAGTTTCAGCACAATGTGTGGACTTTGTAAATTGGGAGTACAGCGGGAGGAGGGGTAGAAAATCGGGAGAAACCCGGTAAAATCGGGAGTGTTGGCAAGTATGTTCCAAGGGTTTCATGACTGTACTTAAAGTAGCTAAACAACAGTCAAGCTACTCTTTAAAAAAAAAAAAAAAAAAAAAAAAAATATATATATATATATATATATATATATATATATATATATATATATATATATATATAATAATTTTTGCTACATTATAAGTAAATAAAAAAAGTATTTAACAATACTGGAGTTTCAATTAGAAAATATTTTTAACATAAATGTCAGATATACTGGTGTGGATGTATGACAATCACCTTATTGTCACTGTAAATAAATAAATATGGTAGCATTTAACAACAAGAGTGACAAAATTAAATCAAATGGAGTTAATTAACAGAGGTTCGGGAGGAGCATGTTAATTTTAATCTGACAAATCACAGCCCAAGAGCAGGAGTATATAAGCCGCTGCTTACCTGCTTCCCGTGACAACTCTCCTGAAATGAGGGTCTTTCCAGCATTCGGCCCCCTCATTTCCCACGAACAGACCCAGGCAGACGGATCATCGGATGCAACTTCCCTGCAAAGCATTCGGCTTCACCAGAACAGCTCTTCCATCCAAACAGTCTCATTATTCAACAGAAGCTGCCACAGCAGCTTTGTTTTTTAGCAGTATTGACGGCTACCACGTTAAGTGTATGTATATATATATATTATTATTATTATTATTATTATTATATATTTTTTTTTTTACCCTGCCTGTCTTTCTATGCTCCATTCGATGAAGCAGTTTACAGCGCAAAGTTGCTGCCGCAAACTGGTTGCTCCTGCACTTTAAAAATGTGAAACAACTCTCTATAACTGCTAATGTTCTCTTACCTAAACTTTCCACCCGGAAAGCAGTGCCAGCTGCCTCTGCGAACGGGCGCCATTCCGGCTTCATGCCTCTGTCTGAACAGACACGAGCCGAATTTGGCTCCGCAAGAGGCGGATCATGTGCCGCGTTACAACTCATTCATAATCATTCTACAACGTGTCTCGCTTCCTCTCAGCATTATTGACATATATTGACGTATGTTGTACAGCAGGGGGCAGTCATACTCCTAGGGAGCAAATGACCACAAGTGTATCCTTCAGCAATGACTGCAAGTCCATTTCTCCTGCATATCTGCATGCAGTACAGAGCCAAAGCTCTTATTTCTCAGATCATTTTATGCAGTTTTTCACATTGTTTATTAAGACATACTATATTTCCCAGCACATTTCTCTTGCATTTCTGTATGCAGTGCAGAGCTGCAACTCAACGCATTTCTAGATATTTCACTCCTATTGTTATGTGATGCATTTCCTATGCAAGATGTATACTGTTCTACAGACGACAGTTATACTCCTAGGAGTAAATGGCCTCAAGTTAATCCTTCAATGATGATAGCAAGTCCATACATATCTGCATGCATTACAGAGCCAAAGCTCTTATTTCTCAGATCATTTTATGCTGTTTTTTTTTTTTTCCACATTGTTTATTAAGATGTACTGTATTTCCCAGCGCATATCTCCTGCATTTCTGTATGCAACTCCCGTTCGACCGCAATGCAGGCTCTCCCGTCCGAAACGCAGTATGAGCTCTCCTGTTCGAGTGCAGTGGTGGTGCAATAAACTTAAGAGCCTTTTTAGCTTTTCCCGTTAACCGTGGCATTGGCATTTCCTTTGCTCGTGGTCGAAATGAGCCCGACACACAATAAGGTGTGCCTAAATGTGATAAATTATGTGTGCCCTATTTGATACTGCAGCCACAGTGCTCCACCAGATAATGTGCTGCAGTGCCTGCCCACGCTTGATACTGTTGCAGCATTGCCCCTTTCACATTTTGATACTGCCGCAGCAGTGCCCTGCCATGACAAACATAATAAAATTGTATTCTTAACTAAACTTTCACTTCCCTCAAAACTGCATATAAACGTAATTGACACGTTTTCCATAACTAACCTTTTGCTTCCCTTACAGACGAATATAAAGGTACATATTCCTAACTAATATTTGCTCCCCCTACAGGTAAGTACAAACTAACTTTTGCTTCCCTTACAGGTGTTGATGATTCTAATGAAGTCTTTTGTGCTCTAATTAATACTGCAGCAACAGTGCCCCGCCATGACAAATGTAATAAAGTTGTATTCTTAACAAAATATTTGCTTTCCTCAAAGCTGCATATGAACATAATTGACACGTTTTTCCATAACTAACCTTTTGCTTCCCTTACAGACGTATATAAAGGTAATACATTTACGTATTTCTAACTAACCATTTGCTCCACTGTAGGTAAGTACAAACTAACCTTTGCTTCCATTACAGGTGTTAATAAATCTAATGAAGTCTTTTGTGCCCTAATCGATACCACAGCAACAGTGCCCCACCCATACCAATTGTGTGTACACAAGTGTTAATATTTTCTCCACAGGCGCTTTCAATGTCTAAGTTCCATACTTTCATAGAAGTGCATCTACAGCAATGGAAACACAGCAACGCTTCCACAGGAGCTCCTTCACTATGCCCCCAAATACTCAATCCACTGCCGCAGCAGTGCTTTAAACTCCGCTCCCGCAGAAGGCCCACTTTACTACCATAGCAGCTTTTTTACCATGCTTCCACCGAAGCCTTTTTTGTCTTCGCTTCTCAGCAGCTGCAGCTAGCATTACAGGAGATAGCGGTCACCACCACCACCTCTTCTCAAAGCACCATATTTCCCTATCTGTGGGTAGTCTATTGAGTGAGGCTACCCCTGCAAACAAGCCCCGTTCCTCTCGTTCTCATTTTCCCTGTTCGATTGCTTGCTGGGCTTAATTGTTCGAATGCTGTGAACGCTCTCTCTATGGAGCAGTCTCCCGTTCAAATCGCAGTGTGAGCCCTCCCTTTCGAACACAACGTGAGCCAACTAGCGCTCACTTTCCCCGTTCAACTGCTTGCTGGGCTTACCTGTCCGAATGCCGTGAGCGCTCTCTCTCTCTATGAAGCAGTCTCCCTTTTGAATTGCAGTGTGAGCCCTCCCTTTCGAGCACAAAGCGAGCCTTCTCCCAGTTCGACTGCTTGCTGTGTTTACCTGTTTGAATGCCATGAGAGCTCTCTCTTTATAGAGCAGTCTCCCGTTAGAATTGCAGTGTGAGCCCTCCCTTTTGAACGCAGCACGACCAACTAGTGCTCACTCTACCTGTTCGACTGCTTGCTGGGCTTACCCGTTTGAATGCTGTGAGCACTCTCTCTTTATAGAGCAGCCTCCCATTCAAATCACAGTGTGAGCCCTCCCTTTTGAACATAGTGTGAGCCTTCTCCCCATTCGACTGCTTGCTGGGCTTACCCGTTCAAATGCTGTGAGTGCTCTCTCTCTATAGAGCAGTCTCCCATTCAAATCGCAGTGTGAGCCCTCCCTTTCGAACACAGCACGAGCCAACTCTCATTTTCACCTTCCCTGTTCGCATACCGTGAGCACTTCTATGATGAGTTGTGGTCTCTCATTCGAATCGCAGCGTAGCCCTCTTGACCAGCAATCGTACAATGATGCACCTTCAAACAAATGCATATAGCACTCCCTCTGTACATTTTTTTTTTGAGGGAAACAATTCAGAAGCATCCACCAAGCCAATTTATCAAATAGAATTGTTGCTGGCTTGCTGTCCTAAATACTTACTGCCATAGTCATGGTACTGTTATTTCATCTTAATGCCTTTTTGGCGGTAATCAGGACTCGAGTCGAGTCTCGAGCTCCGAGCCCTCCAGTATATGGACAGCAAGCCAAATAGGTTTACTGCTTCAACACAAGATTACATTAACATACAAACTACTGAAATGGAGTTAATTAACAGAGGTTCGGGAGGAGCATGTTAATTTTAATCTGACAAATCACAGCCCACGAGCAGGAGTATATAAGCCGCTGCTTACCTGCTTCCTGTGACAACTCTCCTGAAATCCCACCTCCACCCCATCTCCACCTATTCTCTAGATTCATTATCTAAGTAAGTAAAGTCCGGGGGGGTAATCAGAACTCGAGTCGAGTCTCGAGCTCCGAGCCCTCCAGTATATGGACAGCAAGCCACATACGTTTACTGCTTCAACACAAGATTACATTAACATACGAACTACTGAAACTTAATAAATGTATACTTAATATAAATTAATAAAATTAGAAAATAACATATTTTATAGGTGTGTTTGATAACCCTACACTCTATGCTGCTACTCATTGGAAAACTAACACTACTAAATAGTGTTAAGTTAGTAGCGTTGCTACTTTTAGTTATTTTTAGTCTTGCTCACCAACACTGGTGATTTCATAGTGAAATCTTTGGTTTCCTGTCTGTCACTCACTCGATGTTGTGTCGATGTAGTGACACTAGGGGTCACTCTTGGGAGCCTCAAACACCTGCTTTTTTGAAAAAAGGCCAATGAGAATTGGCGAGTGGAATTTGCATGCCACTCCCCCGAACATACGGGTATAAAAGGAGCTGGTATGCATCCACTCATTCAGATTTTCTCTTCGGAGCCGAGTGGTTGTAGTCAGTGCACATTTCAGCGGCTTCTCCCCCTCTGCACCCATGGAGTGCAGGAAATCACTACCCTTCTGCGCAAGGGCGTGATAGAGCCTGTCCCTCCAGCCGAGATGAAGAAAGAGTTCTACAGCCCTTACTTCATCATACCGAAGAAAGGCGATGGGTTGCGACCAATCCTGGACCTGCGAGTACTGAACCGGGCTTTGCACAGGCTCCCGTCCAAGATGCTGACGCAAAAATGCACTTTAACGAGCATCCGGCATCAATATTGGTTCGCAGCAGTAGACTTGAAGGATGTGTACTGCCACATCTTGGTCTTATTTCGACACAGACCCTTCCTGCGGTTTGCCTTCGATGGCCAGGCATACCAGTACAAGGTCCTCCCCTTCGGCCTGTCCTTGTCCCCTCGCATATTCACGAAGGTCGCTGAGGCAGCCCTTTCCCCGCTAAGGGAAGTGGGCGTCCGCATCCTCAACTATCTCAATGATTGGCTAATCCTAGCTCACTCTCGAGAGTTGCTGTGTGCACACAGTGACCTCGTGCTCTGTCACCTCAGCCGACTGGGGCTTTGGGTCAACTGGGAAAAGAGCAAACTCTCCCCGGTTCAGAACATCTCTTTTCTCGGTTTGGAGTTGGACTCAGTCTCGATGACAGCACGCCTCATGAACGAGAGTGCGCAGTCGGTGCTGAACTGTCTGAAGGCATTCAGACGGAGGACAGCGGTTCCACTGAAACTTTTTCAGAGGCTCCTGGGGCATATGGCATCCTCAGCAGTGGCCACACCGCTTGGGTTGATGCATATGAGACCGCTTCAGCACTGGCTTCAGACTTGAGGCCCGAGATGGGCATGGCGCTGTGGGACACATCACGTGACCATCACGTCAATCTGTCGCCACCTCTTCAGCCCTTGGACCGGCCTTGCATTTCTATGGGCAGGGGTTCTCCTAGAGCAGGTCTCCAGGTGTGTCATAGTTACAACAGATGCCTCCAAGATGGGCTGGGGCACTGTATGCAACAGGCACACAGCCACCGGCTCCTTGACTGGCCCGCGGCTGCGTTGGCAAATCAATTGCCTAGAGTTGTTGGCAGTACTGCTCGCCCTGCGTAGGTTCCAGCCGTTGATCCAGGGCAAGCACGTGTTGGTCTGGATGGACAACACAGCGACGGTAGCATACATCAACCGTCAAGGTGGTCTACGCTCCCGTTGCATGTCACAACTCGCCCACCGTCTCCTCCTCTGGAGTCAACAGCACCTCAAGTCGCTACGAGCCACTCACATCCCAGGCGACCTCCACCTTGAAGGTGTATGTAGCCGCTATTTCAGCTCATCATGATGCAATAGATGGTAAGTACTTGGGGAAGCACGACTTGAACATCAGGTGCCTGAGAGGTGCTAGGAGGATGAATCCCTCCAGTCCGCACCTCGTTCCCTCATGGGACCTCTCTGTAGTCCTTCGGGGTCTACAGGGAGCTCCCTTTGAGCCCTTGGAGTCAGCTGAGCTTAAGGCACTCTCTTTGAAGTCTGCCCTCCTGACTGCGCTCACTTCCATCAAAAGGGTAGGGGACCTGCAGGCGTTCTCTGTCAGCGAATCGTGCCTGGAGTTCGGTCTGGGTTACTCTCACGTGATCCTGAGACCCCAACCGGGCTATGTGCCCAAGGTTCCCACGACCCCTTTTAGGGATCAGGTGGTGAACCTGCAAGCTCTGCCCCAGGAGGCAGACCCAGTCTTGGCGTTGCTGTGTTCATGTGCAAGCCTTACGCATCTATTTGGCACGCAGGGCCTTAGAAGCTTTGGTGGACAGTGGAAAGGAAGCGCTGTCTCCAAACAGAGGATCTCCCACTGGGTCATTGACGCCATCGTGATGACATATCAGGCTCAGGACGTGCCACCCCCTGTGGGGTTACGAGCCCGCTCTACCAGGAGTGTGGTGGCCTCCTGGGCCCTGGCTAGTGGCGCCTCTTTGGCAGACATCTGCAGAGCAGCGGGCTGGGCAACACTCAACACCTTTGCGAGGTTCTATAATCTCTGGGTTGAGCCGGTCTCATCCTGTGTATTGGCAGGCATGAGCAGGTAAGTTCCAGGACAGCTGGCCGGGTGTACCGCTTGCGCATAGCACCTTTCCTCTCCCTTGAGGTGAGGTCTCAGTCGTGTTCACAGACTGTGATCCCTGGATGACTTTCCTCCTTAGCCCTCTGGCAGTTGAGTTTGTGGAGAAACTCGCTGACCGGCCCAATACGTGCGCTAATGAGCCCCTGTACTGAAGTAGGTGCTCCACATGTGCTGGTTCCCCGAAGGCGACCCCATGTGATATTTTCCGCAAAATCGTTTCCCTGTTGGCAAACTGCGTCTTCCTTGGGCAGAGGCCCCTCTGCCCCCGATCGCCATGCTCTGTAGAAACTCCTACCCCTTTGGGTAGGACCTACCATGGGACCTCTCCACATGACATACTTCCGACAAGACTTGGTAAGACCATGTGACGTATTCCATTACCCCCCCCCCCCCCTTTGGGCAGGGTGTGGTCTCCACAGTGTCTTCCCCTTGGGAGGGATACCCCCCCCAATGCAGACACTTATGGCTACCAGTCAGTTAACAAATTCCACTCTTTGGGGAGAAAAGAGAGGGAAAGAGGCCTCGGCTGGGCTAGCCTGTCCCTATAGTTGGGCAGTCGACTTGTTCCTGATGGACCGTTCTACACTCATAAGAGCGTTGGGGGAGGTTACGTGATGGCCTGGTGTGCTGGCTACGAGGCACACAGCGGTCTGCCCGTCACACACCACCAGTTCACGTAACACAGTTCAGATAGTTGTGGCGTTTTGTGTAGGGACCCGTAGTGTCACTACATTGACACAACGTCGAGTGAGTGACAGATAGGGAACGTCCTGGTTACTTTTGTAACCTCTGTTCCCTGATGGAGGGAATGAGACGTTGTGTCCCTCTTGCCACAACGCTGAACTACCCGCTGAAATGGCCAGGACCTGGTCTCGGTTCCTCAGCACAAAACCTGAATGAGTGGTTGCATACCAGCTCCTTTTATACCCGTATGTCCGGGGGAGTGGCATGCAAATTCCACTCGCCAATTCTCATTGGCCTTTTTTAAAAAAAGCAGAGGTGTCTGGGGCTCCCAAGAGTGACCTCTAGTGTCACTACATCGACACAATGTCTCGTTCCCTCCATCAGGGAACGGAGGTTACGAAAGTAACCAGGACGTTTTTAATGTAACTGCAGACTTTGGTTTCTTGGCAAATTTGAGCACAGTGTGTGACATACTGAAACTCAAGAGGAGACACAAATGAGATTACCAGTGACTTTCTTTCTAAAAAGAAAACAAAATCTCAGAAACAAGCATTTTAAACAAAAGTACCCAATTGATCTCCATTTAGTCTCATCTAACTATATTCTTTGTCTTGTGTCACCTGCACTAGCATTCACCATATAACCGGAAAGTGAAAAGAAAGTAATATTTTCATAATTTCAACAACAGATAATTTGCAGCCCCAGAAAAGTGAAGATAAACATATGGTGTATTGTTATTTCATAAGTTGCTAATAAGGATTTATGCACCCCACTCAGGTGTAGTAACACCAGGCAGTACGCTCATACATCATAAGTGTGTCATCCCTGATCCACCGACCTTGATGAGGGAAACTATCAAGCACATGAAGGGACTGCAATTTGGGTTTGAATTAAATATTAAAGAATGCCTCCACGGACGCAGCCCCACAAAACAACCTTAGATTTGTGTCTGCTCTCTGTTGCCTGGGTACATTTACTTGTGTGTGTGCGTGTGTGTGTGTGTGTGTGTGTGTGTGTGTGTGTGTGTGTAACGTCTTGTTCAAAAGTTAGCACAGTTGGTATGTGTTCTCCATTGCACACATTTGAAGGAGTTTGCGTTTCTTGTATCTTGTTTGTATCAGTTGGTGCTTTGCTGGGAAACTTTGGAGTGTATGTGTGTGTTCCCACATGGGAGGTGCAGTGGAGGGGAGACAGATGGTCTATCTCAGGACCATCCAAATGTAGATTAAATATTAAAGATTTATTTGAAATCTTCATGATAATATAAAAATAGATAGAGGCTGGAATGAGCAAACACCTGTTTATGGCCTGCTTCACTTTTACCTCACAATGATGCAGGGAAGTTTATGTGTGTGCGCATGTGTATAATAAACTTAACAAAAAGAACTATACATAATTTCAAGGTAAGAGAATAAACATTAACTTATGTTCTTCCAGAAGGGAGTGATTGCTCATATTAATCTTCTTAAATTCAGCTGCCAAAATTTCATCATTTTTTGTTCACTTCACTCCCTGAACATTAAGGGTTGATGATGAAATTTGGCAGAAAAGCACCTGTCCACTGGAATCAGTCTGAATACTTTCCAATTTATGTTGATATAAACCCTACCAGATAAAATCCAGTCTGATCTCATGAAAAATATGTGACTGTTGCGATATTTTTTTCCAAACCATATTGCATGGTTCCTTACACATATTGCAGGTGTTCCGAGATGAAATATCCACTGTGTGGTGCTAAAAGCAGGTTTAATGTTATCCTAAACAGATGAGGTTTTAAAGGTTAATTGAGTTTTAAATCTTTAAAACCTACCTCCCTACCCTAAACCTTAAATCTAAACCAACCCAATAGTGTCATAAAAGCAAATGTTAGATGAAAAACACAATTGCTGCAGCAACCACGTAATTTAGTTCTGCTGCAATGACACTGCTGGCTCACGTGTTGACTTGCATGCTATTCAGGACTCGTACCCCAGTCCTTTGGCTTGCAAGTACAACGCTCTATCAGTTGAGCTACTGCAAAATATCATACTGGAAAAAGCTTTTATATACATTTTTTTTTTTTTTTTTTAATGTAATTCAAACCTTAAAATGTATCGCCTTAAGGGGCAGTCACACTACATTTTGCACTCCATTCACTCCCATTCAAACACATCAGAAAGTGGGAGGCTGGAAATACAAGCTCATGCGAAGACATTTTGTACTACTCTGCATACCAAAGTTCAAGCTTGGTGAACTCTGAACCGTGAATTCGTACAATGAGAGGACGCATGACCAATAGAAGATCGAAACATCACACCCTTACCTCTTGGCTCAATACAGAGAATACATATTTTAAAACTGCATTTTTTATTGTTGCAGGGAAGTGAGTAGACAATATATATATATAAAAAAAAAAAAAAACATAATATTATGTCTAATTTGTGATGTATTATTTACCCAGCAAACACAAAACGTCATTACAACGGTTCTGTAGTGTAGTGAAAAATATATATGTATTAAATATGTCAGATAAAAACTTATTCATGACCTTTTCACAACGTGAAAAAAAAATAAAAAAACATTTTTACAACATAATGTGTTTGCTGAGTACTTACACCAGAAACCCTCCCGCGTGACATATCCTTGTTCATTGTTTTGTCCAAAAAACAATTTGTGTGCTCAAAGACAGGGGCGTGACCGCTCCTTTTCAAGTAATGCGCTATAGTACAAGAGTTTTGATGTCATAAGATAGCATTGTGTGAGGAACAGTGAAAAATAAGTGTTTATGAACTCGTAATCTGCCATTTTACTCTTGATTTGTGTGAAAGTGATTAGAAGTCATTGTTGTTGTAGGGCCTCTAGTGTTAATTTCTCCTGGAAACTGGCATGATACGTACAACTAGCCACATGAAAATCCTTTTGCAAAAAGTTGGTATAGTAATGTGATCCAATGAGACCAAGTTGATAAAATCTTCTTTAGAAAGCACAAAGGTGCTAGCACAATATACAAAAATGGAAAGTATGTGTGAGATTGCTAGTCATTTTTATTTTTATTTTAGATGTTTAGAGGGAAATTGTTGCCTACATCTAGGATGCTCATAGGCCTTAACTAGCTCCTAGCAGGGAAGCAAAAGCTGGCAGTTAGCACACATTCACAACGGAACAATCTGTTGTGTTGATATTCTTAAGATTATGTCCATAGTCCTTTGAGAAGGATTCTGACATTCAAAGCTGTGAAAGTGTCACTGTGATTGACAACATGAACATGAACTATCTTCATGAACATGCAAACTTCCCTTAACTGTAGTTATGGCACACCAGCATCAAGAGTCTCAGTTTGTGTGTGTGTGTGTGTGTGTGTGTGTGTGTGTGTGTGTGTGTACAGCTCGCAGGGGACCACATTGTTTCTTCACCTTGGGGAAGCTATTTTCCCAAAGGAAAGAATTTCTCAGATTCTTCGGGATGAAAAACCACATGTCTTATAAGAAACTAGGACAGCCACCCCCACAACACACACTGCAATGTTGCTTGGGTTCAACTTTTGTTGCATATGCGATGTTCATATGAGATGGTAAAACACTGTCAACTGCAGGTAGGAAACATCTCACCACCCACACACACACATCACAACGTCTGAATGTCTTCAAGCGAGCAGAGAAGTAATACGTGGTGACAATAGAGCCCAGCAGGCCTGCTTGCAGGCTTTTCTTAATGTGAAATTTGAACAAAGAGAGATTAGGAAAAGATCTACATGTGAACAGTTGGGTGCAGGTCTCACTTAAAACATTGTTTGGATTCCACAGCACCTCACATAATGTGATGGAATGATGGATCGGAAAACTGGTCAGCTTGGTGACAGGGAGAGAGACTGCTTGTTATCTTGACCTTCACACACAGACACACACACTTGTTCCCTGCAGTCTGAATTGCACCACTAATGTAGTTTATCTGAGTCCATAGGGAAGATGTTGCTTGTAGCCCAATCTTACTCTCAGGCTCTCTTTCTCTGGCTCTTGCTTTCTGAGTGTCGATGGTCAGTGGTCATCTGTGACCTTCAAAGTCAGACCTCAATGCCCTCACAACTGCCCAAGAGCTGGATGGGAACAAGTATGGGGGCGGAAAAGGGCTGCCACTCATAGGAGACTCAAAAAGACTTAGAAATCTTCACAATCAAGTACAAAACTTCTTCTAGAATGCCAGTGACACTGTGACACATTTATGATTAATAATGCATTTCTGTCGACCTCCCCCGCTCGCTCACACACAGACTTACATACTGTACACTTATTCCCAAGCTCTCTAAATATTGACAGGGCAGCAGGACAGATACAAAGGTAATCGCCCTTACTTTGTGAGGCTGAATAATTGATGGTGCTGTGTTGGATCCAGTCGGACGGCTTTAGAGTGTCTGATACATGCGCTGGCATGTTAGCAATCGCCCGAGGGCTCTTATTAGGTATGCAGATTTGGTAAATCGCTCCTGGCCAGGAAAACATAGATTTTTAATTGATATATTAAACAGACAAACAGATTGCACAACCCCAGGACATGAACAAACCAGGCTCGTAAAACACTCCCACGAGGTACCTGCGTCTACTCTCTCTTTCTCTAAATTCAGTTTATTACTTTCTATTTAAGAGGAAAAATGGATTGGTGTTTGTAATTTATTTTACCACTAAGCTTTACTGCTTGTGCTCTCACCGCTGTTGTTACAAATGAAGACACTTAATCATTTGAACATTATCATTATGTTGAAATCTTATTTCCAAAAAAAAACAAAAAAAAACAAAGCAAAATTGCTCAATTGAAATTACAAATAGTTCCAAAAACTGCAAATAGTCTCTTAAAGGAATGGTCCAGGTTCAATACAAGTTAAGCTAATCACTGTTTGAAAAGCTTGAGTGTGTTTAAATTCCTGACTAACCTGATCTGTGTAAAGGTATCCCAATATTACAACTTTGTTGCCATGATGACGTAATGACAGTCAGTGTTGTGTAACGTTACATTTAAAAGTAACTTGTAAGAATATTGCGTTACTCCTTAAAAAAGTAACTTAATTAATGAAAAAGTTATTTTTATGGAAAGTAAAGTGTTACGTTACTTTTTCGTTATTTTTGCATTACTTTTTCTCACAACCACTTTCTCTTCTGCTTTGCAGTGTATTCAATACAAATAAGTCATGCATTGCATCCCAGAGACATTACAGGTCATGCTAGCTACTGTACAACACTCATGTCAAAACAACAGTAAACAAACCAAAGTAAGTCTTCACATCATATTTATAATAAAGAATCAATTTGTTTTTTTTTCCATTAAGTCAGGATAAAATTCAGTGGGGAATGCCAGCCTAACATGTTCAAGGAATAAGTCTGATGAATAAATGAATATTTTTCACTTAAGTCATCTCAGTGCATGCTTGTTTTGAGTTGATCCACGGTGCATACAGACGCAATAACTTCAAAGGCGCATGTTGATACAGCTTGAATGGAATCATGTCATAAAAACATTTTGGTAGCATGAATCAAACTACTTGTTTATTATAAAACAAAAATGTAGAATATTTTTTAGAAACTCCTGATTTCTCGCAATACAGGGACAGTAGAGGTGTACAAAACAACTCGTTACTTTGTTTAAAAAGTATCTCCGATACTATGGTCTAAAATAAAAAACAAATATGGCGTTACTTTACTTGTTACTCGAAAAAAGTAATCTGATCACGTAACACGCGTTACTTTTATCACATTACCCCCAACACTGATGACAGTAAAGCTGTATTCCCGGTACTAGATGGCTTAACACAGACAAGTTTAGTATGAGATTTTATCACACTAAAATCATTTTAACACGTATAACATTTACTTCTTGTGGCTATACCTTTGAAACAGTGTGGATTTTAAAGGAATATTCCAGGTTAAATACAAGTTTTCCTCAATCGACAGCATTTGTGGCATAATGTTGATTAACACAAAAAATTATTTCGACTTGTCCCTAACTTTCTAAATAATAATAATAATAATAACAATAATAATAATAATAATAATAAAATATTGAGATTACATTGAGGCACTTTTAATGGAAGTGTACCTTTTTACTATTAAGGGCCATTCGAGTATTTTCAAAATTAGTTGAGGGCCATACAATTGCTTGCAATTTCTGGTTGTGGGTTGAAATTAACATATGCATTCTGTTACGTGCTTACACACCAAGAAAAAAAAATAAATAAAGGTCTTTCTATTATACATTATTTTGCATTGTGCCTATTATTTCAATCATTTGTAATCATTATTTTGATTTTTTTTTTTTTTTTTTTAACAGTTAATAGAATGGCCAAGTTGTTTTAATCATCTTTTTTATCTTCGTTTTAGGTGTTACGTTATCAATTACGTTTCCAATTTTAAGTTGTAATATTGGATATAACTTTACACAGAAAAGGTTACTAAGCTATTTTTACACACTAAAATCATGTTAACATCCATATTGTTTACGTTTTGTGGCAATACTTTTGAAACGTAAATATTTTAAAAGTATTTTAATGTATACAGATTGGCCCCATTTATTTCCATTGTAAGTGCTTCTCTGAAACCCAGATTTTGGTTTTTTAAAAGAAAAGGAGGGACAACTCAAAAATATGTTCTTTTTATTTTATTAATTTGATTGAGGAATATACTTATAAAGATTATGGACTGGCCCCATTCATCTACATTATAAGTGCCTTAGTGTTTTGCCATTTTTTTTATTATTATTGATTGATTGATTGATTTAAGAGGAAGAAATCAATACTTTTGTGGTCAATACCATGGCACTGGTGCTGTTGAATTAGCTTAATTTACTGGTATTGCACTCGGAACATTCCTTTTAATGTTCAGATGGCCATGCTGACTGTTGTCTTTTCTGGAAAATGCTCAATCAACTGAAACAAGCCAAAAACATACAAATCAGGCATATTTTTATCAGATAACTTCAATAAAAACCTTCACACCCCACATTTTTTTACTATTAAATCCCTTACTGTAGTAAAAGACATGTTAGATCTCTTGATCAAGCTAATTTGTGTTTAAGCATGTTTGGAGATTTGGAATGTTCTGTGTACCTGGGGGTTTTATTTTTAGAATTCAAGCTGTTTAAGTCAATGTGTCAGCTGCAAACATACCATATTTTAGTAACCCTTGTGTTGTGTTTAAATTTGTTACCTAATTTGGTTCCTGGTCAAAAATGACCAAACTATTAAAAATTGCTTATAAATCTATTATGCTATATTATCACCAAATATTGTATTAGATCTTTTTGCCAACTTGTTTTCTTTCAATTAGCACAGGTTTTATATTTCTTTTTGGAGCTTATTGATCGTAGGCCTCATTGACCTGAGCTTTGTACACCTCTGTTTTTGAGTGGAAAAAAAAGCATTATTTGTGGATAATTTTGGCAATATTAAATACATTATGAAAACATTCTGTACTATTTATCACACTATTTATAGTGTGCTTTAATGTTTAATCATGAATTTTATTTTGAAATGCTTTTAGTTTGTACAAAATGTCAAAAATGACCGGCCAATGAAAATGAACGGGGAGATAAAAAATAAGAGAACAATTGAGTGTTCAGGAGCATGCTCATCATGTTCATGTTCACAAATGTGCATGTGTGCTTGCAAACATAAAGGCCTTAGACCTGTGCACGCACACATTCGCACACACATGCGCATGCACACAAACATACGCAAGCTCACATACACGCACAAACTCTTTTGAGTGTTACATGCTTTCTTTTTCACAGAGATTAACTTTATCCTACCCTGAACTGCATTCAACATCCATTCATCCATCCAACATTACCACACACAAACACACAAATACGCACGCACACACACACACACACACACACACACACACACACACACACACCATAACTGTCTTTGCCCCACAGTAACCCCTCTCCAATAGAATCTTTCTTCGGTGATCTTTCTTTATGGGGTTATTTTTGTTTCATATTGACATACAAATCGAAAGAGATTTACAAATAAAAAGTTGGTTCACAAATAAATTGAATCAGATCCACAAATAAATGTAAGGAGTTTCACAAAAATGAAATGAATTCACAAATAAATAAAATGAGATTTGTAAAAAAAATATTTACAAATTTATTTTTTAACTCACAAACACAACTCTGTCCAGCATTCATTTGTGAATCATGTGCATTTATTTATGGATCGCTTCTTGTGCATTTACGGATCGCTACATGCATTTGTCGATTTTGAAACAAATCTAGAGTCAAGATGTACACATAAATCTACAAATAGGTGGACACCACCCATCGTCTAGTCAAGCCAATCAGATAACGGGCACATTACTCGGACCAATCGTAGCATGTTCTATCTTCAACCAATCACGCTTCGTTTTACTATCAGGGCGGGACCAGAGTCACAGCTCTCATGAGCATGGAATCAAGCACATACAGATAAACTCCAAGGCCGCAAACTTTTAAAGAAACGGACGCCATCAGAAGAATACTGTGACCTAAGGTTTGTATCATTTTCTCTCAGTTATAAACATGTGTTGTCTTGTTAAATTTCGACAGCTGAAAATTGCCCATTTGTAGAGTGTCCTGATCATTAGCTTTATAGTTAACCTGGCTGACTGTATGAGTCTGTAATTTTAATTTTAACCAAGTTTCTTGACTGAAATGTGTAGTCAAATCCTTTACTCTTAATATTACATGGCAGATCAAAACAGACACACTACTAGACACAACAAAATTCTTTATGCGTTTCCTCTGATCAGTCTACTGCACGCAGTGCTGCAGATAGTTTGGGAGGATCTGGTTCAGCTTCTGTTAGTGGTGCCATATTGGCCATCTCAGGTATGGTTTTCAACACTGGTCTCTCTCCTGGAGGAAGCGCCTTGGGAGATTCCGGTCAGAACAGACCTGTTGTCTCAGGCTTGGGGCAGCATTTGGCACCCCCGACCAGACTTATGGAAGTTATGGGTATGGCTCCTCAATGGGGAACTCTATTGAATGATGGTTTATCACCTGAAGTGGTTGATACAATTCTGAATGCTAGAGCTCCATCAATAAGGAATCTTTATTTATTTAAGTGGCGTATTTTTGCTTCTTGTTATACGGCACGAGGCAAAGATCCAATTCACTGCCCTGTTGATACAGGAATTTTTCTTTGTAAAATTTAAATGTTTTGTTGCCGGGGTTACCTCGGCAACGCTTAAAGTGTATGTTGCCACTATAGCAGCTGAGCATGTGCTTGTTAACAGAGTCTCTATCGGTATGCATTCTCTTGTCTCACGTTTTATGCACGACGTACGCAGACTTAGACCTGTGCGTCCTGTCTACATTCCCTTATAGGATTTATCTGTTGTCTTAGAAGCGCTCTCGGGAGCTCTGTTTGAGCCCTTGGCAACAGTTACTGATAGATTTCTGACTCTTAAAATGGCCCTGCTGGTGTCATTGGTATTGTTTAAGAGGGTTGGTTATTTGCATTCCCTGTCGATCAATCTCTTATGTATGGATTTTGCGCCAGGGTATTCAAGGGTGGTGCTATTTGCCCAAGGACATGTGTACATCCTTTCGCTCGCAGACAATCAATTTTCAGTCTTTCTATCCTCCACCATTTAAGTCAGAGGAACATGAAAGATTACATATGCTTCACCCAGTTAGGGCACTGCAAGTTTATGTTGACCGCATTAGCCAGTGGCGTAAGTCAGAGCAGTTGTTTGTGCGCTTTGGTGGCCGCAACAGAGGTGTTTCGGTGTTTAATCAGAGACTGTCTCATTGGCTTATCGATGCAATTTTGAGTGCTTACGAAGCGCGTGGTTTACCTTCGTCTTCGGGTATACGAGCCCATTCTACGAGGAGCGTTGCATCCTCATAGGCTTTGTCTAGAGGTGCGTCATTTGAAGACATTTGTATGGTGGCGGGGTAGTCCTCTCCGCATATATTTGTGAGATTCTATAATCTGGATAAGGGTTTGACTCATGCTTCCCATTTTCTCTCTGTTGGAAGAGGAGTGAGCTCTTAATTTCCTCTGTTTATTCGGAGCATTTTAGCTCGCTTGTGTGCCGTTATATGCTTGCCACACGGGCATAGACAGTTGGCAGCTTCTGTTCGCATGGCGTGAATGTACATCGTTCCCCATAGCGACTACACAGCTCAAGTCCCTCGAGAGGGAACATCTCGGTTATGCGAAACATAACCCTGGTTCCCTGAGAGGAAACGAGATGCTGCGTAAGCTTGCCATATTCTCTGGTAGCTGCATAGGCTTGTGCCTTCCGGCAGAAAATCTGAGCATGATGCCGCAAAGTGAGTGCCTTTATGGAACT
Organism: Myxocyprinus asiaticus; assembly: GCF_019703515.2. NCBI lineage: Eukaryota > Metazoa > Chordata > Actinopteri > Cypriniformes > Catostomidae > Myxocyprinus > Myxocyprinus asiaticus. The sequence goes on along the minus strand of NC_059370.1, from coordinate 17,988,901 downwards.
CGTGACTTAGCTCCCTGTGGCGTCGCTAAGCGCCATCAGCCAATAAATTGGTGTGATTGTACAAAGGCTTCAGACGATGTGGCCACTTAGGATGTGTCTCCCATAACGACTATGCAGCATCTCCTTCCCTCTCAGGGAACCAGGGTTATGCTTCGCATAACCGAGACTATTTGTTCATTGATTCCTTCATTGACCAAATTTACCAAGTTACGCCTTGATCAAATGACCTTCTTTTAAGTAATTGCAATGAACCAAAAGCACAAAAGTCATTCATGACCAGAACAAGTCTAATTATCCTTTATTAAAATGTGCATGTTTGCAATTCTGCTGAGAGACTTCAGCATTGCAGCAGTGTTGCCAATATGGTGAATTTGTGTCCAAATTTAATTATTTTCTCATAGATGCAGCATCTTTTAATGGTGTTTTGCAACAAGGAGCTATTTTCCCTATATTTAAATATTCATGCTGATATATTTATTTTTTTGGTGATTTTGGTCAATTAATTATTAAACACACACACACAAAGTCATACTTTACTGCGTATGGACTCATTTGCATCACCTAGGATTTTGTCTGTTGCTGAAACTGAATGCACCTTAGCCCTTTACATTGCTGAACATTGATCAATAAATTTACCACTTAGAAGATTTATGTAAAGCCTGTTTTAAAGCTGCTGCAGTCAAATAACACACTTTAATGATGAACCTGTTTTATGGCCATTTTATATGCTTTTTTTATAATATACACATATGTAGGCCTATATATAGTGTTGTAGAGGGTTGGAGGAAAGAAGGAAGCAGGAGCCAGCGTTGCAGTCCACTTGAGTGTTCTTTTTATTCTCAGAATTTTTACTCAAAATATGCTTTTCAGCAAGAACTTCAGTTTACACGCATCAGCTTCAATGATAATAGTCAACATAAACTCGAGATGCAAAAACATAAACAGATTTTCAGCGTTCAGCTCCAGTCTGGGTGTGTGTGCGACTCGGTCTCTCTCTCCCAGTCTGAATTTGAATGGCTGAAGTGCCAGGTACCAACGAGTGATCCACGTGTTGGTATCCTTCATGTGGTGGAGCCACTGAAACGGGCATGGTCCGAGCAGAGGATGAAGGCCCGCCCCAGCAGGTAATAGCAGAGGGTTAGGATGGCCCATTTGATGGCCAGACACTCTTTCTCAATCGTGCTGTACTTAGACTCCCTCAAAGAGAGCTTACGACTAATGTACAGCATGGGCCACTCCACCCTCTCCACCTCCTATGAGAGCACGGCCCCAACCCCCTCTCTGATGCATCTGTCTGCAAAATGAAGGGGAGAAGTTAGGAGCATGTAAAAGCAGCCCGCCAAAGAGTGCAGAATTCACTCTCGTGAAAGCCTATTGGCACACCTGCCCATGACCCAAGTGGGAGCCCAGATACCATACTTCCGGCCATTCAATTGCGCACTTTTTTGTGAGCCCCGCCCACATCAGCAACCTCAGGATAGCTCTTAGATGCTGCACATGCCGCTGCCAATCGTTACTGTAAATAATATTATCGTCTAAATAGGCATCGCGTACACAGCATGCGGCCGGAGAATCTTATCCATGAGGCGCTGGAAGGTGGCGGGAGCCCCAAACAAACCAAATGGAAGAATGATGAATTGGTGTAATCCGAACGGTGTGGAAAAAGCCATTTTTTCTCAGGATAATGGAATAAAGGGGACCTGCCAATACCCCTTTGTTAAATTTAGTGTCAAATAAAATTGACTTCACTCTGACTACCCTCGACGCCACCTTCAGGCCACCGAGTTCCCGCACCACGTCTGCTTCTTGCCAGAGCCGTTCCCCTGCGGTGCCGGCCCCAGCTCCTGTACCATTGGAGCCCGCACACCGGCCTCAGAGAAAAAAGATCCTCCCACGGGAAGTCGGCTCCACCTACCCGTCAGCCAGCCCTGACATGGGCCGCCCAGGGATGAGGCGACTACTCCTGACCGGTCTGGCCCAGGGGCAATGATGGGGCTGGAAAGATGCCCTGGGCCAGCACGTGGTGAGTATAACATTGCCGAGTGCCCTCTGAGAGCAGTTTCCTCATTCCCTGTGCCAGGTGCTGGAAGTCTTTCTGGTCAATCAGGCGAATGTGAGTACTTCCCGTTCCCTCATTCTCCATCGAAAGACAGCCAGCGAACAGATAAGAGTGCTGGTCTTTGGGGCCACTCGCCCACCCCAGTCACCACCCACCGTTGCGGGCTTGCAAAGGGACCTTGTGCTTCAGCACCTCAACCGACTCAGGCTTCAGGTCAACTGGGAGAAGAGCAAGCTCTCCCCTGTGCAGAGCATTTCTTTTCTCGGTATGGAGTTGGACTCGGTCACTCTCAGGGCCCGTCTTATGACAGAACGTGCTCAGTCAGTGCTGACCTGCCTGAAGACCTTCAGGTAGAAGGTAGTGGCACCAGTGGAAACAATTTCAGAGGCTCCTTGGTCATATGGCATCCTCGGCGGCGGTTCTCCCCCTCAGGTTGATGCATATGAGACCGCTTCAGCACTGGCTACAGATTCCAGTCCCGAAGTGGGCATGGCGCCAAGGCACCCAGTTTGTGACATCACGCCACAGTGCCGTCAAACTTTCAGCATCTTGGTCGGACCTAGCATTTCTATGGGCAGGTGTTCCCCTAGAGCAGGTCTCAAGGCGCATCGTGGTCACAAATGACGCCTCAAACTCGGGCTGGGGTGCCGTGTGCAATGGGCAAGCAGTGTCAGGTCTCTGGACAGGACCCGACTCCAATGGCACATCAGCTGCTTAAAGTTGCTGGCAGTATTGCCAGCCCTGAGGAGCCTCCGGCTGTTTATTCAGGGCAAGCATGTGTTGGTCCGAACCGATAACACAGCGACCGTAGCATACATAAACCTCCAAGGCGGCGTACTCTCGCTTTGCAGGTGGCAACTCACCTGCCGACTCCTCCTGTGGAGTCAGCAGACCTTGAAGTCTTTGCAGGCCACTCACCTTCCGGGCGTTCTCAACCGTGCAGTAGACATGCTCTCATGGCAGGTAACACTCCATGGGGAGTGGAGTCTCCACCCCCACATAGTCCATGTGATTTGGGAGAGATTCGGGGAGGCACAGGTAGACCTGTTCACCTCCCAAGACTCCTCTCAATGCCCCCTGTGGTACTCCCTGTCCGAGGCCCCCCTCAGCACAGATGCCTTGGCACACAGCTGGCCTTGGGAGCTATGCAAGTATGCGTTTCCTCCTGTGAGCCTCATTGCACAGACTCTGTGCAAAGTCAGGGAGGACGAGCAGCAAGTCCTGTTTGTTGCGCTGTACTGGCCCAACCGGACTTGGTTCTCGGATCTAATGCTTCTGACAGTAGCACCTCCCTGGCACATTCCCCTGAGGCAGGACCTTCTCACTCAGGGGCAGGGCATGCTCCAGCACCCACAGCCGGACCTCTGGAATCTCCATATCTGGCTCCTGGATGGGACACAGAAGACCTAGCAGGGTTTGAGTGTCCTGTGCCACTCGGTCCCTAATGATTGAAAAATATGGATATGTGAGTGCGAGGTTAGGCTGGAGATGCTGGATCACTATCATTTGATCAAAGGTGTGCTTAAGGCTTTCGTCACGTGACTGCTCTAGAGGGAAATCCCTCTAGATGCTGACCAGCTGCAGAAAGCCCCAGCTCCGTCTCCCCAGCCATCACGTCACATACCGATATTTTGGTTTACAGGACCTATCCACACATATTGATAAACTTTTAAACCCTGGCCAATTGGTCACCAAAATCAGTGGATCGGTGAGGCAGGAATTAACCACTGCCTCACTCTATGCTTTTACCCCCAGAATTTAATAATGGCTCTTACTAGTGGATACTCGTGAACATCACCATGCACACACCTCACCACCACCTTGTGTTTTGCACCCAAAGCCCCGTAATGAACGAAGCCATGGTGAATCGAGGTTTGATTACAGCCAGAATCCACCAGGGCTTGGTACATATGCCCCTTCATTCTTACCGGTACACAGTACATCCCTGCTGAATCAGGGGCAGTCTGTGGTGTGTCGGGGACCTGGACCCGTGTCCCCACCTCCATTACTGGACACCGGTCTGGGGTGTCCAGGCTCCCTGCAATTCCAACAGACTGGCCCAGACTTCCTGGCTGCACTCGTGGCGGCAGAGACATCATCCTGAAGTGGCGACGGAGAGGGGTAGGGGGGACCAGCGGATAGTGCAGCCCACGGAAGCGGACGCTGGTTTGGGTCGAAAAACTCCCTGTTTCTGGGGAGCAGGTACAGGGTGAGAGGGAGGAGAGGGCAGGACAAGAGGGGGAAGAGCAGCAGGAGAGACAGAGTGAGAGAGATATTGTTCGCCTGCTTCCGGATAAGCCACCATGTGGGCTTCGGCCAGCTGGTTGGCGTTATCCACCGATGTGTGGCAATGGCACTGGACCCATTCCGTGGTTCCTCAGGGCAGATGAACGGTCAACTGCTCCAGCACCATCAGATCGCTGACATCCTCCACATCGCTGCCTTCCTCGGCTAGCACCCTCTTCCGGCAGGCATCACGGAGTTGCTGGGTAAACATGAATGTGCAGCCGGCTTCGTTAAGGGTGAGGGAGCGGAACTGATGCTGATGTTGTTCTGGTGTGCGGCCGACCCGATGCAGGATAGCCGACTTCAGTTCGAGTAGACTAGGTGGTCCTCAGTGGATAATTGCTGCACCTTGAGCTGGGCCTCCCCGGAAAGCAATGGCAGCAGGTGGAGGGCCCATTGTGTTCGCGGCCAGCCTGAGGCGGAAGTGGACTGTTCAAACAGGCTCACGAATGCCTCCTGATTATCCTGGGGCCCCATCTTCGTGAGCACGAGGTGCAGCTTCATCGCTGCTTCCAGGGTCACTGTGGAGGACCCGCCTGGAGCTAACCAATTCTGTAGGGCCTGCCGATCCTCGGCCTGTGCCTGAAGGAGCTCCTGGAAGCGGCGTTCCTGGGCGAGGAGAGCTTGATGGTGAGTCTCCTGGATGCTAGCCAAGGTGCAGATGACTTCGCCCAGCGGTGAGGTGTCAATGGCAGCCAGTCTTCTTCCCAAATCCTGGGTTTCGGCACCAGTGTAGAGGTTCTGAGGGTTGGAGGAAAGAAAGAAGTGGGAGCTGGCGTTCTTTTAATTCTTAGGGTTTTTACTCAAAATATGCTTTTCAGCAAGAATTTCAGTTTACACACATCAGCTTCAATGATAATAGTCAACATAAACTCAAGAGATGCAAAAACATAAACAGCTTTTCAGCGTTCAGCTCCAGTCTGCGTGTGTGTGTGACTCGGGCTTTCTCTCCCGGTCTGTTGTTCCACCAGCCTTTTAAAGCTCATCTCTGCCATCACTGAAATGAGACACAGGTGTTTAGAGTCAGTAATCACCAGGTGATGGCTCTTACTGCTTCCTCTCTCCCCACTGACAGATACACGACCACGTTCCCATCTCCACAAGGGTGTTTTCTTATTTAGTGACTTTTTGTGAAAAATGTTGACTTTTGAGGATGGTTCTGGAGATTTTCAGAGCTAGGAGTTTGGCAACACTGCATTGCAGTGTTTAAGCATCATAAGCGTTTCACCACAAATAACAACAAAGCTATCATATTGTAAACTGCTATGCATGACTTTTCATCAAGCTTTTAAAAAAAAAGACATTAGATCCTCGTTCATGGTGACTGATTCATTCATTTTGTTCACGAATGAGTTTACCATTACATTCAGTTCCTTCACAAACGACATGACCGACTAGTTCAGTGAAGGTATGTTTTCGTTAAGTTGGTCAAACCATTGATATGCTCCTTCACATCCCACACTTGAATGCTATTGGCTCACGCTTAAGTCAGTCTTTAAAAGCAACAAAAATGGAATTTGCATGTCTACAAATGCACAAAAACACTTTCAAATTTGAGTTTAAAAACAATTACCGTTTTCACCATAAATTGCAGGTCTCATTATTTTCCTACATTTTGTCAAAGACTGGGCTTAACTTTTACCAAGACAATGAAAAAGTTCAAGAAAAGCCTAAATATCTTACACTGTGCATCAAAGCACAACATTTCCATCTGTAATTCATGTCATTTTAATTGCATGGTCTTCAGTCATTTTAATACATTCATAATTAGGAGATAAGGTTTTGTGCATACTTATAAAAGTGTCTAGTCCATTTCCCTCTTCTCTCCTTGTTGAACGTGAATGACTGACTCACATGCCGAACTGAATGAGTCATTAGCAGATAGGTCATTCACAAACAAGATGACTGAGTCATTCATTTCATTCGTGAACGAGTTTACCAGTACATTCAGATTGTTCATGAACGAGACGTCTGTTTAGAGGACAAGCCACTCAAAATATAGTGAATTATTTTTTTGAATGTGCAAGGAAAGGATCTGGATGCCTGTGATTAGTGTATAGAATACAGCAAGAGTGACACTCAGCCTGACATGAGGTGCACTTGTTTGTGCCCTGGCTTTCGCTGCCAGTGCCCCAGATGATTTGTAAACAAGTCACACTGTGGATTCAAAACAGTGGCGCAGACGTTGAGGTGTGCCTCTGCTCACCAGCCTCCCCATTCATTTCATATGAGAGAATTACTTCATCCTCACCTCTCATGTAAAGTACCTCAATGCACCGGGGCTCAGAGCCTGTTACTAATGAATGTACACTGGTGACAATGGAGCACGTACCAAAAAAACAACAACAAAAAAACAATTGGGCATTGAAACTCTTAAGATTTTCTTACTTTGCGTATTCTATATGCCAATTGTAAATTTGTCTGAGGTCAAGCTAATTCAGTAAAGAAAGGAACAATTTGAAAAAGCATTAAAATTAGATTAAAATGTAAGATTGAGATGAAGAAAAAGGGACAAGGAGAGAAGACTCAATTTAAATAACGAAAGTAAGACAGTGTTGAAAAGAGAGAGCGTGAGCAAGAGAGGGGGGAAGAAAACTAAATTAAATATGGAGAGAGTGACGTAATGATAAAGAGAGAGAGAGAGAGAGAGAGAGAGAGAGAGAGAGAGAGAGAACACAGGGCGAATACCCTGTTCTCTTCAAATTCTAGCCCTATTTTTCAGAGGTGGTAGTGCAAATATCTGCCACTACCATCTGGGACGCACTGATCCAGAATTCTGTTTTTCTCTTTCGGCATGTAACCAAATCTACCTCTCTCTCTCTATCCCTCTCTTTCAAAGCATGCGGATCCCATTCGGAGTGGAACGAATGGGATTTCAGTAGTCTTTGATCTTTATTTTCAGATGATGCCATCTGTGTGCATGGGCACTGGTGAGCGTGCATGTCAACAAGCACCAGGCATTAAACCTGAAATGAGAGTAATTACACAGTGAGACTACATACACACGTACCTCATGAAACTGTATGCATGAGGGTTATATTTAAATTCCATTACAGAGGTGTGAATTGTGCACCAAGCAGGCTGATAGACAATATGTGGGGGTTCTGCTCATCTCATACTAAATAATTTTATTTTCAGAATCCTTTTTATGCAGAGAACATACGTCTGATTGTGACATGCTCCGTATGATATTAGATTTTAATGCAGTAAAGGATCTATGTCATAAGGATATGATCTTTATAAGCTAGTTTGAATTTATTGATCTCCTGGACTTTAATGGCATAATTGCCTCTTGCACAGAGTGCTGCACTTGAACCAGACACAGTGTTGCCAGGTTATCATGCCCGGTTGTGCTATTTTGAAAAACCAGAAGCAAGTTAAAATGATGGAGTTATATTTTGGTGTTTTAGGATACTTAAAAAATTTACTGCAGTCGTTTTTGAGTATATGGCAACTTCATGCAGTTGAAGTCTGCACTGTGTTCCAGTCAGGCCAGATGTCAAGATTTATAGCGAATAAAGATTTCAATTCTGTTTCTCACCCAAAGCAAGTGTATTGCTTCAGAAAACATGAATGTAACCACTTGAATCGGATGGATTACTTGTATGCTGCCTTTATGTCCTTTTTGGATTGTGAACATTTTAGACCCCATTGACTTACATTGAATGGGCATAAACACATCATATATCCACTGTGTCTTTGAGCAAGGCACTCAACTCCAGGTTGCTCCAGCGGGGATTGCCCCTGTAATACATGCACTGTAAATCACTTTGGATAAAAGCATCTGCCAAATGCATAAATGTAAATGTAAACATCCTTAAAAATTATCCTTGTTTGTGTTCCGCAGAAAAAAGTTGAACAGGTTTGAATTTGTATTTTTGGGTGAACTACAGTGCATTTAGCCAATGCACTGAATTGTCAACATAATATAGGACATATTATGGGCAAATAGAAGTTAATCATGCAGCCATTGTAATGAACTCAGGCTTGGTGGTGGGTTTGAATCCATTTGCAGAAGTTTAATATCTGAATCAACAAGCAAAGGGATGGTCAAAAAATAGAGGCAAAAGTCGAAGATCAAAAATAGACAGTCCAAATGGGCAATCAAGACAAAAACAACAATCCAATAAACGTGAAGTCCAGTTAACAGGCAAAAAGTCATAACATGAAGCAATCACAATGGCAATGGAGAAAACGCTCAGTAAGGCAGGCAAGACTGGCAATACTTTGTAAAGTAACAATGGATAGGCATGGATATTTATACATAGCAAACAGGAAATGACTGTAGAAGAAAATGGAGTGTGATCGGTATTTGGGTGAGGGCTCCCTCTGGTGGTTTGAGGAAGCAGATGTTACATACACCCCCCCAGCCCACCCCCCCCCCACCCACGAACACCTCTCAGTGTCCTTTGACTGGGGCGTCCCCTTGGTCTGGGTGCTGGGTGGTCAGGGTGTGTTTGGTGGAAATCGTGGATAATAAAAGGATCCAGAATGTCCCTGGCAGTTACTTAGGATCTCTCCTCTGGTCCATAACCCTCCCAGTCCACCAAATATTGCATCTGGCCCCCTCTTCTTCTTGAATCCATGATTTCCTTTATCAAATATGCTGGGGCTCCATCAATCTCCAAGGGTGGTGGAGGTTCAGGTTCCATGGTTTCGGGGCCAGATGCAGGGTGGACCGGTTTCAGCAATGATACATGAAATGAAGGAGAGATCCGGTAATTAGCAGGAAGCTCAAGTCTATAGGTCAGAGGATTTATTTGTCTGATGATACGAAATGGACCTACATACCTGGGACTGAGCTTCTTGCTGGGTAGTCGTAGATGCAGGTCTCTTGTGGAAAGCCAGACCCTCTGGCCTGGCTGGTAGTTGGGGTGGGGACGCCTCCGGTGGTCTGCCTGGATCCTTTGAGCACGAATGGCACATTGGAGCCTCACATGAGCACTGTCCAACACCCATTCACTCCTCCTAATCTAGTCATCCACCGCCAGTACCGCAGATGATTCACCAGACCAAGGGAACATGGGAGGTTGATAGCCCAGCACAGATTGAAAGGGGGTAAGTCCTGAGGATGAATGAGTTAACGAATTTTGGGCATATTCTGCCCATGGGAGGAATTCACTCCACCTCTGTTGTTCATGACTACAGTATGACCTGAGGTAACGTCCGATCTCCTGGTTCAATCTCACCACTTGCCCATTAGCCTGCGGGTGGTAGCCTGAGGTTAAACTGACATTAATGTCCAAATGTTTACAAAATGCCTGCCATACCCTTGACGTGAACCGAGGGCCCCGGTCCGTGACAATGTCCTCTGGTAATCCATACACCCGGAACACATGATGGAACAGTGCAGTGGCTGTTTCCATGGCTGTGGGAAGACCTTTCAGTGGAACAAGAAGACAAGCCTTAGAGAAACGGTCAATGATTACAAGAATTGTGGTGAAATTGTTGGAGTTGGGTAAATCTGTGACAAAGTCTACTGATAGATGGGACCAGGGTCTCTGAGGAATGGGTAGGGGTTCCAGGAGTCCGGCAGGTAGTTCTCTGGGTGTTTTCGACTGAGTGCATACTGGACAAGACTTGACATATGAGGTAACATCTTTAATTATGTCTGACCACCAGAATGAGTTGCTGAAAACCTGGATGTCCAGCACTGAGAGATGTATGGACCCATTGGATCACACGTTGTCAGAAAATGCTTGAGACGTACTGCTTGGTTGGTGGGCACTTAGGTGGAGGAGGATCTGTTTGTTGTGGCCATTGGATCTCTTCCATGATGTCCCAGCGAATGGGGGCTACAACCACTGATGGGGGAAGGATAGAGACTTGGTTATTTTGAATGTATGTAGGGTCATACCTTCTAGAGAGAGCATCTGCCTTGCTGTTCTTGCTTCCAGGATGGTAGGTAACTGTGAACTGGAATCTAGTAAAAAAACAAAGACCAATGGGCTTGTCATGGATTGAGTCTCTTGGCACTCTTGATGTATTCCAAGTTCTTATGGTCGGTGATAACTTGAAATGGATGTTCTACTCCCTCTAGCCAGTGTCTCCATTCCTCCATTGCAACTTTCATGGAAAGTAGTTCTTTATTGCCAACATCATAGTTTCTTTCAGCAGCCGTGAGTTTTCTAGAATAGAAGGCACATGGATACATTCGGCCTGGCGTACCTTGTTTTTGAGAGAGAACAGCCCCAATTCCGCAGTCAGAAGCATCTACTTCAATGATGAAAGATAAGCTTGGGTCTGGATGCTTAAGGATGGGTGCAGTAGTGAAGCTGGTTTTAAGGGTGTTGAAGGCGGTGTTAGCTGATTCATTCCATTGAAGTTTCTTGGGTCCTTGGGCTTTCCACGCTCATGGTTAAACATGGTAACGTGATCTTAGAGTTAAAACAGTGTTCTTGGCAGTAATGAGACCATTTACTGAGTTCACCTTGATTCCAGGAAATACTAGGGTCATGGATAGCTAGCCATGGATGGCCAAGAATGATCTGGTTTCTGGTAGAAGAGATAACGTAAAGTGAGATCTTCTCAGTGTGAAATAGTCCAACTTGTAGAGTGATTGGGATAGTTTATTGTGTTATGCCCTGTCCTATGGGTTCATTGTTGACTGCTGTAATATTAATTGAAGGGATGCATGGCATTGTAGGGATTTTGAGTTCCTGAATGAGATCAATGTGGATTAAATTGACTGCAGCCCCAGAATCCACTAGCGCTGAAACATAATGTATCGTATTAGAAACCTCAATGGAGATGGATAGAGTGAAATTATGACGAAGGTGAGTGAGAGATTATTCATTCTTTAAGGTGCTGTTGACTTTGTTGGGGCAGGTATTGATGTGATGGTTGGGTTGACCACAGTAAAAACGTAGATGTTCCTGTAGACTACGATGTCATTCTTCTAGTGAAACTCTAGTATAGCCGATTTGCATGGGTTCTGTGGACTGAGGCATAGAGAAACATCATCTTGTGTGCAAACGGAAGCCATTTTGGGTTGTTTGGAGCGGGGATTATTACGAATTAGGTTATCCAATTTAATAGCCTTGGTGATAAACTGTGATAAGTTTGTGGTCTCATTCTTGCATGCTAACTCCACTTGTAGTTCATGGCTAAGTCCCTCTCTAAACACTGTTTTTAGTGCCACGTCATTCCACCCACTCTGAGCTGCGTTCTGAATTGAATAGCGTACTCTGCTGCTGATAGATTGCCTTGGCATATGTGCAACAGCTGTACTGAAATATCCTGCCCTCCCACAGGATACTGAAATAAATCTTGAATTTGCTGAGCAAAATAGTCAAAAGAGGTTTGTATCTGTTTATCATTGTCCCACACAGCCGATGCCCAATCCAGCGCTTTATCAGTGAGCAGAGTCATCATAAATGAACTTTTAGTAGTGTCTTGATGAAACGCTTCTGGTTGATTAGAAAAATAAATTCTACATTGACTTAGAAAGCCTCGGCATTTATCAGCAGTACCATCAAATTTATCGGGTAGGGCAAATCTTACCGACTCAGCTCTGGTTGACGGGAGTGATTGAATGTACTGGGTTAGATGTTCGTTGGCTGCTCGTAGGTTGGCGAGTTGGCCTTGAAACCCTTGTAACATCTCACTCTGGTATGCGTAGGCCGCCTGGAGCTGTGATACTTCTGCTGGATTCATTTCAGGCGAAGTATTCTGTAATGAACTCAGGCATAGTGGTGGGTTTGAATCCATTTGCAGAAGTTTAATATCCGAATCAACAAGCAAAGGGATGGTCAAAAAATACAGGCAAAAGTCGAAGATCAAAAATAGACTATTTTTGCTGGACATTAGAATGATTACATCATCTGCTACACTCATAACAGCCGGCTCACTGAACAATTGTCTGTCTGTCCGAGGAAACTGAATGGCTTTATATCAGCTGGAATTTGTTTTGTGGAAAAACACACCTTCAAGACTGTTCTGTGAATTAATCTACATGTTCTTTGTGTTTATTCTACCTGTTGGCTGGGGTCTGTTTTACAAAGTATTTTCTGTTATGTAATTTTGCCTCACAAAATTTGTATAGAAGCACCGGACTTGAGCAATCCGATGGCAAATTTGTTGCGGGGGTTCTCGCATGCGTACATGGACCTTCTGAGTGGGATTGACACTGGTTGTCGCTGTCGTACGTGGGGTTAATGCGCACGTTTTTCTTTTTTCTGTTTGTTTTGTTCGGGGGGAAGTTTGGGGTTTGATTGTTGCACTATTGGGGAATGTGGTCTGTGTAATCTTGTTTTTGACACAGTTTTTTTTTTTATTATATCAAAATGTCAAATGTTAGTATAAGTGGGTTATCTCTCACCACATGGAATGTGAATAGGTTGGGGCACCCCATAAAAAGTAGGAAGGTTATTTATTTTCTTAAAGAAATATGATAAAGTGTTTCTTCAAGAAACGCACATTTCTCCGCAGGAAGCTGCAAAATTTGGGAAGATATGGGGTGGACATGTTTTCTTTAGTGATGGCTCAAGTAAGAGTAAGGGAGTCATTATACGGATAAATAAACATCTACAATTCAAATGTCTCAAACAGATTAAAGATCAAATAGGAAGAGTCATTATTGTTTTAGCAGACATTCAGGGGCAAAGGTTGATTTTGGCTAATATTTACACACCTAACACTGATGATCAGGGCTTTTTTATAGATCTTGAAGGGATGTTGCAAGCCGCTGGCACCCCTCATGATATAATATTGGGAGGAGATTTTAATTTTTTGATGGACTCAGTCCTTGATCATAGTGAAGCAAAAGTGTATAAAGCCCCCTAGGGCAACACTGGATGTGTAAAAATCTTGGTCTTACAGATATTTGGAGACTTTTGAACCCATCTGGTAGGGATTATACATTTTTTTCATCAGTTCTTAAGATTTATTCTAGAATAGATTTTTTATTTTTTTTATTTTTTTTTATATCTAAATCCCTCATTTCATCTGTTGTCAGTTGCTCAGTTGGAAACATTTTAGTCTCAGATCACGCCCTTGTGTGTTTAGAGGTGTTGCAACTTATGGAGAAAAAGAGATCATATAGATGGCGCTTTATTGTATCCCTTTTGCAAACAAATGTTAAAGACTGAAATCAATGTATACATGGAGACCAACTGGTCCTCAGTATCCTCTGTGGGCATGGCTTGGGAGGCACTTAAGGCTGTTCTTAGGGGTCGGATCATACAGTATGCCTCATTCATCAAAAAATCCAAAGCACAAGAACTAGTGGAATTGGAAGGGAATATTAAAAGTGCCTAGGCAGAGCTGAAGCACCGAATGTCGTCTGATGGCCTCAGAGAATTGACTCGATTGAAATACAGATATAACACTATTTTGTCGCGGAAAGTGGAGTTTTGGTTATTCAGGGCAAGACAAGAAGCAGGGAAGCTTTTGGCTAGATATATAAAACAGATAGTCTTTTTCTACCATTCCCTCAGTGAAATCTGCTGGAGGTGAAATTTTTACCTCGGCCATTGATATTAATAATGATTTTAAAGATTTCTATCTTGATCTCTATAGTTCCACATCTTCGTCTACTGATGAGGATATCAGAAACTTTGTGGAACCATTAGAACTTCCTAAGTTGATGACTGAGCAAAAAAAACCTCTCTTGATTCTGAGATAACTTTGGAGGAGATTGATGAGGTAATTAAGGCCTTAAAGATGGTTTTGCAACTGAATTTTTCAGATCTTATGCTACAGAATTGGCTCCACTTTTGTTAGAAGTTTATATATAATCATTAAAGAATGTAAAGCTTCCACCAACCATGATGCAAGCCCAGATCAGTCTGATTCTTAAAAAGGACAAAGATCCAAGCGAGTGTAAAAGTTACCGTCCAATTTCCCTGATCCAGCTAGATGTAAAAATGTTGTCAAAAATTTTGGCTAACCGATTAAGTAAAGTTATGACATCTCTTATACATATAAATCAGGTGGGGTTTATTCGGGGCCATAGCTCTTCTGATAACATTAGATGTTTCATTAATATCATGCGGTCAGTAGCGAATGATCAGTCTCCGGTCGCTGCCATCTCACTTGACGCCGAAAAGGCATTTGAAACAAATGTATTAATTTCAGATTATTTTACTCTGGATAGGGACACTCGGCAGGGTTGCCCTCTTTCCCCATTGTTGTTCTGTCTTGCCCTGGAACCATTAGCAGCCGCGATAAGAAAGGAGGATGATTTTCTAGGGGTGGTGGCGGGAGGTATGGCCCATAAGCTTTTGCTTTATGCAGATTATATTTTATTATTTGTCTCTGACCCTACTAGATCTATGCCTTGCCTCCACAGAATTATTAATTCCTTTTCCAAGCTCTCAGGATATAAAGTCAATTGGTCTAAATCCAAAGCTTTGGCTCTGACAGCGTACTGCCTGGTAACAGCCTTCCAGGCGGGTGCCTTCCAGTGGCCCAAACAGGGCATTAAGTATTTGGGTATTTTATTCCCAGCAAATTTGTCTGATTTTGTTAGAGTTAAATTTGACCCTTTTATTAAAAGATTTTCGAGCGATGTGGACAGATGGGCTTCATTACATTTATCAATGCTAGGGAAGGTTAATGTTATTAAAATGAACTGTATTCCAAAATTCAACTACCTGCTACAATCTCTCCCTGTAGATGTCCCCCTCTCTTATTTCAAGCAATTTGATAACATAGCAAAGTCCTTCATTTGGAATGGTAAACGTCCCAGACTACATTTCAACAAATTACATAGGCCGATTGACAAAGGTGGGCTAGGCCTACCTAAGATTTTGTTTTATTATTATGCATTCGGTCTCAGGCATCTGGCTCACTGGTCACTTCCACCTGAAAGAGCCCCTCCCGGGTTTTCTATTGAACAGGAAGTTCTTGCCCCTATATCGCCATTGAAAAGCATTTCTTTCAAACTAACCGGAGAAGTTAAGTTACACCCCATTATCTCACATTTGCACATGATTTGGACAAGAGTGGCCAGAGTATTCAATTCGGACATTTATTTAAATGTTGCCTCGAGCATATGGCTTAACCCATAATTATGTATCAACAAGTCCCCTTTCTGTTGGTCAGAGTGGATTGTGAGGGGGGTTGCTACACTCGGCGACCTGTATGAGAGTGGAGTGTTGAGATCTTTTGAGAATTTGGGTCATCATTTTGATGATCTAATTTTTATAGGTATTTACAGCTGCACCACATGCTCTGTACTGTTTTTGGAGGTAGCACACACCCCCCTAAAACGGCAGATACTTTGGGAGAGGTGATTACTGCTTTTGGAAAAGGTCATAAGGCATCAGTCTATTACTCCCTGCTGATTCAGAGTCTGGGGGATGGAGCTTTAACATCTATTAAGAGATTATGGGAGAAGGATTTGAACTTGGTATTGTGGGATGGAGTGTGGACTAAGATTCTGAAAAATGTCAAGTCTGAATCTAGAGATGCAAAGGTTCACCTTATGCAATTTAAGTTTTTACAAAGATTTTATTGGACCCCCTCTAGATTATATAGGCTTGGTCTTAAAGACACACCCACCTGCTGGCGATGCCAATCAGAAGTTGGAGACACAATCCATGTTTTTTGGGGATGTGTTAAGATCCATGATTTTTGGTTAAAGGTTCAGAATTATTTGTGTGACATTCTGGGCACTCAAATTTTACTTTGCCCCAGACTTTGTATTTTGGGCGATGGGGAAGTTATAAATTCGGGGGACAAATATATAAAAAATTGGGTTCTGACTGGCGTGATGATTGGCAGACAAATTATTTTAAGGGGTTGGAAGTCAGACAGAGTGCCACCATTTCCGTAGTGGTTTGCGGAGATGAGGAGGGTGGCGGCTTTTGAGAAGATGACAGATGGAAGGCTGGGGCTGGAGGACTTGTTTTTCAAGAAGTGGGGTAGGTTTTGGCGGTTTTGGGGGACTCCAGGGGAAGGGATGTGGAGAGAGACATTTAGTTTAATTATGCATGTTTATTATATATTTTATTTTTTATTTTTTTATTTTATTTTTTATTTTATTGTTTGTGTGTGAGTGTGAATTAATTTATGTGACCACAGGGGTGTTCTTTGGGGTAGGGTGGGGTTGGTGTTTGGGGAGGGACATTAATGAGGTTTAAAAGTAAATGTTGATTTGGTGTGTATATGTTGTGTTTTTCTCTGTTGTGTTTGAATCAATAAAAAATGTTAATTCCAAAAAAAAAAAAAAAAGATCAAAAATAGACAGTCCAAATGGGCAATCAAGACAAAAACAATCCAATAAATGTGAAGTCCAGTTAACAGGCAAAAGGTCATAACATGAAGCAATCACAATGGCAATGGAGAAAATGTTCAGTAAGACTGGCAATACTTCGCAAAGTAACAATGGATAGGCATGGCTATTTATACATAGCAAACAGGAAATGACTGTAGAAGAAAATGGAGTGTGATCAGTATTCAGGTGAGGGCTCCCTCTGGTGGTTGGAGGAAGCAGATGTTACAGCCATCTTTAAACAGGATTATATTCATGCAACCTATAGGAAAACAATGTGGTTTACATACATTCTGACCATAATAATGCTTTACCATAAATAAAATAAAGGATCCTGTGACATGCAACAAGTCCAATACCACTACCCATAAGAACAGTTGCAGAAGAGAAAGTATCCAAAGATGGAAATTTGTTACATTGGTTTTCATCTGCCTCTCTCTTTCTGATACATTTAATTTCTTTTTCTCATCTCAAGTGTCTTTTAAGATGCCCTCCTTTTCTCTGCACCATCTCCTCCCACCAGTTCTCTCCCTCCCCAGTCGGGCCGCTCTGTTTCCTGCGTCCCACTTACTCAATCGCCATAGCGATATGCGTCCTTGCGCTTAATAAGGAGA
This sequence comes from Myxocyprinus asiaticus, assembly GCF_019703515.2. Lineage (NCBI taxonomy): Eukaryota > Metazoa > Chordata > Actinopteri > Cypriniformes > Catostomidae > Myxocyprinus > Myxocyprinus asiaticus. Next base: position 17,971,725 of record NC_059370.1, on the reverse strand, counting down.
TCTTCTGGGTTCAGATACACGTCAAGAGACAAATTAGGAAGGGAATTAAAGTTTAATTCACACAAGTCTAAACTACAATTTTTATGTTTTGTGTATGCAAAAGTTAGTGAGTGTATGTGTGTATATGTATCCGTAAACTAAGTGGGAGAGGTGGGTTTACAGTATGTGTGTGTGATAAAAATCATTATGTCTATGGAGAGTCCTCATAATGATAGATGCACCAACATGCGTGTGTGTGTGTGTGTGTGTGTGAGAGAAAGAGAGAAGGTTTATAACTTCTCTGTTGTCTTCACAATCACAATAAATATGAAAGTTTATTATTATTATTATTATTATTATTATTATTATTATTATTATTATTATTTTACAAATGTTAATAAAAATGCCCTTACAATCAAACATTGATATTTCCGTGTGCTGCATAAGTCCAACAATATGCAAAATTATTAACATGACAGTTCTGAATATCAAAACTAACCACTTAAATTTCAGCAGTTTCATGCTCTAAGCTGCCAATTATTCATTGTTGAAAACAAATTTTGGTAATCACAAACTATTTTTATCCTCACTGCATGTTAACATGTATTTAGCATATTCTATGTTTTTGGGTAACACTTTACAATAAGGTTCCATTTGTTAACATTAGTTAACAACATTAGTTAACATGAACTAACAATGAACTATACTTTAATAGCATCTATTAATCTTGGTTACTGTCAACTACATTATAATAATGAGGACACCAATCATTATTCCTGTCCCAAAGAAACCAAAAATCACAGGACTTAATGACTACAGACCTGTCACCCTGACGTCTTTGGTCATGAAATAATTTGAGAGACTGGTGTTGGCCCACCTGAAGAACATCACTGGACCCTTTCTAGATCCCCTTCAATTTGCTTATCGAGCAAACAGGTCTGTGGATGATGCAGTCAACATGGGATTGCATCATATCCTGCAACATCTGGACAGACCAGGGACATATGCAAGGATCCTTTTTGTGGACTTCAGTTCGGCTTTCAACATCATCATTCCAGCTATACTCCAGAATAAATTACACCAACCCTCTGCTCCAATGTCTATCTGTCTGTGGATTACCAGCTTTCTGATGGACAGGCAGCAGCTTGTGAGACAGGGGAAACTCACTTCCAGCACCTGTACAATCAGCACTGGTGCCCCCCAGGGATGTGTGCTCTCCCCACTACTCTTCTCCCTCTACATCAATGACTGCATCGCCAAGGACCCCTCTGTCAAGCTCCTGAAGTTTGCAGACGACACCACTGTCATCGGCCTCATCCGAGATGATGATGAGTCTGCATACAGAAGGGAGGTTAAACAGCTGGCTGTCTGGTGCAGTCAAAACAACCCTGAGCTTAACACGCTCAAAACAGTGGAGATGATTGTGAACTTTAGGAGGAACACCCCAATACTGACCCCCCTCACCATTCTAAACAGAACTGTGGCAGCAGTGGAGTCATTCAGGTTCCTGGGTACTACCATCTCACAGGACCTGAAGTGGGAGACCCACATTGACTCCATTGCGAAAAAGGCCCAGCAGAGGTTGTACTTCCTTCACCAGCTGAGGAAGTTCAACTTGCCGAAGGCGCTGCTGATACAGTTCTACTCAGCAGTCACTTGAGTCTGTCCTCTGCACTTCAATAACTGTCTGGTTTGGTTCAGCTACAAAATCAGACATCAGAAGACTACAAAGGACAGTTCGGACTGCTGAGAGGATTATTGGTTGCTCCCTGCCCCCTCTTCAAGAACTATACACTTCCAGATTGAGGAAAAAGGCTGGAAAAATCACTCTGGACCCCACTCACCCTGCCCATTACCTTTTTGAACAGTTGCCTTCTGGCCGACGCTTCAGAGCTCTGAGCACCAGAACCGTCAGGCACAGGAACAGTTTTTTCCCTCAGGCTATCCATCTCATGAACTGTTCAATTGCCCCATTAAGCAATAACTATGTGCAATACACAGTTTAGTCTTTTTTATATTTATCCAACCTCTTCTGCCATTTCATTCCTCTGAAGAAAAAAAAATGTACATAACAGATTGTATTTGCACTGTACATAACAGATAACAGATTTTTATTAGATTTGCACTATGTATATGTGTATGTATGTATGTATGTGTACAATTATTTATTTATTTTGTATTATTATTATCTATGTCTTGCTGCTGTTTTTGTATTGTTTTTGTATTGTTGTACACTGGAAGCTCCTGTCACCAAGACAAATTCCTTGTATGTGTAAGCATACTTGGCAATAAAGCTGATTCTGATTGTCTGATTCTAATAATAATAAATGTTTTCAATCAAATGTTATTTATGTTAACTTTAGGAAGTGCACTGTGAACTAACATTAACTAACAATAATCAATTGTATTTTTATGAACTAACATTAACTAACAATAATAAACACTGTAAAAATATATATATTGTATTTTTTTACTTGGGTAGTTTTGTTCATGGTTTTCGAGACTGAGGGGAAATACCTACAAGAAAGTTGGCATTTATCAAATTTGGCTAGCTTCAACCAAAACTAATGAATTCCCTGCTGAAAAAAGAGCATATGTTAATGCTGAAAAAAGAGTATATTCTGGTCATCAGGATGCTAATATGTTGGTGTTTCAGCATCTTAACCAGCAAGACTTATTTGGTTTACCATTACCACAAAAGAACATACTGATCAACTAGCTTCACCAGCTGTGTTTAGTACTACAATAGGCTCACTGAAAGTCAAGTGATCAGTAACTGTCAGCTTCATGTGAAGAACTGATAAAGCTGCCTTTAGTTTGATATTTTACTGTAGCCTCTAATCTATGTGTACTGTCATATTACATTGTTCGTTAAACTTTCCAAGTGCTTCCACCCAGGGCATACAGGGCATAGAGAGAAAGAGAAAATAAGACAATATAATGATCAATAAGAGGTCATAGTTAGAACGGTACAGCCCTACTTATCAGGTAGAAATCCCTGAAAATCTGTTGGATTGGAGGCAGAACTGAAGAGGCCGTGATTTGCTCAGAGTGAAGTTTTGGATGGCTAGTGTTAAATTTGTTGGAGTGGTGCTTAGATCAGGAGAGCCAGGGGAGAGGGAATGTGTGCAAAAGAGAGGGGGTGCAGAGATTCAGACCACCCCCATGCTTAATTGGACCTGCCTTCATTTGACACACATAAAGTATTAGGTTAAGTACCTTTTATGGATAATTGGAAAGTGTAAATAGACTGTAATTGTGGCTGCCATGGCTATTATGCCCATTTTTAACCTCACTTAAGCAAATTAATTCATCGAGACTCCTGATTGTTCTTTCTACCTTCACTTTATACATCCAGGAAAATGACTTTATTTGCAGATTTGTAACATATAGTTTGCCTTTTATATGTTTTTTGATAGATAGAGAAAGAGGAAAAGAATGAGTATGTGTGTGTGTGTGTGTGTGTGTGTGTGTGTGTGTGTGTGTGTGTGAGGAAAGAGCTCTCAATCTAAATTAATTGAAATTGCCATGGTCTGAGTGTTTTTTGGTAATAGCTGGCAGGTGAGTTAACTCCTACCTGTCAGATGTTTAGAAAAGTGCACATCATTCGTGAACTAAATCGGGAGTAAATTGTTCCTTACGGACACAACCCAGAGGAATATGTGCCTCTCCTTGTAAATAATATGCCTCAGTAGGTGTAAGTGGGCACATGAGGTTATGTTTTAACTGTTTAATAGCCCATGTGGCTGTAATCAATAGTGCCTCCAATACAGGGCAAAATGATATTTATAGCATACTGTACATTTAAGAAATAAGGTAAGGGAGGCATGTTTTATTGTGAATGTAGTCATGGCTTAAGGGTTTTCAGACACTCTGCTGTGCATTGTGCCTAACAATTACCATTAGCCATGACTACTGTATATTCTAAAATAGCATGGTTTCAAGTGTCTCATCGCTTTTATAAAATGGTTGCTGCTACTGCTACTACTACTACTACTACTACTACATAATAATAATAATAATAATAATAATAATAATAATAATAATAAAATGTAAAGGACACAAAAAAGTGCCATCTTTCCACTAGAAGACATAATCCCTGGCATGATCACCACTATGGATGTTGCACAGTTACTGTATATGGTGAACATGTGTTTAGCATCATAGCTGTAACTTTATTGTGGATTTTTGCATAGTTACAATGCTGTATTGACCAGCATCCAGGACTGGAACTGGACTATTCCAGTTTTATTAAAGGACTATCCATTCTTATAATATTAAATATAACATGTTTCAGCAGAGTGGCTGGTGGTGCTTTTTAAAAGTGGGGAAGCACACAGACTGTGGTTTTTGTGTCTGCAACATTGCTCCCAAAATCTGCAACCTCTCCTCAAACAACAACATCTTCTCAAAACGTGCAAAATATCTGATTATGAAAGCTGAAATAAATGTGTTGCGTTAGACTGCAAATATCTGTGCATATATTTCCAAGCCATCGAACATCCTGCGCTCGACAGCAGTGCATTTACATTTTAGTCAATCATGTACATCACAGTTTCAATTATTGCCCATTTATTGTAAATTCCTGCCTATTTGAGAGCTCGACCAATCATCATATAGAGAAGCCAGGTTTTTAGGCAGGATAAAAGTACATAGATTGAAAGCCCAGTGTGCAATAAGCGATAAGATGCAGATCCAGTGCAATTAGCACACATGAAGTTCTCATAGACTCCCAAAGAAACATCTGGGCAGGACACAATATGATGCATTTAGAGCCTCTCGTCCAATGAACATCGATCTTTACCCCACTAAAATCTGATGGTAACAGTATCTGCCATAGACTCCCATTGAAGCACACTGTCTTTTTTGGACATATTTATGGTGAAAACATGCAGATTACGTTACTTGAAGGAACAGCGCAATAGTCCGATATGTTACACGTTCATTTGCTAAAATACTGAAATGCACAAAGAGTAATATGTAGTTCATATAGATTATTTGCACATATTTCTTCTGAAATTTCTGGACAAGCCATGCTTCCCATGTAGTCTTAAATTAATCGTCACTTTCTCACAGATTATAAAACATCTGGAGCATTGATAAGCAACAACTGCCTAAAACGGTTTGTATAAAGACTGAGATATATTTATATATTATTCTGTCCACTGTAGAATTAGCCATGATGTTTTTCCACATGCGAGTTTTTGACCTTGATCTCCATTTCTCCTGCGTCTCCAAAAAACAACAACAAAAAACAACAACAACAACAACATCAACAACAACAAAACACTTTCAGCTCTGTGCAGATCTGAATCAACAGGATTAAAAAATAATTATAATAAATAATTACTGCGTAACCATCAGCGTTTTTGAGGGCCGCATCCACCTCCTGCCTCAAAGGAGTCTGCAGCCACAATTAAGCTAGGTCAAAAAACATACAACAAACAACAGCCATTCAGCGCCCATCGAGTCTGTCTCTGAAGGACATTGAGAACTACACTGTACACTTTTTTAGGTGTAATATTGAATTTGATGTCAGTTTGACTGAATTTGTTTTTTGTCTTCAAACTATGAATAGGGCCATGTCTCTTGTACTCACTTCCAAACTCCTTTTTGAAGGTTAAACACACACACTCTCTCTCTCTCTCTCTCTCTCTCTCTCTCACTCACACACACACACACACACACACACACACACACACACAGTGTGAATGGTGTGACAAAACTGAGATATCAAGTGAGGATGGCTGATCCTCAGAGGTACTGAGGGGCTTTTAAAATGGGACTACAAAAGAGGATCAGTAGAACCACCCAGAGAAAGTGAGACTTGTCAGCATACACACATCATCTCACACTCATTCACACATTCTCTCACACACACACTGAAGTGGTTTTAAAGAATCTAGATTTCCTGTTTCAATATGCTGTTCTCACCCTGAGACACACAAGTACACACACATTTTAATACTCTTTTCTTATCCAGCTACACAAGCCAACATCCAGTTCTTGCCAAATACATATTGATACTTCAAGATACTGCCTTAGTTTGAAGAGAATTTGTGATAAATATAAAACGACACACAGTAATGCTTTGAGTCTTTGGCCAAGATGACCCCTGGTCATGTACAATGCCCATGGCCCTTAAGTTGCAATTGATATACTGTATTATGTGTGTGACTTAATGTTTTTTTATTGATTACATTCATGCTGCCAGAATCAGCTATTATTGACTTTTACTCCTCGTTCGCCAGACATGGGATCATTCACCCAATCAATAATGAAAAAGCATGTATGTAATTCAACTATCATATGCAGATCTGAGCTGTTGCAGTTTGTGTATGAGTATAATTTTTGTCTTATTAATATGTTGGGCCTCATGTATTCAGATAGAAGACAAAGGCAGGCCTAACAGTCGTAAAACCTAACTCAGCCCCCACACATTCCATGTCGTAAATTTTACTGATAAAAATCACGCCAAAATCAAACAAAGGGAGTCCAAAACAGACTACAAATCCAGGAAGCCTTGCTCACTAAAGGATCAAGCTCTCAACTCCTATTGGATGAGGCACACAACAGAACGTCCCTCAAACATGACATCATCAGGAGTTCAAATAATTCTGAAATGCGTCCAGAATTCGCTTCCAGTGACTTAGTTCACCGAATACGGACGTAGCTTTTTGCTGCTCTCCGGTGCAATCTCGTGGCATAAGGAAGTAATGTCCGACTTGAAACTGTAGCCATACAATCTCCATCTCGCTGGACGAGTTGAGATTACTCTGTGTTCAACCGAACACTCTAACAGATCCGAAGGAGACTGCTGAGCAATTCGCATCTTCATCCGTTGGCCTACAGAAGTGAAGAGATTAAAGATTTCTCTTCCATCTTCAATCAAGTCGACATTTCTGAGTTCTCCACCAGCCCGCCGAGAATCAACAGCCGTACTGCCCGCCGACAGAGCGAGGAAACGGCCTCCCGTCATCACACGAGCCTCAAGGAACCGGGTCAAAGTTAAAGGACGGAGGAAAACACATTCTACCTGTGTCCTCATGCGATTCAAGTAAGAGGTTACGTCTGGGCAGAGATAGAATATTATAGTGTGTTATTCTTGTGTTTCAAGGTTTTTGTTTGTACAGTTTACGGACCGCCATGTCCGCTCATTATTAATACTCAGGGTATTAATTATCACAAATTTGTTGTGCTGTATTGTGGTCCAACCAAATTGGATTGTGCAATTTCGCCATCGCGGGTGAAACAGAAACTGAGTTCATCCATTAAAGAGTCAAATAACGCAGGACTTTTACGAGCCCCGCTCGTAAAACCGCGTCTCTGAGTGATGAGCACAGCTGCTTTCTCTCCAGCTATCACGAAATCAGCTTTCGGGCTGTCACTTAATCATCTCTATCTCTCTCTCTCTCTCACTAACCACACTGACACACACACACACACACAGACCTTATGTGTTATAGGATTATTTTTATTTCCATATCTAATCATGTCACTGTTTAGTTTGTAGTTGTAAGTCGGAACTTTATTGACTGCATTGTATTAATTATTAATTGATATTACTGCATAAATAAACTTTTGTTTATATTACAAAGAGAAGTGTTTTGGTTTGTTTTGCATATACCTGTGTCATGCTGACGGGATGTCAGTGTTCAGATTCAAACCTTCATTCATTGTTTTTCCCCGAAAATCGATATTCTTCGGATGCCAATTTTCCTAAGAAAACAATCTAATATTGAGACTGTTTTAATATTTGGTTATTAGTCCCTGATTTCAGGGTGGTGCCCCATCAATGTTAATCCTTATTAATATTCTATTGATTTTTGATAATTGATAATTATCTTGGATGATTGAATTTGAATGATCAATAAGCTAGTATTAATTTTAATTAATGTTTCATCGATGTTAACAATTAATGATTATCTTTGATAACTGTTGATTTAAAGGATTTAAAGCTAACATTTATTCTAATCAATGTTCTATTGATTTTAATAATTAATAACTATCTTTGATAATTATTAATTATTGCTAATAACCAAACTTGCTCCTAAACGTAGCACACTACATTTACTGGAGTCCCATATGAGGTTTTAATGAGTTAGATCCAATTAATTAATTTAAATATTAATTAATAACTACAGAAATAATTATTAATTATTTCTGATAGTAACACTGATCTAAACAACCAGTAAATCCCTACAAATATTAATGTAACACTGACATAATGATGGAGATGTTATGCAATTATCAAAGAAAATCAATCACAAGATTTTCCTACATGATTAATTCTGTCATTTATTTATTCTTTTAATCTTTATTTTGTCATGAGCGGAGCAAATAAAGAAATGAAAATAGAAAGACAAAAAGAAAGAAACAAAGGAAATTTAGAATTAGTTAATTTAAAAACAATTTAGAGACCCTGACTATGCTTGTATCACAATGAGCTATATGTCCCCAAAGACAAGAGCATTCTTACATAATTGTGCATTTAGGTTCAGTGTTCGAATTGAGCAGGGGTCCCGGAGCACCCATAAGAGTTAAGGGACCCCTATTGGGCCAAATAATGTTTCATCGAAACTAGAATACTAGAAACATAAAACTAGATTTTATTTTTAAATGTTTGTGGTGACACAGCATGACACTGTCCATCACCTGTCCCAGTTTTCATAAACAATCCAAATGAGGTTTTTTACATCTGAGAATTCTAAACACGCCCGAGTGCGCAGCACAATGTTTTCTGAAGGAACTTATAGACGGCAACTGAGTGACACTGGCAGACTGAATCACCATTTTCACCTCTCAAGAATGGCAACATATAATTCTTCTTTGACATATTGTTGGTATGCCTAAATTGCCAACATTAAATCATCTTTCATCTTAAAACAAAACCATCGCTAGAGGTTAATTAATATGCACGCAGTTAATATACACAAAGTTTTGCCAGTTTTTATGTAACCAGGTGGTAAAATGATTTACAATTATAAATAAATAAATAAATAAGATTAAAGTCAATTGTAATCTGGTGGTAATAATATTTTGTACCTTGTAATTTTCTTTTCAAATGTTTGTGTCCTTGTACATGGTGCCCCAGTGCTGGGTTTTAAGGTAATCCTCCAAAATACATGGTTAAATGGAGATGTATTGTGAAATACATGTTCTTTTTTTGAGGTTTCACATTGTCTTTTTTGCCTTGAACCCAATGTTGTATTTTATTGTCTTTGTATTACAACAAAGTTAGTGAGCATGAGGTAATGGTTCCACGTGGCTCAGGTGTTGAAACCCATCAGCAATCCCACATTGTGAGTGATTCAAAATACATAATTGTTTAAAATTAATGTGAAATTTCATGTCAAATGGATTAGTGTGTGTGTATTTCTTTTTGTGTTTTTGTTTAGCAGTAGTCCACTGCCAAATTGTTTTATGTAGGATTTTATAGCAACTTGATTAGTTGTTTGTCAATACTCTAAGTGTTGTTAGACATAACAATTGACTGTTGGTTTAACACAGACTCCGGAAAACAGAGGTTAAGATACATATGCAGTTTAATAGTAAATGTGCAACTCATAAACAGACAGGCAGAGTAAATCACCAGTAATGGAACAGCGTCGGCAGATGAGAGACGTAATAATAAACGGGCAATGGTCAGGGCAGGCAGCAAACAATCACAGTAAGAGTCCAGGTAAATCAGGCAGGCAGCAGAGTATCAGATGTTGGGAAACAGGCAGAAGTCGAATGCAGGCAGTATAAACAGAGGTAAGCGCTCAGAAGTGTTAGCAGAAGCAAGAAAGACTTTGCAATGATTACTGTTTGAACAGTGCTTAAATAGTTTATGAAATAGGGAACAGGTGTGAGTGTAATCACTCCAGGTTGGCATGCTGGGAAGTGTAGTTCGAGGTGCCCTCAGAACTTGGGCGAGAGGGACCTCTGGTGGTGAGCAGGAGGAGTCCTTGAGTTCATGACAGTTGGAAACATTTTGTCAGGGTCTGTGCCCTTGATATTTTTCCCCCTCTCTGCTACATCTGTTGAAGTTTAAGTTAACAACAATTTTTGCCAAACATTAATTTTAAAGCAACTACAAAAAATAAAGAAATATAGAACCCCTAAATAATTTTATTGTCCCTTGTGTACATGGGCTACATTTATCTAACACTACATGTTAGCTCATGATCAAACAGTTATAAAGTTATTACATGGATGCCATGTGGATAAATATCTTTGTCCATTTATTATGCTTTGCCTGTGAAGAGCAGTCCTCCCTCAATATGTTTAAATACACAATCTATAGGCGGCCCTGGTAGCTCAGCGAGTATTGATGCTGACTACTACATCTGGAGTTGCGAGTTTGAATCCAGGGTGTTCTGAGTGACTCCAGCCAGGTCTCCTAAGCAACCAAATTGGCCTGGTTGCTAGGGAGGGGAGAGTCACATGGAGTAACCTCCTCGTGGTCACGATTAGTGGTTCTCGCTCTCAGTGGGGCACGTGGTAAGTTGTGTGTGGATAGCGGAAAGTAGCATGAGCCTCCACATGCGGAGTCTCCGTGGTGTCATGCACAATGAGCCATGTGATAAGATGCACGGATTGACTGTCTCAGAAGCGGAGGCAACTGAGACTTGTCCTCCGCCACCCAGATTGAGTAACTGCGCCACCACTAGGACCTACTAAGTAGTGGGAATTGGGCATTCCAAATTGTGGAGAAAAGGGTATAAAAATAAATAAATACACAATCTAAGCTTATAAACAATAGTGATAACAGGAAAAAAAAAACACTTCATTAAGGCATTTAGTAATATGAACACATAGGCACCTGCAGGATTTAATCTGAGTGTACGCACAGCCTAGAGGTCTGCATGTGCCTTAAAACGAAACCCGAGACCGTGTGGCCAGACCCTACCCGGCCCAAATGATACCGTCAGATTTTAAGCCCAAACCTGCTTACTAATTTCTTCTCCTAGCAAGTACTGTTGCAATTGGCTGTATTTCATGTAAGCATAAAGGCAACTGTAGCAAAGACGCTGGGGCAGTTGTGTTAAGATCCATGTGCAGTTCAATAAACGTATGAACAGTACAACAAAGTAGCAAATAAAAGGATAAACGACAAAACAGGCAAGGGTCCGGTACACAGGAGACAGTCCAAGAAATGCAAATCAAGTAAATCCGAGAGACAGAGGGGTAATCCAATAAACAGGCAAAAGGTCCAAAAACTCACAAGCAGGCAGGGAAATACGATAAACAGGCAGGAATCAAAAACACAGGAAGAACAGGAATGGTAATAATGCTCAGAATTTCAGACTAGGCAGAACAAGACTTTGCACTGAATGCAGGTAAACAGAGAATTTAAATAGTCTGGGATAATATGAAACAGGTGAGTGGGGGATTATTGGAGATGTAGTTTGGGAAGGGAAAGCTAGAATTCTGGAGATGGAGACCTCTGGCGGCGTTCTGGAGAGATAGCAGATGCTGCAGGTGTAACAGAGCCACCCCCCCACGATCGGCTCCTGACACGAGGAGGTTGTCTGCGTCGGGATCTACCACGACCTCTGGGAGCGGGATGATTAGAGAAATTGTTGTGGAATTCAGAGATGAGAGCAGGGTCCAGAATGTCCTCAGAGTTCGTCCAGAAACGCTCCTCAGGGCCATAGCCCTCCCAGTCAACCAAGTATTGGAGAGTCCAACCCCGGCATCGAGAGTCCAGGAACTTGTGTACCCAAAAGGCCTCCTCTCCATCAATGAGGAATGGAAGTGGTCTCTGGGGTCTTGAGTGCCCTCCTTTCTTGGAGGCGCCGTGGGTTTGAGCAAGGAGACATGAAAAGTGGGGGAAACACAGTAATTAGCAGGGAGTTGTAGCTTGAAGGACACAGGATTGATTTGATGAATGATTTTGAAAGGACCATCATACCTGGGACTTAATTTCTTGCACGGGAGCAGAAGACGAAGATCTCGGGTTGACAGCCAAACCCACTGCCCTGAAGCATAGTTGGGGCCAGGCCGCTGATGGAGATTGGCCTGCTCCCTCTGTCGGCGAATAGCATGTTTTAAGTGGACATGTGCTTGATCCCAGATAGCCTCACTGCACTGCATCCAGTCGTCGACTGCAGGTACATCGGATGGTTCCCTGGATCAAGGAAAGAGTGGGGGTTAAAAACCTAGGATGTACTTGAAAGGAGTGGTTCCGGTAGCTGGTTTGAACAGAGAATTTTGAGCATATCCCATATCTCTGGAGCTGCTTCCTTCCCAGGGAATCATGCTGATTCATTTGACAGTACGCTCTGAGGAATGTACCACGGTCTTGATTAAGGCATTCAGCTAGTCAATTAGATAGAGGGTGATATCCAGATGTTAGACTCACATTGACATTGAGCAATTTGAAGAATGCAGACCAGACTCGGGAGGTGAATTGAGGACCACGGTCGGAGACAATGTCTTCTGGTAGGTCATAGAAGACATACTGGAACAGGTTCTCAGCACATTCCATAGATGAGGGGAGCTTGGGCAAAGGGATGAATCTACAGGCCTTAGTAAAACTATCCACCACAGTTAAGATGGTAGTGAAACCCTGGGTGTTGGGTAAATCCATGACAAAATCCACTGTGATATGAGACCAAGGAAGACGAGGGGCAGGCAGAGGCTGAAGGAGACCAGATGGAAGCTGTTGAATAGATTTAGAGGTGGCACAAACATTGCAATTTTTAATATAGTCAGCGACCTCTGTCGCTAGGTCCTCCCACCAAAACCAGTTTTGCACTAACCTGCAAAAAGCTTGTGCGCCTGGATGCCCGGAGCAGGCAGAGTCATGAACACACTGAAGAAATCTGTTGCGCAAGGATCTGGGAACAATGACTTTATCAGGAGGGCAGTCAGTGGGACTGGGTTCTAGATTCTGAGCTTTGGTGATTTCAGCCATAATGTCCCATTGTACGGGAGCAACAATGAGGCTTGGTGGGATTATCGGGGTCATGGGGTTGTTGCAGTTAGTTGATCCATAAATGCGGGACAGGGCATCTGCTTTGGTGTTCTTGGAGCCGGGTCGAAAGGTAATGGTGAAATCAAATCTGGAGAAAAACAGAGACCATCGAGCTTGACGGGATTTAGTCGTTTAGCAGACTGAATGTATTCCAGGTTGCGATGATCTGTGATAACCAGGAAAGGATGACGAGCTCCCTCTAACCAATGCCTCCACTCCTCGAAAGCCACTTTCATGGCCAAAAGTTCACGGTTGCCGACATCGTAATTTCTCTCAGCAGCTGACAACTTGCATGAGTAGAAGGCACAGGGATGGAGTTTGGCAGGAGATCCTTGTCATTGAGAGAGCACTGCACCTACTCCTGAATCAGAGGCATCCACTTCCAGTACGAAGGGTCGAGTGGGATCTGGATGATGGGGAATGGGTGCAGTCATAAAGCGTCATTTAAGATCGAAGGCTTGATGAGCAGAAGGTGTCCAGATCAGTTTCAGAGCTTTTCCACGGAGCAAAGAGGTGAGTGGAGCAGCAACCGAGCTGAAACCTTGTATGAAACGTCGGTAGAAATTTGCAAAACCAAGGAAGTGCTGTAGTTCTTTGACAGACATGGGTAGTGGCAACTTCAGCACAGCTTGCACCTTAGAAGAGTCCATGGTGACTCCCTCTGGGGAGATGACATACCCCAGGAAAGAGATGGTTGATTTATGAAATGCACATTTCTCCATCTTGGCATACAGTTGGTGTTGAACAAGGCAGTTGAGCACCACTCTGACGTGTTGAACATGTTCATCAAGGGAATAAGAGTATATCAGAATATCATCAATGTAGACAATGACTCATTTGCTAAGATCACGAAAAATGTCATTTACATAGGCTTGAAAGACAGATGGACTGTTGGAAAGTCCGAAAGGCATCACCTGGTATTCATAGTGACCAGTGTGTGTAGAAAAAGCAGTTTTCAATTCATCCCCCTCCCAAATGTGGATTAAGTTGTAGGTGTTATGAAAATCCAGTTTGGTGAAGATCTTGGTGCATCGTAACTGCTCTAATGCTGCTGATACCAGAGTAAGAGGATAGCAATACTTGATGGTGACTGTGTTCAGGCCTTGGTAGTCAATATATGGACGAAGACCCCCGTCCTTCTTTCCTACGAAGAAGAAACCAGCAGAAGCAGGAGAACTGGATGGTCGAATGAACCCTCTTTCTGGGGACTCCGATATGTACTCCTCCATAGCTTTAGTTTCAGGTTCTGATAAGGGGTATATTCATCCACGTGGAGGAGAGTTGCCCAGCAGAAGGTCAATGGCACAGTCACAGGAATGGTGAAGAGGAAGTTTGATTTGCTGAATGCCTCCTGGAGATCTGAATAATAATGTGGCAGAATCGACGTCTCCTCAGCGAGGATAGTTGTGGTGCTTACAGGAGGAAGAGAGATGGGTTCAGGAAGGCTGAGGCAAGACTGGAAACAGGAAGCACAGGAACGAGTGATTTGTCCATCTCTCCATGAGATCTCAGGGTTGTGAAGTCTCAGCCATGGCAGGCCAAGAACAATCAGGTTCTTAGGAGAATGAGTGACTAGAAATTGAATCTCCTCATAATGAAGAAGTCCTACTTGAAGATGGATGGGTCGGGTGATTTGTTGCCAGACCCCAGAGGTCGTCCGTCTAGTGCTGATACATGCAAAGGAGGGACACAGGAAACAAAAGACAGGTTTAGATTTGTGGTGAGACCCAGGTCAATAAAGTTACCTGTAGCCCCTGAATCTTAAATGGCAGATACATGATGTTCATTATCTGGAACATGTAAAGTAACTGAAACTTCTAACTGTTCGATTAGAATTACGTTTGAAAGTTCCAAACTCACCTCCGTGTCCCCCTTCCTAAGCAGCCAGTAAATGTCCCGACTGTCCGCAGTAGGTACACAATCTCTCCCGTAGACGACGTCTTCGCTCTTTGGTAGAGAGAGAAGAAAGACCCACTTGCATGGGCTCATGATAACTGGTTGCAGCAATGTCAGAGTGAGGTGTCTGTAGAGAAATGTCTGGATGATGGGCTTTAATCAGGTTACCCAGACGAATGGCTAATTTGATGAATTCATCAAGAGATCTCCCCTTATCACGACATGCTAGTTCAGCTTGAAGATCAGGATTTAACCCCTGACGGAACAGTAGTTTCAAAGTGTCCTCCACCCACACTGTTTGTGCTGCTAGCGTGTGAAAGAATAAGGAGAATTCAGCAGCAGACATTGTCCCTTGCTTTAAACATAATAGAAGTTCTCCCGGGTCCTTACCACCCTCAGAGTGTTCAAAAACCTCCCATAAATGAGCTATGAAATAAGACAAAGAGCATTTTATAATGTTCTCATGACTCCATACCACAGTAGCCCAGTCTAGTGCTTTTCCTGACAGCAGTGATACAATAAAGGAAACATGAGCTTCATCACTGGGATGCATTTGAAGTAGTTGAGATAAAACTCACATTGCAAGAGAAATCCTCAACACTTACTGGGTGATCCATCAAACTTCTTAGGAAGTGAAAGTTGAGGATTAACAGCAGCTGTAGAGTGCGCTGTGGTGCTGGCTGAGTTGCTTGTGGAAACTCTTATCAGAGATACCTGCATTTTTGGCTGCATAGATTTAAAGAGTTCTTCCGTGATAGAGGTGAGCTTGCACAGCTGCTGATGGTGACTGGTAAGCATTTCTGCTTGTGCTGCAACAAGCTCGTGTAACTGTTTGTAGGCTGGATCTAATTTGGGTGAAGTCTTCTGTAGCGAAGTTGTGTTAAGATCCATGTGGGGGCAGTTGTGTTAAGGCAGTTGTGTTAAGATCCATGTGCAGTTTAATAAACGTATGAACAGTACAACAAAGTAGCAAATAAAAGGATAAACGGCAAAACAGGCAAGGGTCTGGTACACAGGAGACAGTCCAAGAAATGCAAACCAAGTAAATCCGAGAGACAGAGGGGTAATCCAATAAACAGGCAAAAGGTCCAAAAACTCACAAGCAGGCAGGGAAATACGATAAACAGGCAGGAGTCAAAAACACAGGAAGAACAGGAATGGTAATAACACTCAGAATTGCAGACTAGGCAGAACGAGGTAAACAGAGAACTTAAATAGTCTGGGATAATATGAAACAGGTTAGTGAGTAATCAGTCTGAGTGGGGGATTATGGGAAATGTAGTTTGTAAAGAGAAAGCTAGAATTCCGGAGATGGAGACCTCTGGCAGCGTTCTGGAGAGGTAGCAGACGCTGCAGGTGTAACAGCAACATTCGTAACTGTACTGAAACAGTAAACATATACAATTTTAACAAGGTATAGCAGCCCCTCAGCACACTAGAGCAGAAGGGGAAAAAAGCATTGCCTTACCGTTTGCTGAAACTTCACCTGGTGCAGAACAATCTGGAATAATATGAAATAATGGAACGGTCCCCTCTATGCAGCCTGAACTTGTTTAGAATGTTGAAAATGTGAAGTTCTTTTTAACTTGACATGGTGTTTAAAATGTGCTGGTCCTGCGCGAGACACTGAAGAAAAAGCGAGACGCGGTGCAAATGTCAAAGACATTCGTCCAGCAAGTGTTTAAACAATGGGAAAACAGAACAGGTGTGTGCAAAAACACATTCGGAGTGAACAGCCCCTAACTCGTCCGTTCGCGCATGTCCGTGAGTGAGAGCGCATGCACGAAACAAGATTGGTAGTCCTGTTTATTATTTCATTAATTACAAACCTGAACCTGACCCAAAACCTCTCAGGTTGGGTTCAGGTTTGTAATTAATGAAAGACCTCTAAATCTGCCTAATAAACCTTATATCTAGGGGGTTGTGGGGGCATGCTCCCCTGTGAGATTTTTTTGTTGTTGCAAAAAACAACACCAAAGCATTCAATTCTGGTGACTTTGAGATAAGCATTTATTTATTTTCTCGAGTATTAGTAGCCTTCATGTAACTATTGGCTAAAATCATTTCTTCCAGTAACCTGTAGGGGGTGACAGCTGGGTCTTCAATATGGATATTGAAGAATAAAAGCTCTGAGTCAGGTTTTGCAATAATCAAATGAGAGAGAGTTTACTGATTGTTCTCTGTATGTTCAATAGCATAACAAGGTGATAAGATACAACAGTTAGAAAGTTGAAGTGCAGTTTTACAAACTTTCCAAAGCAATTATAGTCATATGCAAATTACATTAAGGGTGTCATCGTACCACAATTTCTAGCATTCTGGTAGGTCAACTACTTCAAACATTTTAACATACTACAAATATGGACTGTTTCCATCTTCATGCAAACAATAATTGTTAGCCACAACATGAATCGAGGTCCCATCCTTGGTTGAAACAGCTTATGGTCAGATATCAAAGGTTAGCTATCAGTTATGGCTACTCCTTATTTTTTAACATCAAAGGGGTACCAAGGAGAGCAATTAAAATCCTTGGAAGTTGTTTTCAACTATGGCAAAGTCACATTTGAGAGGGCACAACCGTAAATAATTCAGAGACATGAGTTATTTAGATATGCAATGTGTAGGTGTTATCTCCTTCTCAGGAATAGAGGCCTTCTCCAAAACCTTGCTGGAATGCAGGGCCTCACCATCTGTGGAACATTAGGACAGAGCACAGAGTGAAACAAAAGGGCACAAAAGAGCACACTACTGCTGCATCTAATTGAAGTAAATTCATGTTTCAGTTCATTGATGACATGAGGTAGATGTGTTGTTATTAAACCGTTCAGACAGATGAGTTTTCGCGCTAAAAAAGCAAAACACGCCACAACGAATAGAGCAGAACGCACGTGTCTCGAGATGCATTTTTATCAGTTGAAGAAGTTCTTTTTAACTTGACACAGCATCTAAAAATGCAGCACTCCTGTAAGAGATGCTAAAAACACAGAGAAACGTGATGCAGCGAATGTTTACTTGGAAAACGATTGAAAAACAATGCGAGCGGATGCAAAAACACGTTCAGTTTGAACAGCCCCTTGTTCACATGACACAGCACTAGCTGAAGTTTCTCATAGTTATCTATCAAAAAGACAGCCTTTTGTTTCAGTTGACTGTAGGTAAATTTACAGTGTATCAAGCGTTGTATTCGTAAATATCGCAATACTGTTTTACTGTGTAAGAAACTGCCCCAAATGATTCAGTGAGACAGCATTCTGAACGAATTGTACTGAATCACGAATCGATTCAGACCGTTTTGCAAGCCCGGTTGGCCAATTCACTGAAAAGACTCATAAGAATTATTCATTCGCAAATTGGGATTCGCTAGTTCTTTTTAACAGCCAACAGAAATAAAAGACGCATTTTTCTATAAACATGTCTCATATAAACTTTTCAAAGGTTAAGGTATTAACAGTGCATATACCCATACAGCCACAGACTCAACTGATAGATCATATGAGTTATGTCATATTTATAGCTCTTCTATACACCATGCATCTCAGCCATGGTGACCACTATTTAAATTCTTATAATTTGTCTATTATTGAGTCTTACTCTTGTCTTACAACTCATTAAAACATCAATATGTTATTCTTTGAATTTTGTTAGGGATTGCTGAATTGATTCTTGGGGAATGGTGCGTGCGTCTGACATTATTATTCAGTGAAAACAGGGTGGAAAACTGGGGGTGTTGTCGATGTAAACCAGAGGTGGGTAGTAACCAGTAACTTTTTGAAAAAAAAAAAAAAAAAAAAAAAATCTTTTAGAGTATGTTTAAAAGTGGGTACTTTTTACTCTCACTCAAGTAAATTTCTAATGAAAAAATTTTACTTTTACTTCGTTACAGTGGGCGGTTTTCCTGTCATTACATTACTGGGTTTAATTTGAGTTAATGTGTAATTTATTGAGAGATTATTGAATGGGACTTTTATGACAGCGGAAGTTCACAGCTGCGCATGCTATCTCAGACTGTCACTCAAGCCAAGTCTATCACTGCAGCATCAAGCTGTTCAAAGTGAAACACTTTCTTCTCTCCGCACAGTGAAAAAATAATAGTTTCGTCATGTAATGCCTTCATTTAACACCAAGACAATCTAATATTTCAAGATTAAAATCTCAGCTTCAATTTAAGGCAGCACGTCGAGGTAAGTTGTGGCTCTAATGCTAACACAGGCTTTTCTGTGTAATGTGATGGTCATTTTTAGGGTGATTCTGTAACTGGGCTCTTATTACATCAGTTTTTAAGTGTACATATTTAAATCAGTGCAGCAATATTTCAGTGCGCTTTGTCCCACATTTCACGAGCAGTATTTATGCATTTACCCCGCGCCCTCGCTGAGGTACTGGAAACTATCACAGCTACTTTGGGCTGATTAACTGTACAAATCCATGTAAACATCCGAGTTAAGTATACATGCCTTTTGCTATGCTGTTCACATGATTGACAACTGGAGCGCGAACAGACAACATTTTAGTACTTTTACTTCTACTTGAGTAATTTGTTTTTTAAATTAATTGTCCTTTTACTTGAGTACAGTTTTTGGCTGCTCTACCCACCTCTAGTGTAAACATGTAAACATAAAAAATACTGGAATTGCTGCAAACTTAATAGACCCTGCCTCGTTATGGCACGGTGTTTGACATATGACATGTCTTAGTAGTGAATAAATAGTACCAGATATGACTTTCAAAGAGCTTTGTGCTCTGTTAAATGGAAATATTGCCATTCAGCTGTTGAAAGCATAATGTTAGAATTAATTTGTTTATTGAGTAAACTACAATGGGAAAATCAAGGTTGCGAGATCGACAAAACCTCAAAAGCTCTTCAAGACTGAAACAATGCTCCACCTGATCGCAGAGAATTTTTTTTAGGTGGCTTGTTGTACATATTGTGGCACATTCCTGGTGAAATAAACACTAATTAAATCATGTTTTTTGACCAAACAATGTAATTTTCTGAACTGCAATGGAATATTTATTAAACATCATTCAACACCACCATCAGCAGTATTCTTGTTGAGAGAGGGAAACAACTGATTTACACAATCTAATCAAAATGACAAAAATAAATGAATGGAAATTAAATTGCAGGAGGGAAATTCAAGAAAAATCAACAGATATTATCCACTGGGCATTAATGACTGCAGCTAACAGGTGTGTTTGTGTGGAAGTAGTTGGGTATGGTTTTCTTATCTTCTCTGCTGGACGATGGAGGGGTATCAGCTCTGAGCAGAGCAAATCTAACACCTGCTGTTCTGTACCAGCACATTATTAAAAAACACAAATACACACTGTTACACTCTGAGTTTATCTGATAATTTTTAAAGTTGAACAAAACATCACACACACAATCTTGGCTTTGGAGAGGAGCCTTCCGTTCACTATCTTGAGGGATCAAACATTGGGACTTGGTCTCATTTCTGCAGCACTGGCAGGCTTCCCAGCCACTCACACCATGCTGCCAACTTCACTTATGAAGTCCGGTAATTAAGCGAGACCCTGAGACCCGAGGGTCTGTGTGTGTGTATGTGTGTATTTATATGTGTGCATGTAGTGTTGTCACCAAAATTTCAGTAGTCGGTACCGATACCAGTGAAATATCACGGTTCTCGATACCAATTTCAATACCACAGCAAAAATATGCTAATATTATAATGTGCTATTGAACACATCAGTTTAGTTATTTTTAATTATTTAATTATTTTAATAATTATAGTTGAATTATTATTTTCCAGAACTTTGCAGAGCATTTTTTAAAGTTTCATTTAATTTCATCATCAAAATGGAGTCTAATCAATAATTCTTAAAACTTTTAACAAGTGAAAATAAAACTTTTCAACATGCCATTGCAATTTTGCCAAACTTTTATTCAACAAGCTGTCTTGCTTTTAATATTTGATTTATTATTATTATTATTGTTATTATTATTATTATTACTACTACAGTGAATGTTACATTTTACTATACAGTTGTATAGTATATATTATTATACAATATATTTTTATTCAATTTCTTCAATTTCAGGCTGTAATGCGGTTCAGGATGGGCAAGGAGGAGGCAGGAACCGGCTGAACAGTCAACATAAAGGTTAAATGATATAAATTAAAAAATAACAACATAAATAAACAGACACACACAACGCGGCTGTGTGCGTCTCTCTCTCTCAAACAGGCATCTCCGGCTGCCCCTTATCTCGTTCTCCCGCTGATCAGCTGATTCAGCGCCGGCCATGCTACATCACTCCTCCTCATCAAGTATCCATTTGTCATATCTGAGTAAAAGTAAAGATACCTTCATGGAAATTGACAAGTAAAATTTAAAGTAGCTCATGAGAAAACGATTTAAGTAGGGTGACCATACGTACTCTTTTTTCCGGACATGTCCTCTTTTTCGGACCTTAAAAAAGCGTCCGGCCGGGATTTCTAAATTTGCAAAAATGTCTGGGATTCGGCTTTAGTTGCATTATGATGTGCATCTGGTCTAATACTTCATTGTGTGTGCACGCATATTTGCATTGCTTTAACCCCTCTTTATAAGTCCCGCCTTCTCGCACACCAATTGGTCGATTATAAGAGGCTTGCAGCAACTATTGGCCAAATTCCTGCCTGTCAATCTCTCCATGAACGCGTGAAGCGCTGTTGTGTTCGGCATCAAATAGTTGCTTGACAGTAGCAGCAAATGACAGTTGAGTGGAAACAATGCCCAAACGAAAGTGCAAATTTACAGAAGATTTGCACAAAAGATTCCCATGCTTTCGTCCAGGTCGTGATCCGTGGGAAGCAGAATGTATGACTGGCATGTAAAGCTGGCACTTATGTGTCAGTTGCTAATAAAGGTGCAAGTAAGTTAGATGCACATATTAGCTCTGCGAAGCATAAAGGGTCAGCAAAAGGTGAAAGTTCATCAGGTAAATTAACGGACTACTTTTTGCGACCAGGTAAAATTATCACATTGCTTCATTTTCCATGGCCATTCAAAATAATAGTAATAGTAAATAAAGTTACACTCATGGAATCAAATATTTTATTTTAGTACATGGACATTCAAAAGAATGTTGGAAATTTGTATTTATTTATATATATTTATGTTATGCTAATAGAGTGTCTTTTTCACTGTATTAAAGTTTGCATTCATAGTAACACTGTTTTGAACCCTATTATTCCGGAGACGGCAGTGCGACAGAGAGAGAGTTACGGACAGCTGTCCGACACCTGTGTGTGTTTGTCCTTCTGGTTAAATTCATTATTAAAATATTATTTATATTGTCAAGCCGGTTCTCACCTCCTCCTTTCCCCTTTACCATGTTACAATCTTGCCATTGCAATCTCATAATTTCAAGCTTGATTTAACTTTCTAGTGCTTGACGCATGCACAGAGCCCTAGATGTAGCTATAGGAAGTGTAATAGAGCTCGAAATCCTGAGCGCCAAGGAGACTGCTAATGTCAAGGTTTATGGTCGAAAAAGGAGTTATATTTTGGTCTATTCTCACCCAAAACCAAATGGATCTGTTCAGAAGACACTGATGAAACCACTGTAGTCTTATGGATTACTCTTATGCTGCATTTATGTGCATTTTGGGGCTTCAAATTCTGGCCACCATTCACTTACATTGAATTGACCTACATAACAGTGATATTCTTCTGAAAATCTTTTTGTGTGTGTGTGTGTGTGTGTGTGTGTGTGTTCTGCAGAAAAAAAAATGAAAGTCATACACATCTTGGATCGAACGAGGGTGAGTAAATTAGAATTTTCAGTTTTAAATTAACTATCCCTTTAATGGCACATTCAAGTCACATCAGAATGATTATATTTATGTAATGAATGTAAATGAACACCACAGTCCATAAAAATTGGACATTGAAGGAGGGAGTTGAGTCATATTTTGACCTGAACAGAGACTTGTGGTGGTGGGCTCTTTTCATTTGGGCCAATAAGCAACCACCCATCAACCACCAGAACACCCTGTCAACTGCATAGCAATGTGCTAAAACACAGTTAAAACAACTTAACAACAGCATAGCAACAACCTGATAACCACCGAGAACACCCTGTCAACTGCAGAGCAATGTGCAACAAACACAGAAAGCAACTTAGCAACAGCATAGCAACAATACTGTATACATGCTGTAGCAATGCGCCAAAACACACAGGAGAGATCACCTTGACAACAGCATAGCATGCCCTAGCAACCATCCAGACACTGTAATTTTTTTTTTAAATGTCTGTTGAAAAACAGAAAAGTACTGTCAGATTAAAAACACAGATTAACTGTAAAAAAAAAAAAACAGTAATTAGCTTTACCATAATTAACATCTATTACTCCAATGCTACAATAAATCTCCCTATAATTCCATGAAATCTTTTACTTTTAATTATCTTTAATTTAGGAAAGCCTACCTACTGATATACTATTTAAACTTACAACCCCAATATATATTTATAATAATAAAAAAATAAAATAAAAATAAAAAGTGAATAGAAAATAAAGTATGCATAGAAACTGACAACAGGACAGTATTAAATTATATAAACAAATATGAGTAGAACTGTATCAGCAGCACCTGTGGCAGGTTAAACTGGCAAAGGAAGTACAACCTCTGCTGGGCCTTTTTCACAATGGAGTCAATGTGGGTCTCCCACTTCAGGTCCTGTGAGATGGTAGTGCCCAGGAACCTGAATGACCCCACTTCTGCCACAGTGCTGTTTAGAATGGTGAGGGGGGTCAATGTTGGGGTGTTCCTCCTAAAGTCCACAATCATCTCCGCTGTTTTTTTTTTTTTTTTTTTGTTATTACAAGTTTTTATTAATTCCATACATAAATCATACAAACATAACATAAAATATGGAATAAATTATATACATTAAACCCCTCCCCCTGAACATCCACCCGACATAAACACGCACTACAGTGGTCACCAACAATCAGAACATAAAAAAAAAATAAAAATAAAAAATCTCCAATGTTTTGAGTGTTTTCAGCTCCAGGTTGTTTTGACTACACCAGTGAGCCAACCATTCAACCTCCCTTCTGTATTCTCATCTTGGATGAGGCCGATGACAGTAGTGTCATCTGCAAACTTCAGGAGCTTGAAAGAGGGGTCCTTGGCGGTGCAGTTATTTGTATACAGGGAGAAGAGTAGTGGGGAGAGCACACATCGCTGTGGGGCACCAGCGCTGATCATACAGGTGCTGGAAGTGAATTTCCCCTGTTTTACTAGCTGCTGCCTGTCCATCAGAAAGCTGGTGATCCACTGACAGATAGTCGTGGGAACAGAGAGTTGGTGTAATTCAGTCTGGAGAATAGCTGGGATGATGGTATTGAAAGCAGAACTGAAGTCCACAAAAAGGATCCTTGCATATGTCCCTGGTCTGCCCAGATGTTGCAGGATATGATGCAATCCCATGTTGACTGCATCATCCACAGACCTGTTTGCTCGATAAGCAAATTGAAGGGGATCTAGAAAGGATCCAGTGATGTCCTTCAGGTGGGCCAACACCAGTCTCTCAAATGATTTCATGACCACAGACATCAGAGCGACGGGCCTGTAGTCATTAAATCCTGTGATTTTGGGTTTCTTTGGGACAGGAATGATGATTGAGCATTTAAAGCAGCATGGGACTTCACACTGCTCCAGTAATCTATTGAAGATCAGTGTGAAGATGGTAGTTTAGACAAGCAGTTGAAACACCATCTGGGCCCTGTGCTTTCCTTGTCTTTTGTTTTTGGAAGACATGGCACACCTCTTCTTCACAGATCTTAAATGCAGGTTGAGTAGCAGGAGGGGGGAGGAGGGGGTATGCAGGAGGTGTTGATGTTTGTGTGAATTAAAGGTCAGAGTGGGTGTGGGGTGTGAGATTGGGCCTTTCAAATCCACAGTAGAACACATTCAAGTCATCAGCCAGTTGTTGGTTCCCTACAGTGTTGGTGGAAGGTCTCTTGAAGTTAGTAATGTCTTTCAGATATCGTAGAGACTTAATTGTTGGCTTGTATGACTCAAGACAGCAAGCAGCCTTCTTAGTATCACTCTGGCAACTGCCTAGCAACCACATGGGCTTACCCTAGCAACCAAGTAGCAAAACACATATATCTGCACCACAACATTGTAGAAACTTCCTCTTTGGCTCGTTTGACTCAGTCTCATGCTAGCAACACCTAGCAAAGTGCTAAAACATGATAGCAACATGCTGCAATACCTAGCTGAGTGCTAAAACATACTAGCAATGCTAAGCTATGCTTAGTTATGCCTAGCTAAGCATTATATCTATCAATACACTTTCAGACTAGGCTTTTTCAAACCAACCTAAAGTTTGTCCACAGACTTTTCAATCTAGTTTTACTTTGCAAAAGCCCAGGTTTAAATTAACTGTCAGAAGTGTTGCATAAAAAATCTGTCAAATGTAGTTTTTTTAATATTCAAATACATTAATAATCTGTCAAAATAAATGCATTTCCTTTCTCTAAATGTAGGTTAACTGTTCTTTTGCATTGTGCCATTCTTCTTTTAAAAATGTTTACTGCAAAAAACGAATTATCTTATTGAAGCAGGATAAGATTTGTCTGCACAATAAGCACAATACTTTAAAATCACTGAAATAGTGAAGTTTTTGCAGCAGTTACCCCAAAAATATCTTACATAAAGGTTATGCTATAGAATTAAAATGTTATGTCTGTAGCAACATTTTGGAAAATAGTTCACAATACTAATTAAAAAAATACACCACCACTCATTGATTATTTATTCTTTATTTATTATTATTTGCAAAAACAACTGTAACATCTGGAAGGAAGTCACGAGAGCTGGATCTAGGTGCAGCGAAACAGTGTTTAATAAAATAAACAAAGTACAGAATAACGGGGTAAACACAGGAACAAAAGAAACATCCACGATGGGAAAACACAGGAACAGAGAAAACATACACGATGGGCACTGGTCATACACAGGAGGTCAAAACACATAACAACTGACAAAGAACAAGCAAACAACAGGGCATTATAAACACAAAGACTAATGAGTTAATGAAACACAGGTGAGGACAATCAAGGATAGCTGGCAGAGATAAGGGCAGGGAATTATGGGAAATGTAGTCCGGGAGGAACAGATGACAGGGGAGAAACACAAGGCAAACAACAGTAAATCATGACAACAACATACAAAACAACATACAAATTCTTTTGTTCGGCATATTACAAGAACTCATTAGCAACGGCTTTAAATGCTTAAGCATATTTTTCACTCAACTCTTTTGTTGTTTTTTTCACTGGTTCATCATTTTTTAAAGCTGACAAACCAAATCTCTAAAATGTTTTTGCTCTGGGAACAACAGCTTTTGTTTTCCGCCCCTAAAAAAAAAAAAAAAAAAATACTATGGCCTTTTTGCCTTGACATAATATGCCTTAACACACACACACACACACACACACACAGTTGGTGCAGCTGTCATTGAGCAAATAGCATATAGAGCATTTAGACATAATGATTTTTATACTGTACAAACTATAGATTATATCCCCTAACCCTGACTCTACCCCTAAACCTAACCCTCACAAAAAAACTTTCTGCATTTTTACATTTTCAATAAAACATCATTTAGTATGTTTTTTTTAAGCGATTTGAATTATGGGGACACTAGAAATGTCCTCATAAACCACAGTTATAGCATAATACCCTTGTAATTACCAGTTTGTAACCTAAAAAAAAAGTCTTTGTAAACCACTTAAACCTACCCACACACACACACACACACACACACACACACACACACACACACATTCATACACATATTTAAAATAATAATAAAAGCAGAATGAACCTGCAATGGAACATTTGAACATTTAAACATTACAAATTAAAACACACAAAAAATAGCACTTTGGCTGAACATGATTCATCCATGGACAGTGGTTCCACGTGATTGAAACAAGTTGTCTTAAAACTGAATCAATTTAAACCCAATAAAATGGACCATGTAAAACTAACTTGAATGAATGGTGTTCAGTTAACTTGAATGGGTGTTTGTTTAACTTGAATGAATGGTGTTTGTTTAACTTGAATCGGTTATCTTCTCATACATTTAAGCTTTCTTGTCTTGTTTAGCCTACATGTTTATATCACGTTAGGTGAAGTCGATTAGATCAAGTTGGTATACTGCCAATTATAAATTTCAATGCTATTTTCTTATTCTTCAGTGACTGTCAAACAAGACTACAGAGGCAGCACACGGTAAGAAATTAATCTATTTATTGGAAAAAGTTCTGAAGTCTGTTGTACATATCACATTCAAAGCATAAGGGAATACAGGTTCAATACAAGTTAAGCTCAATCGAAAGCATTTGTGTCAGTGTTGATTGCCACAAAACTATTTTGACTCGTCCTTCCTTTTCTTTAAATGAGGCACTTACAATGGAAGTAAATGGGGCCAATTTTTGGAGGGTTTAAAAACACTGTAAACCTGTATAAGTTCTACTAACTTAAAACATTTGAGGCAAATGATTGCTTTTACAAGTACCAAAACTTAAGTCTCAAGTATGCATAACTTGTTTCTCTCAGAAACTATAATTAAAATAAATTATTTTGGTCCAATCAAAATATGCAATTACTAATGTTTATTTTAATGAACCACAAATCAAAATTTAAAGTTCTGCAAACTTAATATATTTATACAACTTAAATATATATATATATATATATATATATGTTTTTTTAAATCATGAGTATGCTTTGTATTAAATTATTTAAGCCATGTTAACTTTATAATGAAACTATATAATTTTAGGTGACTTGAAATGTGCTAGTAGTATTAAGTGTTTTGCAACTGCCTTTTTTTTTTTCTTTTAAGTTTCCTTAAATGAGAAAATTTTGCAACTTAAACAAAAAAAAAACAAAAAAACAAACTGCATGTAGTAAACATATTTAATATAAAAAGACAAGGTACAATTATTGACAAAACATGAGACAACGCTGAAAACACATTTGACAGCTACAGGATAAATTGTCTACAGCTGCATTAGTGTTGAACATCCCTCAACTTTAAAACCTTATAAAGCCACGTGTGTAACGTAGCACACAGACACAGATGGCTGGTTAACCCAGGTGCGAGAGTTTTATTGAACACACCGATCAGAGAGCAGTCAGTTTAGTAAGGAGGCAAACTTAGCTTGTAGACAACAGAGTTGGAGATCGCAGGAAGGTCGATGAAGAGTGACCACAGGAAGTCTCTGAGAGACGAAGGAGCTTTAGAAGGACTTGGATGTTCAGCTTCATGTTTAGAACAGGGAGAGCTAGTGAGTCTAGGCTTCCTTGCAGAGACTTGACAATGACGAAGTGGCGGAGTGAATATTTATAGTGGAGAGTGATGAGCCATGGATTGGGAAAAGGAGTGGGCAATTAATAATCAAGGGAGAGAGAGCGGAGTGTGGAATGGGAGTCCGGTGTGGATGTGATATTACCTCCCACTCCACGGGTCATTCAGAGGACCGGAATTCACGAAGATGAGGCCTGCCCCAACCACACGGAGCAGGACGTTGGGGATGGTCCGCGTGGAAGCTGGTTAATATGGCCAGATCCAGGATGTCGTCCCGAGTCACCCATGATCTTTCTTCTGGGCCATACCCCTCCCAGTCAACGAGGTACTCAAGACGACCTCTTCGACGTCGAGAGTCCAGGATCTCACGTACGGCGTAAGCTAGGGGAAGAGGAAGACTGAGATGAGTGATATGGTTTCAGGCAGGATACGTGAAAGCTAGGCGAGATATGGTAATATGAGGGGAGTAGAAGTCGGTATGTGACTGGGTTTCTGATGTGAAAGTGAAGGGACCTATGAAATGGGGACTTGGATTTTTGCAGGGAAGTCAGATTTTGATGTCCTGAGTAGATAGCCAGACCTTCTGTCCTGGTTGGTAGAGTGGAGGAGTAGAGCATCGAGCATCTGCCTGATCTTTATGGCGTCGGACCGCTCTCTGGAGGTGTATGTGTGTGCATCCCAGACCCTCTCATTCTCCGTGAACCAGTGGTTGATGGAAGGTACGTCTGAAGGTTCCCCTGACCAAGGGAATGGGGAGGCTGGAAACCAAGCACACTTTGGAAGGGAGTTTTGGGTGTACTCGGCCCAGGGGAGGTACCGGTTCCAACTGTGTTGGTTGTGATGGCAGTAGGTTTGGAGGAATCGTCCTATCTCCAGGATCTTGTGTTCAGTCTGTCCATTGGTCTGGGGGTGATAACAGGAGGAGAGGCTCACTGACACACCTAGGAGGGAGAAGAAGGCCTTCCATACCCTCGAGGCGAATTGGGGACCGCGATCTGAAACAATGTCCTCTGGCAGACCGGAGTTCCGGAAGATGTGGTGGAACAGGGCTTCTACGGTCTCTAGAGCCATGGGAAGGGCCTTCATAGGGACTAAACGACATGCCTTGGAGAATCGATCTACAGCAACCAGTACACAGGTGAAGCCATCGGAGGAAGGGAGATCAGTGATTAAATCCACTCCTAGGTGTGACCAGGGTCAATGTGGAATGGGTAGTGGAACCAGTTTGCCTGAAGGAAGGTGATTTAGATATGGCATAGTCTGGGCAGGATTGGACGAACCGTAGAACCTCACGGGACATACGGGGCCACCAATAATGATCCTTGAGGAGCGAGAGGGTCAGGTGAATTCCTGGATGCCCTGTTCCCAAGGAGGAGTGGACTGCTTCCAAGAGTTGTTGACAGAGTGGAGTGGGAACGTAAGTGCGCTTCTCTGGGCACCCCGGCAGAACAGGTTCAGTGATGGTAGCTTCCGCGATTTGGTCGTCCAGGGCCCAGTGGATAGGACTGATGATCAGGGAAGATGGCAAAATGGTTTCAGGAGTAGTAGAAATGGAATCCAGAGTGTGTAGTCGGGAGAGAGCGTCTGCCTTGGTGTTTTTGGACCCTGGACGATAAGTGATGTGGAAGTTGAACCTGGTGAAGAATAATGCCCACCGGGCCTGGCGAGGGTTCAACTGACGAGCGTCCCTTAGTTACTCCAGGTTCCGATGGTCTGTGATAACTTGAAAGGGGTGACGGGAACCCTCCAACTAGTGGTGCCACTCTTCAAGTGCCAGCTTGATGGCCAGAAGCTCCCGGTTGCCAATGTCATAATTCTGCTCCACTGGGGATAATTTACGGGAAAAGGCACAGGTTTGTAATTTGGAAGGATTCCCCTGCCGCTGGGAGAGTATCGCTCTGATGCCAGTGGTGGAGGCATCTACTTCGACCACACAAGGAAGGTCAGGATTGGGGTGTATAAAGATTGGTGCAGAATTGAAGGCATCTTTGAGCCGCTGGAAGGAGACCAGGACAGGAGTTTTGGTTTGGAGCGGAGGAGTTAAGTGAGTGGTGTGGCGAGGGTTCTATAATTCCAGATAAATCGTGGGGTAGAAATTAGCAAATCCAAGGAAATGTTGGAGTTCCTTAATTGTGGTTGGGGGTGGCTAAGACTGGACTGCCTGTACCTTCCCTTGGTCCATCTCCACTCACTCTGGGCTGATGATGTATCCCAGGAATTGGACTGAGGGCTGATGGAAGGTGCACTTCTCAGATTTGAGGAACAGACGGTGTTCGCGTAGCCATTGAAGGACCTGCGTGACATGATGGATGTGTTCCAGGAGACTTTGGGAGAAGATGAGGATGTCGTCTATGTATATGATAATGAAGTATTGGAGAAATTCTCTGAATTCCATGAAACTTTGGAAAACGGAGGGGGCATTGGCCAGGCCATACAGCATCACCCGATATTCATAGTGCCCCATGGGCATGACGAAGGTGGTCTTCCACACATCCCCCTTACGTATCCGGATTAAGTTGAAAGCACTGTGCAGGTCCAGTTTGGTGAACACTGTTGCACCTCTAAGCAATTCCAGGGTGGCTGGAACTAAGGTAAGGAAGGGGATAGCGGTATTTGACACTGTTGAGGGTCCAGTAGTCTATGCAAGGTCTTAGGCCCCCATCCTTCTTGGCCACGAAGAAGCTGGAAGCGGCAGGGGAAGTGGATGGACGAATGTATCCTTGGGACAGGGCTTCCTTGACGTACTCCTCCATGGCCTTCTGTTCGGGTAGTGACAGTGGGTAAATTCTTCCTCTGGGCAGAGGGGCACCAGGAAGCAGATTGATGGTGTAATCCCACGGTCTGTGAGGAGGAAGTTGCGTAGCAAGCTGAGGGCTGAAGACATCCTGGTACTCTGAGTAAGATGGGGGAATGTTAATCTGACGGTTAAGCAGGGGACTCCCCATGGAGGTTGCTAAGATCTGGGCTGGAGTAGGGCCCCTGGTGGGGACTGTATTTATCAGCAGTCGGTGAGGGAGGACAAGACATTCCTGAAAGCAGTTAGGACCCCAGGACAGTACCTTGCCCAATGTCCACAACAACACAGGGAAATGCTGAACTGGTATTCAGGGACAACCGAGGATGACGTCAGAAGTCATGCCATCCAATACCAGGAAGGAGATGGATTCTAGGTGGGTTGCACAACCAAACAGGACTTCATTTGATTGGCCACACATATGGAGAGCTGGATAAAACGTTACAGTCCCAAACTGTCATCATAAGCAGAGAGCTGAAGCTGGAGAGCTGGTTCCAGTCCCTGACGATAGATGGTAAGGAGAGCTGGTTCGTTCCATCTGCTTGCATCAGCCAGGGTTCGAAATTGGAGGGCATAATCTGACAGTTGTCGTCTGCCTTGGCGGAGTCGATAAAGCTGTTCATGGACCTGAGAGTCCCCAACTGGGCGTCCGAACATCTCCTTGAAATGTGCCACAAAAGAACTGTAGGTTTGAATCACAGGGCCATCTTGATTTCATACAGTGGTTGCCCACTGCAGAGCTTGCCCAGATAGAAGAGATAAAATATGCCACCATGGAATGTTCTGTAGTGAATCTACCTGGCTGCATCTCCATAGACAAAGAACATTGCAAAAGGAAGCTGCTGCAGTCCTCCGCTGATCCAGAGAAGGGCGCTGGCGGCGCCATGGGAGTGGGAAGGTGTGTGGAGGAAGATGTGGGAGTAGTGGAAGGCATGGTTGCCGGCATCTCGCTTGGCTCCTGTTGTGACGATACCGGGGCATTGCTGGTTGCAGCGGTGAGTAATGTTTGTCTCACTTGATTCACTAATAGATCGATGGTACTTTCTATGGCATTCTGTTCGGCTCCCGCTGGGTTAATATTTCGCTGGTCACGTCTTCTGTAACGTAGCACACAGACACAGATGGAGTGTGTGTTAGTTTTATAACACACAGATCAGAGTGCAGTCAGTTTAGTAAGGAGGCAAACTTAGCTTGTAGACAACAGAGTTGGAGATCGCAGGAATGTTGATGAAGAGTGAGCACAGGAAGTCTCTGGGAGACGAAGGAGCTTTAGAAGGACTTGGATGAAGGTTATCGGAGAGGAGTTCTGCTTCCGAGTTCAGCTTCACGTTTAGAACAGGGAGAGCTAGTGAGTCTAGGTTTCCTTGCAGAGACTTGACAAAGACAAAGTGGCGGAGTGAATATTTATAGTGGAGAGTGATGAACCATGGATTGGGAACAGGTGCGGGCAATTAATAATCAGGGGAGTGAGAGCAGAGTGTGGAATGTGAATGGGAGTCCGGTGTGGATGTGACAACGCGTCTTTAAAAATCTTTTGGGTAACTCAGATCCAATGCATAAATATTAGTCCAAATGTAAAAAGAAATCTGAAGAGCCTGGGCAGGTGGGTGACAACTTCACTTTCAAGAACAATGACATTTCTGACCAGATGGAGTGAGTTGCAGCATCTGTGAGTTCTCTTACCGCTGTCAACAGAGTGACTGGTGAATATCCAACATTTGGCTCTTCTGAATCTTTAGCCCTGAAATGCAGAAATAGAAAAAAGTGAAAACAATTTATTAAAATCTGTTTCAAAATACACACCTACATAAAAGTAATAGTTCACACAAAAATTTTCACTATTTACTCACTTGTTCCAGACTTGTATGACTTTATTTCTTACATGGAAGACAAAAGCTTGTTTATATATATATATATATATATATATATATATATATATACACACACACACACACACACACACAGGTGCATCTCAATAAATTAGAATGTTGTGGAAAAGTTCATTTATTTCAGTAATTCAACTCAAATTGTGAAACTCGTGTATTAAATAAATTCAATGCACACAGACTGAAGTAGTTTAAGCCTTCGGTTCTTTTAATTGTGATGATTTTGGCTCACATTTAACAAAAACCCACCAATTCACTATCTCAAAAAATTAGAATACATACATAAAAAAACATTTTTAGAGAATTGTTGGCCTTCTGGGAAGTATGTTCATTTACTGTACATGTACTCAGTACTTGGTAGGGGCTCCTATTGCTTTAATTACTGCCTCAATTCAGCGTGGCATGGAGGTGATCAGTTTGTGGCACTGCTGAGGTGGTATGGAAGCCCAGGTTTCTTTGACAGTGGCCTTCAGCTCATCTGCATTTTTTGGTCTCTTGTTTCTCATTTTCCTCTTGACAATACCCCATAGATTCTCTATGGGGTTCAGGTCTGGTGAGTTTGCTGGCCAGTCAAGCACACCAACACCATGGTCATTTAACCAACTTTTGGTGCTTTTGGCAGTGTGGGCAGGTGCCAAATCCTGCTGGAAAATGAAATCAGCATCTTTCAGCAGAAGGAAGCATGAAGTGCTCCAAAATTTCTTGGTAAACGGGTGCAGTGACTTTGGTTTTCAAAAAACACAATGGACCAACACCAGCAGATGACATTGCACCCCAAATCATCACAGACTGTGGAAACTTAACTGGACTTCAAGCAACTTGGGCTATGAGCTTCTCCACCCTTCCTCCAGACTCTAGGACCTTGGTTTCCAAATGAAATACAAAACTTACTCTCATCTGAAAAGAGGACTTTGGACCACTGGGCAACAGTCCAGTTCTTCTTCTCCTTAGCCCAGGTAAGACGCCTCTGACATTGTTTGTGGTTCAGGAGTGGCTTAACAAAAGGAATACGACAACTGTAGCCAAATTCCTTGACACGTCTGTGTGTGGTGGCTCTTGATGCCTTGACCCCAGCCTCAGTCCATTCCTTGTGAAGTTCACCCAAATTCTTCTATTGATTTTGCTTGACAATCCTCATAAGGCTGCGGTTCTCTCGGTTGGTTGTGCATCTTTTTCTGTTAACATGCTTGGATACAGCACTCTGTGAACAGCCAGCTTCTTTGGCAATGAATGTTTGTGGCTTACCCTCCTTGTGAAGGGTGTCAATGATTGTCTTCTGGACAACTGTCAGGTCAGCAGTCTTCCCCATGATTGTGTAGCCTAGTGAACCAAACTGAGAGACCATTTTGAAGGCTCAGGAAACCTTTGCAGGTGTTTTGAGTTGATTAGCTGATTGGCATGTCATCATGTTCTAATTTGTTGAGATAGTGAATTGGTGGGTTTTTGTTAAATGTGAGCCAAAATCATCACAATTAAAAGAACCGAAGGCTTAAACTACTTCAGTCTGTGTGCATTGAATTTATTTAATACACGATTTTCACAATTTGAGTTGAATTACTGAAATAAATGAACTTTTCCATGACATTCTAATTTATTGAGATGCACCTGTATATATATATATATATATATATATATATTATCATCTTCTTTAAAAGGACAGTTCACCCAAAAATTAAAATTCTCTCGTCATTTACTCACACTCATGCCATCACAGATGTTTATGACTGCAGAACACAAATTAAGATTTTAAAAAAATATCTCAGCTCTGTAAGTCCATACAATGCAAGTGAATGGTGACCAAAACTTTGAAGCTCCAAAAAGCACAAAAAGGCTCTAGTGGTTAAATCCATATCTACAGATACAATAAACAGATCAACAGATCAATATTTAAGTCCTTTTTTTATTACAAATCTCCACTTTCACTTTCAGATATGAAACGTTCTAGTGTTAAATGTTAAACATGTTGAATGTGTTATCCAGCCTAAACATTGTGAATTATCTAAAAACCTTCAGTTCCCAACCCAAATTCATAGCTTTTGTAACCTTCACAATAGTCTGAAGATAGGAAAGCTTAGGCCCAGATGGAATCTGTAGACATTTTTGGCTCTTTCCAAGCATATGATTTGTGGAAATCTGCAGAATTTTGTGGATGGGATTTAAACATGGTAAAATGTGTTAAATAAACCTGAGAGTACTGTACTCTTAATGGTTGCTAAAAGCATCACACAATTAGCCAAACTATTTCACAAACAACATGCAAGTGATGGGGAATTTGTAGAACATTTAAGAAATGAGAAATGTTGCAATTCTGCTAGAAGTCTGCAACCTGACCCGGGCCCAACGGGACCTGAGAACCTGTCAGCTTTCGGGAATGGTTCGGGTCAGTTTTTCAAGTAGGACTTTGGGTTTGTAATTAATGAAAAAATAAACAGGCTTACCAAACTTGTTTCGAGCATGCGCTCTCACTCAAACGTGCGAATGGACGAGTTAGGGGTCGTTCACACCGAATGTGTTTTTGCGTGGGTCTGTTCTGTTTTCCCACTGTTTAAACACATGCTGGATGAATTTCTTTGACATTTGCACTGCGTCTCACTTTTTCAGCATCTCACACAGGACCGGCACATTTTAAACACCATGTCAAGTTAAAAAGAACTTCAGATTTTCAAAAATGCATGTTGTGACACCTACATTTATGCATTTGGCAGATGCTTTTATCCAAAGTGACTTACAGTGCCCTTATTACAGGGACAATCCCTCTTGAGCAACCTGGAGTTAAGTGCTTTGCTCAAGGACACATTGGTGGTGGCTGTGGGGATCAAACCAACAACCTTCTGCTTACCAGTTCAGTGCTTTAGTCCACTATGCCACCACCACCCCACAGACACTGTAGGTTAGGTTCTGTAATTCAATGCAAGTGAATGCGAAACCTAAGCTCCAAAAAGCACATAAAGGCAACATAAAAGGTAATCCATATGACTCCAGTAGTTAAATCTATATCTTTTGAAGTGATCCAGTTGGTTTTATTGTAGGTGAGAATAGACCAAAATATAATTAATATTTCACTATAAATCTCCTTGGCGATCATGATTTCAAGCTTGATTACACTTCCTATAACACCATCTAGCAGTGACAAATGCATTAAGCACTAGGAAGTGTAATCGAGCTTGAAATCAAGACTGTGCTTAGAGATTACTATGGCAAGTTGTACAGTGAAAAGTTTTTTTTTTTATTTTGGTCTGTTCTCACCCAAAACCAACTGGATAAACTCAAAAAACATTGATTAAACCACTTGAGTCGAATCAATTACTTTTATCAGCTATAATTCACTTGAATTGAACGGACCAACAGAGATGAAATATTCTTTTAAAAATCTTAATTTGTGTTCTGCAGCAGAAAGAAAGTCATACACATCTGGGATGGCATGAGGGTGAATAAATGATGAGATCATTTAAATTTTTTGGTGAACTAATCTATACGACTCCAGTGGTTAAATATATATCTTTTGATGCAATAGTTAAAAAAAAAGGACTTAAATATTGATCTGTTTCTCACCCACACCCATAATATCGCTTGACTAAACCACTGGAGTTTTATGGATTACTTTTATGCTGCCTTTATGTGCTTTTTGGTGTTTTAAAATTTTGTTATCCTTGAATGGACCGACAGTGCTGAGATATTCTTCTAAAAATCGTGTGTACAGGAGAAAAAAGTCACACATCTGGGATGACATGAGGGTCAGTAAATGAGAGAGGTTTTATTTTTGAGTAAACTATCCCTTTAAGTTTGGGACAGACTCAAATTATTCTGTGTAAAATCAAGGTCTGTTGAACCACAGAACAATATTACACAACTAAGACCATAATACCTTTAAGTAACGAATCAAGAGAATCTCAGCAAGTTCACCAGAAGTCTTTTCCGACTCCAGTGCCTTCTGATGAGATATAAAGTCATCAGCGAAGACTGTGCCAATCAAGTTCTGCATATGTGTGTTTGGTAGATTCTGGTTTGTAATGTGATACTCAGCAAACAGCTGAAACAGAGAGATAAGAAAGGCAAGTTACATTCACAATGAGTTGAAAGATATCCCTACAAATTATCAAAATTGTGCATATACACAACTGTTTATGCTGCCCATTTAGATCAAATAAATAAATATGGCTATTTTACAGTAAACACACGCGCGCACGCACGCACTTGTTACTTACCTCAGAAACTTGTACCATGCGAACAACAAAATACATCCACCTTGTTCAAACTAGGGTGGGAAACTAGTCCAAACAAGTCCTTTAAGCTCTCAATATTCTTTAGAATGGGGAGAAAAACGAATAGCATTTAAGTTATATTACAAAAAAAATACAAAAAAACATTTAATCTAAAGAATCACAGTATAACTCCACTAAACAAAAATGCGGCAATGTTAAAATGCTTGTAAAATGTAGCAATTGTACTTCTGTCGATACACGGAGCTGCTGCTTAAGTTAAGCATGCGCTGCATTATTGAAAATAATATCCTGTAGATGGACAAAACACTCTTTAGATCACTGTTGCTGTTTGTTTTGTATTCTACATATCCTAAAATATAATTAAACTAACTTAGTTAAACTAAGTTAAACTAACTTCAGTTACCTAAACCAGCAACTTGCTGTATGTCTCCTTCCAGCATTAAGTACTGTTTGGGATATTTATGTAAATACATCTTAATTTAATATTTGTGTAGTTCTCGTATTGCAGCGAAGATCTTGATGGATAAAAAGTGCACGCTCAGAGACAGCATGTGTTTGAACAGAAGTATATTCCTTCTCCAAAAAAAAAGTCCTCTAATTAGAAGCTACATGCATGTAAACCTTAAATCTGAGACTGACTGGACAACGACTCGATGACAATAACTGGGAACTGGAAAACAAAACTAGGGGCAAAACTTTTTGATGGGTAAATCAAAAAGGGCGGGGCCATGCTGGCCAAACAGCTCCCAGTAGCAGCGGCCCAGAAACCTGAGCACACAACCCACCCGGAGGATCTCTGACCACCAGCACCACACATCCTGGAACTACTCATCCACAAAGCTCCACGTCGAGTTCCAGATAACCAAGGTAAGGAACTGAGAGACCGTTGTAACCAATGACATGAATGAAGATGCTCAAGTCCCCAAGATTCAAAACAGGTCAAAAAGCAGCTCTCAGTGATTGTAGACACCATGGAGCCGGTGTCTACCAGGCAAGGGATTTGGACCCCGCCCATACGCATGACGAGCTAAGGACAAGTTGATATGAAACGAGACATGGAATCAGATCTAATCAATACACTCAGTCTTTTTCTCAATCGAGCTGTGGCCCTGCAGCTCGGCGGGCACTAGTTTTCTGACAGTTGCCGAGATGGAGGAGGCCCACCCCCTGCTGAGGTTGAGCCTGTACGAGCTGGTGGGAAACAAGATGGTCTATGCTCCCTATCACAATCCCTGGCAAAATGGCCAGGTTGTTGACACCTTCTACATATAATTTGACCAACATGTGGCGATCGACCATGCGACTGAGGATTCTGAAATTGATCCATACTTTGGGTAAGTTGATTCAATTGTTGCTGCTGAATTTTCAACATTTCCCATAGTTCAATTAATTCTGAAGATGCCAGAACACTACTACTCCCTGAGTCCACGTACACCATACTGAATGCCATAAGCTGATGAAACAGACTGTCTTTGACCCCTCGCACCCCCTGGCATACCTTCATGTTCCCAGTGGATTGCTTCACTGCGAACTTCCAACAAAGTGACAGTAGGCTGACGACGGACTAGTTGCTTAAGTTCATGTCGGAGGGTGCTATCGCTGACATGTTCGACAAATTGAGACTCATCAGGGCCAGGGTGAACTCTAATAAGGTCTCCCCGTCCTGCTGTCTCCCGGAAAAGAAAGACTCCTGAAGAGCAACATAGGATTGCATACAACCATACAATTCACGCAACACCCCAATAATTTTATCTGGATCCCCCTGCTCTGCCTCCAAACGATATTTGATCTCCTCCCTTGCCTCACCCTCAAGATGGTCAAACAAGAAAATTGCTTGGTCGATGGCAGAGAGATGGCGAGTTCGCATACAAGCCTGGGCCTCCTCCACCCACTCGTTAATGCCAATGCCCGACCTACCACTACATTTTGGACACTTTCTGTCTCAAGGAACAAAAACAAATCGATCAGTTGTCGATGCACCAGCACCAACGAGAGGAGGATCTACAACTGCCAAAGCAGAGACGCTAGATGGACAAACACTCGGACCAGGCTGCACAATGGGTGCTTTTTCCTGCCGCAATATTTCATTATCTGATTTTAATTGATGCCAGATTGTGGTGAGGTGGAGGTACGGGTTTATGACATAAATAATGAAACTTTTGTAATTTGACTACGCCACCCCAGGAATTACACCCAGGGAAATATTAAAGAAAACCCAGAATTCAAACTATGTCACACAGGTTCGTTTCTATAAAGAGGGCAAGAGACATGGATCACGTAGAAAAATAATTACACTTTATTTGTACAATTTTTATTTATAAAAAAACAAAACACTCCCACTCACACATACCAGCATATACTTATCTCACAGCACAACACTCAAGATATGTTACACAGTACACGAGGAGAGGAAACGCCACCACCGACAGGAGAGAAAGCCTTTCTGCTAGGGACGAATCATTATTAATTTTAATAAACCTTTCCTACCATTTTGAAATACATTGAAATATTTTTTTTTTTTTTTTTTTAACAGTGTAGTTACCACATAGCATGTGCATAAATGTGCTACACTTTACCAACCACCTAAAACTAGTTTTGCTTAAGCAAAGACCATGCACAACTTCATAAAATTTAAAAGTAAATATTGTTGGACATTTTCATGAGCACTGGTAATTATTCATGCACATCATACCTTGTTTAAATGTAAAATGTATACGCATGTGATTGATTTTTATATAAACAGGTCTCCTGGAAAGGCGGGAGACTGATTGCACATCATTTCATTATTTAACAGCTTTCATAATGTTTATGAGTTTGGAGTGTTTGTATTAGATTACTGGTGTTTGTGTATGTGGAAATTTTGAAATGTTATGTTTTAAATGTTATTTCTGTGAAGCACTTAAACTCTATTGTTTTAAATGCTATAGTCATTGCTCGGTACTGCAGAAACACTAGTACCATTACATCTTTTTTATTTTAGTATCGACTTGGTAGCAAAGTACCGGTACTTTTGACAACACTATGTGCATGGATTGAATGTTTGGACTCAAAAGTCTTTTTTTACTCCCCTTCTCTTCAAGAAAAACATGCCAACCTTCCCAGCTCCAAGGCCTGCAATATTCCCAGGTACTCCAAACTCTAAGAAAAAATACACTTCAAACTTCTACCCATATCGTACCTCTTCTGTATGAGGGCTACTCATGCATTGTCTAAACTCTGTGAGTGGTGGTGGTGTAGTGGACTAAAGCACTGAACTGGTAAGCAGAAAGTTGTTGGTTCAATCCCCACAGCCCCCACCATTGTGTCCTTGAGCAAGGCACTTAACTCCAGGTTGCTCCAGGGGGATTGTCCCTGTAATCAGGGCACTGTAATTTGCTTTGGGTAAAAGTGTAAGCCAAATGCATAAATGTAAACTTGCAGTGAAATCAAGGACTCCACAGGGCCTTAGTCTTTACTCTAGCTTTTCACTCAGACTTCACTCTACAGTGAGCTGGTACTGTGTGAATGCAGAGCCTGTATCATGTTTGATCTGATGCAAAGAGTTTGACTGTGAGGCCACTGGCACTAAGTGAGAGCATGTTTCCTCGGCTTGACGGGGGCTTCTCGCTGTTCCGTCCGCCTGTAATGAGCCAATGCTAATTATCCTCTGGAGACATGGTGCTAACCTTGGGCTCACTAGCCAAGGACTTCCATTAAACCCCTGCCAAGATTTACCACAGAGGAATTTGTGCGTATTAATGAGACAATAACACTACATTTGGTTGAGGGCCGAAACTTGCGTATGAAAGCGCTGCTAAAAAACAACAATTTGAGTAGACCGTAATTGAACCTAAAGATATTAAAAAAACAGGTCCATGAGGTGCAGAAACTGGTTGTTTGCCACAGGGAGATGTTGTAAAACTTGACACGGGGCAAGTGATTGTTAACTTGAGTTAATGGATCCTTTTCGCAGACTGTGATGATGCGTTTCCGCATTATTTAGCAATGTAAATCTAGCAACTTTTTAATATTTTACATTTTTTAATAGCTTAAGTGCAAATTTATAACATTATTCTTTGTGTTGTATTACCTTGGCATAAATTGGAGAAAAAAAAAAAAAAGAAAAAAACTAGTCAACATGGGGATTGAATGGATTAAATTAAAGCAGCCGAGGTGGTGACAAACTTCTGACTGCCGTAATCCACAGCTCTCTATTTAATTTGGTAAGTCGTGGAAATGTCATAGTGGATTTTTTATTTTTATTTTATTTTGCTGTTGGAGCAGATGGGAATACTAAAGTAATATTTGCTGTGGTCTCCCATTCACTAATATTGAAGTTTACCCCACTATAATTTGCATCTACTTTCCAAACCCGGAAATGTAAAAGGGTCCAAATTTAAAATGTCTCCCTTACAGATAAGTCATGAAGATTTAAAGGTGCAAGGGAAACATTATTTCTTATTTGATTTGATAGTGCCCCCCTCAAAAAACATAGCTATGCAAAATATTTATCCTCAGCTTGTCTAATGATGTGGAAGTTGCATATGTTGTAGAACACTGCAGTAGCCCTAATAAAATTAGTACATTTATTCAAAGAAATAAAACTATCAATCGATTGAATTTCTCTCAACCTCCTCATCATGGCTTCTAATCAAAGAAATATTGACACAATTGGTCAATGCCAAGAATGTTGGGGAGATGGAGGACAGACATTAGGTGTTCATGATTCTGCAAAACAAGCCACGGCATAGAGTTTATCTAAGTTTTTGATATTGGAAGGAAACTGCCATTTAACCCTATTGTTATATTCAAGTCATTTAACTTCGAGTTAAAAACAGTTAAAAACTAATCTTCAGCTTATAATTGATCAGACTGCCTTTGGATTCTCCACAACAATGAATAAATTAAGAAGTATAATAATAATAATAATAATAATAATAATAATAATAATAATAATTTAAATAATATTTGGAAAAAAAAATATATTACACTTGTATCATAATGTACTTATTTATATTCATGCAATGTCAGGTTGTTTAAGGTGATTGCTATTTGTGTTTCTAGTAGGTGGTTGCCAGGGCATTACTAAATGGTTACAATATGTTTGCTGACTGGCCCAAGTGAAAAGAGACCATTCCCAAGTCTCTAAAACAGCCTGATCCCTAAATATGTGTTGAGATCTTTACATTGGAAATCTATTGGATTTTTCCCTAATTTCTCAAACAGATCATCAAATTAAGGGTTTACTGCATAGCTACTGAAAAATAATAGTACCACCATTGAAATATAGGTGGCACTTTTTCCAGATCAAATGCTATTTTAAAGAGCTTCTGTTTATTGTAAAATAAATAAATAAATAGGCCTATTTCAGTGTTCATGTTTATAATAAAAAGGGAGTTGTTGTATGCACGAAGGTATCTGTTGTACTCTACTGGTTCATTTATGGCCAAACGAGGTTTCGGATTCACATAATGCAAAACTTGCCACTATTTAGCAAAGCATGCAATGCTTATTTGGTCACAATGTTACAATGATATGCATTTTATCTCATTTTAAAATGTTAAATAGAACTAAAGAGAGGAATCACAGGAGCAAAAAAATCAGACTTTATATAAAAGTTAAGAAAACAAATGTATTTGTTCTTTTCTTTTTTCTGTGAGTTTATGTCTGTTTGCTGTGGTTATCGGTGCTTTGTTATATCGATAATAGGGCCCAGATTCCCCCCCTCTGGCTTGATTCTCCAACAGAGATAATCCAGTTTTACATTTTCCTCCTCAACTCACTTATTTGTTTGGACTTCCTGTTGCCTTCTTCCAATCCCCAATGCATTATCACATCAATATATAACCAATTTTCAGCTCCAGGACCATTGCACAATTACTGTGACTACTCTCAGTGAATCTCTGGAGTTCGGATAACGGAATCTAAATAGAGACGATTTAATACAAATCAACACTCTGACCCAAATTCAGCCCACTTACTAGCTTTCAGAGTGTAAAACTCACCTCTTTTTGGATATTTACATCAGTTTCACAATTACTTCATACGCAGATGTAAACAGCATACTTGCGAAATTTGAAAGTCAGATTTAAATTGGTTATCACATTGCAGTTAAGGCAATTATTAAATTTAGATCATTACATAAATTTACATGTTTTTCATCCTCAAATATCTGATCGCATCAGGCAGAATTGCAGCCCCACACACCCACGTATTACACATGCACAGAAACACTGTGCAGTCTGGAGTCATTATTCCAGTTGTCATTTCAGATAGCAGTACAATGCTTCTTCTGACGATAATTTGTAAGACATGTGCAAAGAAATTTGGGCGGTTCAGATCAAATCACATAAATACAAGTTATCAAAGTTCCATTAATGCAAGTGTTTTTCTGTGTAGCTTTAAATCACAAGATTTTGTTTTACTTAATTTTTTTATTTATGAATTTATTTCAAACCCACTAGAATAATCTCCTGTTGTATGTCCCTGTTCCATTGTCTCTGTTTCTTCCTCCCTTTCTCCTCTCTACTCACTCTGGTAAATTAAAAGGCCCTAAATGCTTGTCTGATGAATTGGACTCTTGTAGAGAGTCTGTTCCCATCTAGACTAACCGTTGCTGAGGCAGCTAAAAATACACATCTGTTTATACCAGCCATAAATACACTCTTTCACCCACACACTACACACTTAAATGCTCACATTAAACACAAATATGTGTATTATATTACCCATACATTTTAAAGACATCTCATTAAGTGCTGAAATTTTGGTTATAAAGTGGAGGAAATCTCTCTAGAGAGAAACCATATTCACTTGATGCAGAATGGCAACCGGGTATTATAACTATTCTGTACAAGCAAGACCCTGTTTTTATATTTATTTATTTATTATCCCTTTTTCTCCCAATTTGTAATGCCCAATTCCCATTGCTTAGTAGGTCCTTGTGGTGGTGCGGTTACCTAAATCCGGGTGGCAGAGGACAAGTCTCAGTTGCCACCATTTCTGAGACCGTCAATCTGCGCATTTTATCACATGGCTCATTGTGCATGACACCGTGGAGACTCCGCATGTGAAGGCTATTTGTAATGTATTCCATTAGATTACTCAAGATCAGTAACATATTCTAAATACTTTGGCTTACTCAGGGCAGTGGTGGCTCAGTGGTTAAAGCTCTGGGTTATTGATTAGAAGGTCAGGGGTTCCAGCCCCAGTACTGCCAAGATGCCACTGTTGGGCCCTTAAGCAAGGCCCTTGACCCAATCTGCTCCAGGGATGTCATATCATGGCTGACCCGGCACTCTGACCCCAGCTTAACTGGGATATGTGAAAAGAAGAATGTCACTGTATATGTGTATAATGTGTGATAAATAAATACAATTAATTATAATACTTCTTCAGCACTGGTAGATTTTTTCACTTGTTTTGACTATAAAACTCTGCCAGTACTGTAAGACAAAATAGACATGTTAAAAATACATTCTCTGAAAAACCTAAATATCTTATGCAGTATTGTTTCTAAAACAAGATAAGTCAAACTGATCTTTTGGATTTTTAGGTATTTTTACAGGAAAACAATACAAAAATTTACTTCAAACTTACTTCTCTGTCTGCTCGTATGAATGTAACACATCATAAGAAAGTGTTTCACCACTGTTCAAATGCACTTTGGATCGCATAATTTATATATATATATATAAATGTATAAATACAATGTTGAATGTAACTGTATTCTAATTACCAATGATTTAAAT
Source organism: Myxocyprinus asiaticus (assembly GCF_019703515.2). Lineage (NCBI taxonomy): Eukaryota > Metazoa > Chordata > Actinopteri > Cypriniformes > Catostomidae > Myxocyprinus > Myxocyprinus asiaticus. Next base: position 17,926,914 of record NC_059370.1, on the reverse strand, counting down.
TGTAACTGTAGTGGTATACAGTTACTTATATTTTTTTATTTTAAATACGTAATCCTGTTACATGTATTGCTTATATATATACATATATAATACATTGTAATTAGTGGATTATTTCACTTTCAATGTCAGGAGTCTGCCAAGGACAATAGTTTGAACTTATAAGACATTTCCAGTGGAAAGCTTGCTTATCATGGTATTCCAAATGCTTTCCAAATCTTTCTTCATTTTGTGCTTTACTGCGAAATAAAATGCAACAATCAGCGACACTCAATGTGTGCAAAGAACGACAACGGTCAAATGAGCCATGATGAAAACAAGTTAAAAGGAGAGTTGCTGTATAATCATAATGATCAACTTTATTTGGACTACTTGGTTAGCGGTGGATATACAGAAAAACATACACCTTGCAACAAACCAAATCACTCTGAACAAAAACATTTTGTTTGAGCAGTTTGAGTTAACTGGAAGGTTTTGAAATGAAAAGTTCCATATTTTCATTTGTTTTACCCTCAGTTTATAATTTGGTCACTTAAGTTTTATGTTAATGAATATTATGTGACCCCTCAACAATCTATAATTAAGATAATCAGGGAAGTCGGCTGGCTGACTGCAAATGTAAAAGTTCCACATTGCACAGTTTTTGCTTTCTTTTCTTATAACATTTCCTTTTTTTCTACCTCTATTTCACTCTGTCTGATTTTGCTTGTGACATATTCTCTCCCTACCTACTGTAGGCAGTAATTTCGTCTACAGTGCTGAATGAATGTAACATTGTCGAAGGAGATAAGACCTAAACACACACACACCCCTCTCTATGCCTCTCGCTCTCTCTCTCTCAGCACTTATAGATCCTAGTGGAAGCACAGCACAATCACCCAGAATTTAATTAGCCCAACTAATGTCATTTCAAACTTAATGCATTTCTAATCCTCCACAATTACCAAAGACATCAGCACACTCATTCCGCCTCGCGACTGAGTCATATTATGTGGCCAACTAAGAGACACATACTCTGTGAATTTGAAATTCTGATCACAGTGTCATCTAGATTTGAACTTCACCATAAAATTTAATGTCAGAATACATGAACTTCTCATTAAAAAAATTATCTGCTGCACCTTCACAAATTACAGTTTTCAATTGTGCAATTTTACATTTTAATTATGCTTTTAAATTGATGAATAATCTTCTTCTGCGCAACAGACATGGGGAAATCAGTGTTACAATTCTTCGCTTTACTTGATTGTCCTTGGTGAGTTAACTGTCTCTAAATTCCAGCCTAAGATATAGATCATAGTTGGCTAGGAGGGAAATGATTTGGAAACGCTGTTCTATGGCTTAAAAGGTTAAATCATTCAGGGACGCTGTCATGACTTAATCGTTTTGATTTATAAACATCTGGCCACTTGGCTATTTATGTGTTTCTGAAAAAGGTGTGACAATGTTTGCCTGCCTGTGGCTTTGTGGTTTGGCTCCAGGGCAAACCTTTGGGAGGTTGCCAATAATATTTGGCCATTTTTAGGCTGAAAGACAAAGATGTTGCACACCCTGTAATTTTGGTCATATTGGCTTTAAGGGCAGCCATGTGGGTATTTTGCCCATGAGATTCAGCCATTTTGGCTCCAGGGTAGCCCTGTGGTTATATTCTCTGGAGAGTCAGCCATGTTGGTTACAGAGCCAGTGTTTGCCCTGTCAAAGGAAGCAGCCTGTGGGAATTGTTATGGCAGGCTACAGATGACCTGCTTGGTTAAAAAGCCTTCTGGAGGCTTAGGCAGGACTCTTTGTGTACATATGCACAAGCAAATATTTCCCAGAGCATTCCAGACTGCAAAATATCCATAATGCAACAATTTATACACACATCTTTACTCAGCTAAGTGTCCAACCTGTCGGGCAAAATTCCTGCAAATTATATATATATATATATATATATATATATATATATATATATATATATATATATATATACACACACACATACACTGGTGGCCAAAATTTTGGAATAATGTACAGATTTTGCTCTTATGGAAAGAAATTGGTAATTCTGTTCACCAAAGTGCATTCAACTGATCACAAAGTATAGTCATGACATTACTGATGTAAAAAACAGCACCATCACTTTTTGAAAAAAGTCATTTTTTATCAAATCTAAACAGGCCCCATTTCCAGCAGCCATCACTCCAACACCTTATCCTTGAGTAATCATGCTAATTTTATAATTTTTACTAGAAAATCACTTGCCATTATATCAAACACAGTTGAAAGCTATTTGTTTAATTAAATAAAGCTTAACATTGTCTTTGTGTTTGTTTTTGAGTTGCCACAGTATGCAATAGACTAGCATGTCTTAAGGTCAATATTAGGTCAAAAATGGCAAAAAAGAAACAGCTCTAGAAACTCATCAGTCAATCACTGTTTTGAGGAATGAAGGCTATACAATGCTTAAAATTGCCAAAGAAAACTGAAGATTTCATACAAAGGTGTACACTACAGTCTTCAAAGACAAAGGACATCTGGCTCAAACAAGGACAGATAGTTATGTGGAAGGCCAGACAACTAAACAAGAGGATAAGTACATCAGAGTCTCTAGTTTGAGAAATAGATGCCTCACATGTCCTCAGCTGCCAGCTTCATTGAATTTTTCTGGCTCAACACCAGTTTCATGTACAACAGTAAAGAGAAGACTCAGGGGTACAGGCCTTATGGGAAGAACTGCAAAGAAAAAGCCACTTTTGAAACAGAAAAAGAAAAAGAAAAGGTTAGAGTGGGCAAAGAAACACAGAAATTGGACAACATGTAATTGGAAAAGAGTGTTATGGATCTTAAACCCAATGAGATTTTTTGGGATCAGCTAGACTGTAAGGTGTGTGAGAAGTGCCCGACAAGACAACCACATCCATGGCAAATGCTACAGGAAACGTGGGGTGAAATGTCACCTGAGACAATCTGGACAAACTGACAGCTGGAATACCAAGGATCTGCAAAGCTGTCATTGCTGCACGTGGAGGATTTTTTGATGAGAGCTCATTGCAGTAGTTTAAAAAAAATAAAATTGTAATAGTAATTTTTCACGTTATTAATGTCCTGACTATACATTATGATCAGTTGAATGCAACTTTGGTGAATAAAAGTACCAATTACTTTCCATAAGAGCAAAATCTGTACATTATTCCAAACTTTTAGCCGTCAGTTTATATTAGTGCCCGACCGATTTATCAACATTATTGGCCGATATTAGCCTTTCACAGATATATGTATAGCCGTACAGATTTTCCAATATGCACAGATATGAAAACTTTTTTTCAGAACATATAATGCAGAAAACAATGCTTGGGGTGATTTAGAATTGGTGTTATAACGTAGTTTGTCCAGAACACCGCACTCCAACTCCATTGTTTACAGAGCTGAGCTGACCGTGGTTCTGCTGACCGTGGTTCTGTAGACAGTGCGGAGTTAAGCAGTGTCTTCATGGCAAGTTGTTAACTAATCTCTCCTGTGACAAAATGCCAAAGGGAAAATTAGGATGTCAGTGTAAGGAACAAATTAGAAAGTGAGGTAGAGTGTCTCACATTTAGCAAACTTTTTTACCTTGGCCCATGCAGATAATCATTAGAATGTGTGCAATGATGGCTTCTCATTGGCAGCTTTTATTACCTGCTGTGACTCTTTTGGTAGTGGCACAGGATAGAATCAGTCTGCTCCTAGAGTTTCTTTTGTACTCCATGAAATGATGATAACTGGTCAAGGTCCATCAAAAATAAATTATGTTCTGTGAAAAGTTCAAGGTCCACCTTCAACTAATTGTAACGAGGCAGACGTGGAATGAGGATCTAAATGCAGCTTTTAATGGAAACCAAAAATAAACAACGTAACTCAGAACAGAATGAAACAAAAACACAGGAAACCAAGTACAGAACAAGACAACACATGTGAAGACTGACCAAGAAACCAGGGGAAAATAAGGGCTTAAATACATGGGGGCAAACAAGGGAATGAGGAACACCTGTGGAAACAATCAGGGGAAAACCAATCATAGAATGAAACAACAAAAGGACTACAAACTAACAGGAAACAAGAATTTCAACATAAGTCAACACAAAAACAGGGAATATGTGACAGAGCCTCCCTTTTAAGGAGCGGATTCCAGATACTCCAAAAAACAAAAACAAAAAATTGTCCATGGAGTGTGGGGGAAAACAGGTAGTTCAGGGGGGCACAAGCGGTAAACAGGCAGTTCAGGGGGGCACAAGGGGCAAGGGGAGCAGAGGAACAAGGCAAAGTCAGGGAGGTTTGAAACCAAGGTGGAGCTGGAGGGATGGAGAGCCAGAGCGACGCTGCAGGCTTGGAGGACCAAGTAGACCAGAGCAGATCAAGTGGGCGGCCAGGAGGCCAGGGAGACCAGAGCAGATCAGGCGGATGGCCAGGAGACCAGGGAGACCAGAGCAGATCAGGCGGACGGCCAGGAGACCAGGGAGACCAGAGCAGATCAGGCGGACAGCCAGGAGACCAGGGAGACCAGAGCAGATCAGGCGGATGGCCAGGAGACCAAGCAGACCAGAGCAGATCAGGCAGATGGCCAGGAGACCAAGCAGACCAGAGCAGATCAGGTGGACGGCCAGGAGACCAAGGAGATGTCCTCAAGGTGCGGACTGTGGCAGGAGTCCTGGGAGGCGGCCACAGGGCCGAGACAGGGTCAGGCGGTGGAGCCGCTGGAGGAATAGTCTCTGGGGGAGCGGGCGGAGCCACTGGAGGAATAGTCTCTGGGGGAGAGGGCAGAGCCGCTGGGGAAATAGTCTCTGGGGGAGAGGGCGGAGCCGCTGGGGAAATAGTCTCTGGGGGAGTGGGCGGAGCCGCTGGGGAAATAGTCTCTGGGGGAGCGGGCAGAGCCGTGGAAGTCTCTGGGGGCGGAGCCGTGGAAGTCTCTGGGGGCGGCTCGAGACAAAGAGTCCTGGATGAATGGGAAATGACCTCCGTGGTTGCGAACATGGGAAGAGACTTGGGAACGACCTCTGTGGTCGTGGGCATGGGTGGAGACTCGGGAACAACCTCTGTGGTCGTGGGCGGAGACTCGGGAACGACCTCTGTGGTCGTGGGCGGAGACTCGGGAATGACCTCTGTGGTCGTGGGCGGAGACTCGGGAACAACCACTGTGGTCGTGGGCATGGGCAGAGACTCGGGAATGACCTTTGTGGTCGTGGGCATGGGCGGAGACTCGGGAACGACCCCTGTGGTCATGGGCATGGGCGGAGACTCGGGAACGACCCCTGTGGTCGTGGGCATGGGCGGAGACTCGGGAACGACCCCTGTGGTCGTGGGCATGGGCGGAGACTCGGGAACGACCTCCGTGGTCGTGTACACGGGAAGAGAGTTGGGAACAGAAACTTTTCTTCTCCTTCTCCTCCTCCGGATGGCCAAAGTTGACAACGCTGGCTCTGGGATGGACGAGGCTGGCAACGCTGGCCCTGGGACGGACGAGGCTTATAGCTCGTTGGCCGTGGCAGGCATGGACTCGTTGGCTCGTTGGCAGTGGCAGGAATGGGCGTTGGCTCGTTGGCCATGGCAGGCGTGGTCGTTGGCCCGTTGGCCGTGGCAGGTGTGGGCGTTGGCCCATTGGCCGTGGCAGGTGTGGGCATTGGCCTGTTGGCCGTGGCAGGCGTGGGTGTTGGCCCGTTGGCCGTGGCAGGCGTGGGCGTTTGCCCGTTGGCCGTGGCAGGCGTGGGCGTTGGCCCGTTGGACGTGGCAGGCGTGGGCGTTGGCCCGTTGGACGTGGCAGGCGTGGGCGTTGGCCCAGTGGCCGTGGCAGGCGTAAGTACTGACAAGCTGTAAGGAAGGGTCTTTGTGAACCTACGCACCGACATAAGTGGTGGATAATTTAACTTGGAAACAAGGGCCGTGGGAGGCTGGGTTGTGGTATGGCATGGAGTAGACTTAAACTTGGTGGTGACATGGCATGGAGCAGACTCAGGCGTAGCTGTGGCATGGCGTGGAGCAGGCTGAGGTTTGGCTGAGACATGGTATGAAGCAGGCTGAGGCATTGCTGTGACATGACATGGAACAGGCTGAGGTGTGGAAGACTGGGAAACCAGAACTGGGGTTGAGAGAGGAGGTTCCTCTGAAGCGAATGTCTCTAAATTTAACTCCACATTCCCTCCACTTGTGAGCTAGGTTACCAATCTGATACAAGGACTTCAAGTGGGAATCGGTAAATCCTGTGTATCTGGCAACGGTGCTAAACAGACGAGAGTATTCTCTAATTGGTAAGTTTGCTCGGCTCAGCTGGACAAAGCACGCTGCTGATCCATTTCAGATGGTCAGTCTTTCTGTAACGAGGCAGACGTGGAATGAGGATCTAAATGCAGCTTTTATTGGAAACCAAAAATAAACAAAGTAACTCAGAATAGAATGAAACAAAAACACGGGAAACAAAGCACAGAACAAGACAACACATGTGAAGACTGACCAAGAAACCAGGGAAAACAAGGGCTTAAATACATGGGGGCAAAAAGGGAATGAGGAACACCTGTGGAAACAATCAGGGGAAAACCAATCATAAAATGAAACTACAAAAGGACTACAAACTAACAGGAAACAGGAACTAAACAAGAATTTCAACATAAAAGTCAACACAAAAACAGGGAATATGTGACACTAATGCCTAAAAGAAACTGTTAATGGATAATTTGTCTTTATTATCATTATTATTTATACATTTATAATTGTGTGAGTATATCTTTGTAATTACAAAGGGACAGAGCAAATGGCTGAACCTGAAATTTTTTTGATAAAAAAAAAAAAAAAAAAAAAATAAAGTTTTATGTCCACAACATCAAGAAGATACAGAAACCCTTTCTCTATCACCATTTAATACATATAAATCAAAGACCATTAAGTCCCTTTGAAATGCATCCAAGTTCAATTTTAAATATAAATATTGTTTTTTTTTTTTTTTGCCTCGAAGTAAAAAAAATAAGTCAAACCACTGTGAAAATATTAACATTTGGAATTCAATCCTTAATCATGTCAGCTTCCCCTTGGCCCAGGCTCATTAAGGACCCAGAACCCCTATTTGAATGCATTGCAGATACTGTGCCCTGGCATAGCACAGATCACATGGGTTCCTTTAAAAGCATGCTAATATCCTCCACCTCCCATGTCCTCATCTGCTTATTAATATACATTTTTAAAAAGAAACATTATGCAAATCAGGCCGAGCTCCAGATTAGATTTGAAGCCTCGTAATATAGTCTGAAATATAATTCTATACACATTAACCATCCACCTAAGGCAAAACAGTGCCATTCTCCCCTACTTTAACCTAATTACCCCACAAACATTAAAACCACATTCTGGGTATCTTGGGGGAGAAAAAAAAAAGAAATATTGTATAGGGAGTTATGACCTGTGAAATCATTGTATTTCACAGTGGAGGTTTTTATTTTTTTATTTTTATGTTGTTGTTGTTTTCCCAGTTCTCACAGTTGAACAGTTTTACCTTCTCACAATTTAACAGTTTCACCTTTGATCTACTCTCTATTTGAATAAATAAATACATCAACAATTGCATGTGTTCTGAAACAGAGCATATGGGTTGAGTCCAAGTTGAGACCAAATCTGTTATAGCAATGAATGTTATTTTTTCATGATTATTTTCTACTTATTTTTTGCTAATTGCTATTAAAGCAGCTGCTATTTTAAGTAAAGCCCCTCAGTTGTGTTTCTAGCTTTGTCACAATTAGCCTTCCCCAAATGACTCTGAAGTTTATGTTCCCTGAAATTCACAATTAGAGCTGCCGATCAAATTTGGGTTCTTTTTAGTTCCTAAATAATCATCCATACACTGTTCTGCATAACTGAATGTTTGAGTTGTGCGCTTGCCTTGCAGTCAAACCGGTTTGCCTTTTTCTATACACGTGGAATGTTCGGCTGGTTGCCTTGGCAACTGGAATGCAGAGTTTTTTGGCCCTCTTTGCTAACGTGTCGCCCCTGGCACCTCTTAACGCATAGTCGCTTCCCATCATGCTCCTTGTTTTTGAGGTCTGCTTTGAAAAGCCATCCTGAACACAGGAGCCCACACAGACCCACTGCACACTACATAAGCCGAAAAACTAAATCTGTTCCATCAATAGTACTGGGATAATCAGGTTTATCTAAAGATCAGAAACCTTTTGTGCGAGTGACTTTTCCTTTGGCAAAAATGTGGAAACCTTCTTGTTGAGAGATCAATTTGCAGCAGATCTAATCTGTCTAGTCTTGGACAATGTAGATCATCATCCCAGATGCCATAAGTCAAAAACAATTCACATTAAGTGTGTGCAGAGTCCAGAAAGAAGCCCCTATAAATTGTGCATTTGGGATATGAATGTTTAACACATTCTTCCTGATTAAAATGCTCTGCATTTTAAAGCATTAACATAAATGATCATCATCACAAGGGATCTTATTTCCTCTCAGATGGATCTGTATTTTTGTATCCAAAATGAAAAAATAAATAAATAAATAAATAAAAAAATAAAAAATAGCTTAAATAACTTTTTTTTTCAAAAGCAAATACAGTATATTTTCTAATGTGTCAAGGTGTATTGATGTGTTGTTGATGAACCTAGAGTACCTTTTAAAAAATAACCAAGTAGAACTTTTAAATATTCATTTTAATCACTTAATTAGGAGAACAGTGTCTGTCAAAAACAATCTTAAATGAGTCTAACCTTATCAGCTAGACATTTACCTTCTATTACTTAGACTTCAAGTCTTCAAATCAATTTAGACTGAAGCATAAAGACCTAGCACTCCATTTTGAGAAGCCAGGCCAAGACCTCAGGCTGGACATTTACTCTATTCTTTGAGCCTCAGGCCCTTAATCTGTCGTTATAGATTTTTAGTCTGTTATTTCAAATGTTTAAAAGCCTGGATTTGAGGCCTAAAGGTAAAATGAGTTGCTGGAGATCTCCACAATATGAAAAGAACTGACCAAGCAAGTAGTAAAATAATTATTAGTAGTCCATTAGGACTGGATTTAAATCCTTGGTATTGTCTTAGAGAACATAATTCCAACATGACAATCAGTCAACTTGATGATTTTTAGTCCAAACAAACTCTTATTTTCTCTTTCTCTTCGTTTCTATTTGTGAAAAATGCACTATGCCAACTTTATAGCTAAAAGTCACAGGCCTGGTGTATAATATGCATATGCATGCACAGTGCTAAAAATTCACTAATCATCTCCCAGTGTATTTAGTCTCTGCTCTCACTGCACTTCACTGCAATGTCTTGCCAATTCACCTGTTGTCTTGCATTTTTGAGCATTATATTTATCTACTGCCTGCATTGATTATTGCCTGTCCCTTGGATTACCCTTTTGTTTACAATATTTGATTTGTTACTTTGTTTGGATTGCCTACCTAGTTTTGACCTCTACCTGTTTAACTATGATTGCATTAAAATCTGCACATGGATCTTCACTCGGTGTCTGCCTCTGACTTGTTACAGAAGACTTCGCCAATGTCAGATCTAATGGAGTTTCCTTCTCTTCAAGCCGCTTTCACATTTCAAGCTGAACAGCTGGCAGCTCACCACCGTCAGCTGGGACAGCTTTCCTCTCCAAGCCCCTCATCTCACTCTCCTGGTGAGATTCATCGGCACGCCAGGTCAGTGTGATGGATTTTTGCTACAATGTAGCATCTATATCGCTCAAGCTTCCTCTTGTTTCCCCACTGAGGAGTCCAAGGTGGCCTTTATCACTTCCTTGCTCACAGATCGAGCACTGGACTGGGCTACAGCAGTATGGAATCAGAATAGCGAGATACGTAAGCGAGATACGAAGATTTTCCCATTTCAAGAGTGTTTTCCAGAATCCAGTGGGTGGCGAAGACGTGTTTGGTCGCATCATTCGCTTTACACAAGGGAGTTAAACGGCAGCTGACTACACACTCACATTCCATACTCTCGCAGCGCACACCAGATGGGCTGATGCACCACTCAAAACCATCTACCACAACGGACTCACGCATCAACTTCAGGTAGAGATGGCCAACCGAGATGAAAACCTCTTTCTCGACCAGTTATTACCCTCCATCAAACTGGACAATTTGAAATGAAGCCGCACTCCAGCTGCCCTGTCTTCACCTCAAATCAAATCAAATCACTTTATTGTCACACAGCCATATACACAAGTGCAATGGTGTGTGAAATTCTTGGGTGCAGTTCCGATCAACATAGCAGTCGTGACAGTGATGAGACATAGGTGAGACATATACCAATTTACAGTAACATCAAATTAACACAGCACAATTAAACATCTGTTATACACATAATTACACTCAACAATATACAAATAATAACATACACTGTACAGTATACAATACGCACTATATAGATACACATTATTCAATAAAAAAATAAAATAAAAATATAGTAAAAAAAGAATATATATATATATATATATATATATATATATATATATATATATATATATATACATATATATACTATATTGCCAAAAGTATTCGCTCATCTGCCTTTAGACGCATATGAACTTAAGTGACATCCCATTCTTAATCCATAGGGTTTAATGTGACGTCGGCCCACCCTTTGCAGCTATAACAGCTTCAACTCTTCTGGGAAGGCTTTCCACAAGGTTTAGGAGTGTGTTTATGGGAATTTTTGACCATTCTTCCAGAAGCGCATTTGTGAGGTCAGACACTGATGTTGGACGAGAAGGCCTGGCTTGCAGTCTTCGCTCTAATTCATCCCAAAGGTGCTCTATCGGGTTGAGGTCAGGACTCTGTGCAGGCCAGTCAAGTTCTTCCACACCAAACTTGCTCATCCATATCTTTATGGACCTTGCTTTGTGCACTGGTGCGCAGTCATGTTGGAACAGGAAGGGGCCATCCCCAAACTGTTCCCACAAAGTTGGGAGCATGGAATTGTCCAAAATCTCTTGGTATGCTGAAGCATTCAGGGTTCCTTTCACTGGAACTAAGGGGCCAAGCCCAGCTCCTGAAAAACAACCCCACACCATAATCCCCCCTCCACCAAACTTCACAGTTGGCACAATGCAGTCAGACAAGTACCGTTCTCCTGGCAACCGCCAAACCCAGACTCGTCCATCAGATTGCCAGATGGAGAAGCGTGATTCGTCACTCCAGAGAACGCGTCTCCACTGCTCTAGAGTCCAGTGGTGGCGTGCTTTACACCACTGCATCCGACGCTTTGCATTGCACTTGGTGATGTATGGCTTGGATGCAGTTGCTCGGCCATGGAAACCCATTCCATGAAGCTCTCTACGCACTGTTCTTGAGCTAATCTGAAGGCCACATGAACTTTGGAGGTCTGTAGCAATTGACTCTGCAGAAAGTTGGCGACCTCTGCGCACTATGTGCCTCAGCATCCGCTGACCCCACTCTGTCATTTTACGTGGCCTACCACTTCGTGGCTGAGTTGCTGTCATTCCCAATCGCTTCCACTTTGTTATAATACCACTGACAGTTGACTGTGGAATATTTAGTAGCGAGGAAATTTCACGACTGGACTTGTTGCACAAGTAGCATCCTATCACAGTACCACGCTGGAATTCACTGAGCTCCTGAGAGCGGCCCATTCTTTCACAAATGTTTGTAGAAGCAGTCTGCATGCCTAGGTGCTTCATTTTATACACCTGTGGCCATGGAAGTGATTGGAACACCTGAATTCAATTATTTGGATGGGTGAGCGAATACTTTTGGCAATATAGTGTATATATATATACATCTATATATATATATATATATATATATATATGTATAATGTACAGTATTGTACTGTATTGACATTCAGGCTGTCGGTTGATAGTCAGTTGTTAAGAGAGAATATAATATAATAATAATATAATTTATGACAGTCCGGTGTGAGATATAAGAGTAAGGGTAATAAAGTGCAGTGCTGATGTATTTGATCGTGGGAGATCAAGAGTTCAGAAGTCTGATTGCTTGGGGGAAGAAGCTATCATGGGGTCGGCTGGTGCGGGTCCTGATGCTGCGATACCGCCTACCTGATGGTAGCAGTGAGAACAGCCCATGGCTCGGGTGGCTGGAGTCTCTGATGATCCTCCGAGCTTTTTTCACACACCGCCTTGTATGTATTTCCTGGAGGGAGGGAGGCTCACCTCCGATGATGTGTCTGGCAGTTCGCACCACCCTTTGCAGTGCTTTGCGGTTGTGGGCAGTGCTATTGCCGTACCAGGCGGAGATGCAGCCAGTCAGGATGCTCTCCATAGTGCAGGTGTAGAACCATGTGAGGATGTGGCGGTTCATTCCAAACTTCCTCAGCCGTCTCAGGAAGAAGAGGCGCTGATGAGCCTTCTTCACAACGACTTCAGTGTGGATGGACCATGTGAGATCCTCAGAGATGCGGACACCCAGGAACTTGAAGCTGCTGACTCTCTCCACTGGTGCTCCATTGATGGTGATGGGACTGTGTTCTCTGTCTTTTCTTCTGAAGTCCACCACAAGCTCCTTTGTCTTACTGACGTTGAGGGAGAGGTTGTGCTCCTGACACCAGTGTGTCAGAGTGTGCACCTCCTCTCTGTAGGCTGTTTCATCATTGTCAGTGATCAGACCTACCACCATCGTGTCATCAGCAAACTTAATGATGGCATTGGAGCTATGTGTTGCCACACAGTCATGTGTGTACAGGGAATACAGGAGTGGGCTGAGAACACAGCCATGTGGGGCTCCAGTGTTGAGGGTCAGTGAGGAGGAGATGTTGCTGCCTATTCTAACCACCTGGCATCTGCTTGACAGGAAGTCCAGGATCCAGCTGCACAGCGAGCTGTTTAAGCCCAGAGCCCGGAGTTTCTCATCAAGCTTGGAGGGCACTATGGTGTTGAATGCTGAGCTGTAGTCTACAAACAGCATTCTCACATAAGTGTTCTTTCTTCCAGGCGGGAGAGAGCAGTGTGTATTGTGGATGCAATGGCATCATCAGTGGAGCGGTTGTTTCGGTAAGCAAACTGCAGTGGGTCAAGAGAGAGAGGCAATACAGAGCAGATGTAATCTCTGATTAGTCTCTCAAAGCATTTGCTGATGATGGGGGTCAGAGCAACAGCACGCCAGTCATTTAAGCAAGTTATTTTTGATTGTTTTGGAACAGGCACAATGGTGGATGTTTTAAAGCATGTGGGGACTACAGACAAAGAGAGGGAAAGGTTGAAAATGTCTGTAAAAACACCAGCCAGCTGGTTCGCGCACGCTCTGATGACGCAGCCCGGAATGCCATCTGGGCCCGCGGCTTTGCGGATATTCACCCGTCGGAAGGATAGGGTTACATCCGCTACAGAGACGGAGAGTGAACTAACCTCTGTAGCTTCAGCCGCGAGAGCTCTCTCCACGAGGGCAGTGTTATTTCCCTCAAAACGAGCATAAAAAGTATTTAGCTCATCCGGGAGAGAGGCAGCGGTGTTCATGGCGGAGTTTTTATTCCCTTTGAAGTCCGTGATGATGTTAATTCCCTGCCACATGCTTCTAAAGTTGGTCATGTTAAATTGTCCTTCAATCTTGCTCCTGTGCTAGTGTTTTGCTGTTCTGATCTTTTAGGAGGGCATAACTGGCTTGTTTATGCTCCTCCACGTTCCCGGAATTAAAAGCGGAGGTCCTCACATTAAGTGCCGTGCAAACATCGCTATTAATCCATGGCTTCTGATTTGGATAGATCCGTATTGTTCTGGTCGGAACCACGTCCTCTACGCACATTCTGATGAAACACATTACGCTATCAGCGTAAAGCTCGATGTCCTCATCAGAGGCGGACCGGAACATCTCCCAGTCCGTGTGATCAAAACAGTCTTGTAGCGTAGAGTCTGATTGGTCCGACCAGCACTGGATCATTCTGAGGGTGGGTGCTTCCTGTTTCAATTTCTGCCTGTAAGCGGGCAGAAGCAGAATGGAAGAGTGGTCCGATTTGCCAAATGGTGGGTGGGGGAGGGATTTGTAGCCATCCTGGAATGGAGAGTAGCAATGGTCCAAAACCCGGTCCCCTCGTGTGTTGAAACTAATGTGCTGGTGATATTTTGGTGCGACTGATTTTAAACTGGCTTTATTAAAGTCCCCGGTCACAATGAACGCGGCCTCAGGGTGCGCGGTTTCCTGCTCACTTATAATCCCATACAGTTCCTTGAGTGCCCGGTCTGTGTCGGCTTGTGGGGGAATGTACACAGCTGTGATAATGACCGCTGTGAATTCCCTCAGTAGCCAGAATGGTCGACACAGAAGCATAAGAAATTCCAGATCAGGAGAGCAGAAAGACTTAATAGAATGTACGTTCCTCTGATCACACCAGGATTTGTTGATCATAAAACATACTCCACCACCTCTACTTTTACCTGAGAGGTCTTTCGCTCTGTCCGCTCGGTGCACAGAGAACCCCGCGGGTTCAATGGCTGAGTCTGGAATCTCCGCAGACATCCAAGTTTCCATAAGGCAGATAATGCAGCAGTCCCTTGTATCTCGTTGGAAAGAGATCCGTGCTTTCAGCTCGCAGAGCTTGTTATCCAGAGACTGAACATTTGCCAGTAGAATAGTGGGTAGCGGGGGTTGATTTGCATGGCATCTTACTCTGATGAGAATGCCGGCTCTGTTTCCCCTTTTCCTTTTGCGTTTCCGCGGCCGTGCTGCCCAGACAAAGGGCTCCGCTTGCGTGTTTGTAAACAGCGGGTCGGCATTGAGGAATGTGAATTCCGGTTTATGGTGTGAGATTGCTGAACCAATGTCCAAAAGTGTTTGTCTGTCGTAGACAATAAGGCAGACAACATCCAAGACAAAAAAACATAAGAATTGTGAACAAAACAAACAAAACATTACTATGTTGTGTCGGAGCTCGCAACGCAGCAGCCATACTCGGTGCCATCTTGAGTCCAAAAAAGATGGAAGGGGGAAGAAGCTACCTCCTCTACTACCTGCCATAACAATGCCTAAACACGAGCCTATGCAGTTGGGTCGCTCTCGTCTGTCAAGAGAGGAACGTCAAAGACGCATCTTTTACAAACTGTGTCTGTACTGTGGAGAACCTGGCCATTTCCTCTCCTCCTGCCCCTCACGTTCCTCCCTACCCACTAATACTTCGGTGAGTATTGACAAGTCTCATTTGTTGGAAAATAGAAATATACTAGTTGAGGTAAAACTCTGTTCCAGTCAGAATTCCATTTCTTTCAAAGCTCTTATCGACTGCAGGGCTGCAGGCAATTTTATTGACTCTGATCTCTGCAATCTTTTATCTCTGGATACTGCCCCTTGTGTGCCTTCTCTCTCTGTTACAGCACTAGATGGTCACCCTCTTCATGCTGGCACAGAGCTTCACATCACTCAACTCGTCTCTGTGCAAGTAGGAGCTCTTCATCATGAAACGCTACAACTACTTGTCACAAACACTCCCAAGAACACTCTCATCCTTGGGTACCCCTGGCTTGCTAAACACAATCCTCACATTTCTTGGACTGATGGAGAGATCATCCAGTGGGGGACCTCTTGTTTTACCTCCTGACTACATTTAGTGGAACCCGTTTCCCTTCAGACTACTCACATCAACCCCACTGAGTCCTCTGTGAAACCCACCATCCCGATAGCCTACCAAAACTTCCTGCCCGTGTTTAGTAAAGCTAAAGCCACTCAGTTACCTCCTCACCACTCCACTGATTGTGCCATTGACCTCCTTCCAGGCACACAACCCCCTAAGAGCCGCATCTATCCCCTGTCGATTCCTGAGACACAGGCCATGGAGGATTACATCGAAGAAGCACTTCAGATGGGTTTCATCCAACACTCTACTTCACCTGTGGCAGCTGGCTTCTTTATTGTGGCTAAGAAAGATGGTGGACTCCATCCCTGTATAGACTATAGAGGCTTAAATGCCATCACTGTCAAATTTCCTTATCCTCTTCCGCTAGTGCCTGCGGCACTCGAACAATTACGGGATGCCAAGGTCTTTACCAAACTTGATTTGCGTCATGCTTACAACCTCATTCGCATCAAGGAGGGGGACGGGTGGAAGACTGCCTTAATCACTCATTCGGGGAACTACAAATACCGGGTCATGCCTTGTGGCCTTGCCATCTCACCTTCCATCTTCCAATCCTTCATGAATGAGATCTTTCGGGACCTCCTGCACCGAAGCATTGTAGTTTACATCGACACCTTGTTTTTCTCCCCTTCCCTTGAAGCTCACATTCGGCACATATGCCAAGTTCTCCAACGCCTCCAAGATATTCATCTCTTTGTAAAAGCTGAGAAGTGTGAGTTCCATGTCTCCACCACGTCTTTTCTGGGTTACGTGATCAGCCCCGAGGGGGCCCACATGGACAGTCTCAAAGTTGATGCCGTCAAGATCTGGCCTCGACCGGGTTCAACCAAAGAACTCCAATGTTTCCTGGGCTTTGCTAACTTCTACAGGCGATTAATTCGCAACTTCAGCACCATAGCAGCCCCTCTCTCCTCAAAGGAAAACCTAAAACACTTCAGTGGACTTCTCCAGCCATAAGGGCCTTCCAGGATCTTAAAGTAAGATTCACCACTGCACCTATACTCCATCATCCTGATCCTTTCATAGTGGAGGTGGATGCCTCTAACATTGGGATTGGAGCGATTCTCTCCCAACGACACGGTGACCCAGCCAAGATGTATCCCTGTGCTTTCTTTAGCAAACTCAACTCAGCAGAACAGAACTATGACATGGGGAACCATGAGCTTCTGGCCATGGAGGATGCGCTTGAGGAATGGCGCCATTGGTTATAGGGTTCCCAAAACCCGTTCACCATCCTCACTGATCGTCGCAATCTGGAGTATTTACGCTCCGCCAAACGACTCAACCCTAGACAAGCTCGTTCTTCATTCTAGATTCAACTTCTTGGTGACGTATCGTCCTGGGTCAATGAAAACTAAAGCTGATGCTCTCTCTCGGATTTATTCACCTGAATCTCCTGAATCCCCTCTGACCATCCTGCCCAAATCAGTTATCGCTGCTCCTGTCCAGTGGGACATCATGAAGGACATGGAACAAGCCACATTGATGGAACAACCCCCACCTAATTGCCCTAGAGACTGTGTCTGCGTTCCTACCAAGCTCCGTCCTCAAATCATGCAATGGGTCCATACCTCCTTGAGCTCTGGTCACCCAGGTGAGAACCGCACCACACAGCTGGTTCAGAATAAGTTCTGGTGGCCTTCTATATCCCGAGATGTTGCCCAGCATGTAAAGAGGTGCTGTATCTGTGCCCAAGCTAAATCCTCCAGACTTCTTACAGCAGGACTCCACCACCCCTTACCCATCCCACAACGTCCCTGGTCTCACATTGCCGTAGATTTCCTCACTGACTTACTTGTGTCTCAGGGTAACACCAATATCATGGTGGTGGTGGATAGGTTCTCCAAAGCCTGCCGTCTCGTCTCCCTTAAGAAACTGCCTTCCGCTCTAGAGACGGCTAAGACAATCTTCCACCAGGTATTTCAGCTCTACGGTTTGCCAGATGACATCGTCTCGGACAGGGGACCTCAATTCACCTCACGGATCTGGAGAGAATTCTGCAAACTTCTGAATGTCAACGTCAGCCTGACTTCCAGTTATCATCCTCAGTCGAATGGCCAGACTTAACGCGTCAACCAAGAAGTAGGTCACTATCTCCGCACCTTCTGTCTCTCTAACCAGTATGATTGGTGTTGATTTCTCCCTTGGGTAGAGTATGCAAGAAACTCTTTGCAGTTCCTCTACTGGTTTGACCCCTTTTCAGTGTATCCTGGGATATCAACCTCTGCTCTTTCCCTGGTTGGGAGAAACATCGGAGTTACCTGCGGTTAACCACTGGATGCAGCGTAGCAACCAAGTCTGGGAGTCTGCCCATGTTCACCTGCAGAGAGCCATCTGTCAGCAGTAGACACAGGCTGACCGACGTCGTCGACCCTTCCCAACTCTCCGCCCAGGCCAACGAGTGTGGCTGTCCACCCGAGACCTTCGTCTGCGGCTACCCTGCAAAAAACTCTCCCCCAGGTATGTGGGCCCATTCAAAATCATCAAACAAGTTAACCCTGTATGTTATAAACTTCAACTGCCTCCTCACTACCGCATCTCTCCTACTTTTCATGTGTCTTTCCTCAAACTGGTGGCTGAGTCTTCCAGTGCCTCCTCCAACAACCTTCCCCCTCCTCCTCTTGACCTCGATGGGGAGATCACCTACCGAGTCAACTCTCTCCTTGACTCTCAATGTCGGGGCAGAGTTCTACACTATCTGGTAGACTGGGAGGGCTATGGACATGAGGAACAATCTTGGGTCTCTTCGGAGGACATTCTGGACCCTTCTCTTATCTTGGAATTTCACCTAGCCCATCCTGAACATCGGGCTCCCAGGCCCTGGGGCAGACCCCCTGGACGCTCTAAAGGGGGTCCTCAAAGGAGGAGTACTATCACATCCTCAATGTCTGTTCACACAAGATAATTATAATAATAATAATATAATAATAATTAATTTATAATAATTATATTTATTTATCACACATTATACATTTGCACATATACAGTGAAATTCTTTTTTTCACATATCCCAGCTAAGCTGGGGTCAGAGTGCAGGGTCAGCCATGATACAGTGCCCCTGGAGCAGATAGGGTCAAGGGCCTTGCTTAGGGGCCCAACAGTGGCATCTTGGCAGTGCTGGGGCTTGAACCCCCAACCTTCTGATCAGTAACCCAGAGCCTTAACTGCTGAGCCACCACTACCCCCCAAAGATCCCCCTTCCCCCGAGTATTATCTTCTACCCGGACTACACTTCCCAGAATCCCCTTCTTCCCGCCATTGACTCTCACACCTGAATCTCATTCACTAATCATCTCCCAGTATATTTAGTCTCTGCTCTCACTGCACTTCACTGCGTCTTGCCAATTCATCCATTGTCTTGCATTTCTGAGTGTTATATTTACTGCCTGCCTGTGTTGATTATTGACTGTCCCTTGGATTACCCCTTTGTTTACTGTCTTTTATTTGTTACTTTGTTTGGATTGCCTATCTGGTTTTGACTTCTGCCTGTTTAACTACGATTGCATTAACTCTGCACATGGATCTACACTCGGTGTCTGCCTCTGACTTGTTACAGATGCCATACATCTTAAATAGCTTTAATAGTTAACAACACCATACAAGTTTCTGTAGAGCAAGACCTTACACAAGAGAGCCATTGATTATGGCTGGTAAGCTCTAGTCTCGAGCTGAGTGTTTGTCCTTGAGTTAAAAATCCAGTTGCTTGCCCTGATAAGGCCATCTAATTTATAATACACCACCTGCTATTACTAGTTGTGCCTTGATCCAAGCATGAATAGACCCACCAGCAGGGAAATGTGTGTGTTCGTTGCACTTTATACTGTAGATATTAGGTCACAATCCTGGTTTTGGTCTGCTTAATGGTTTCGTTTTCCTTCCATTGTCATTATCGCTAAACCACAGGCATATTTGGCTTGTTTGACATTTAAGATGAACACTGGCATCCAAAGTGGAAATGCTGACTCTTGATTTTTATTAGAGACAGCTCCTCTCTAAGGTTGGCATCATGCCTGGCAAGGAGCTGTCAGAATGGTAAGTGACCGTTCTTTAGATTTCTCTCTTTGGGAGATGCCACATGAATGCAAAGAGGGAGCCATCATGCTCTCGGAAAAGGACTGTGCTTAGCAGAAAAGGTGGCATTCCTGTGCTTGCTGGATTTATTGTAGTACCAATAATATGAGCAGTTAAATAACCTATAAAGAGTGGACACAGTCTTGTGAGTGGAGGATCCCTTCCTCACAAAGAGAAGGGGTGGGAAATTAGCTGTACAGGAAAAAAAATTCCTAAACATCTTTCTTGTTGAACCTAGCTAGTCTAGCTGGTCGGCCAACATGGTCACATGGGACATCGACATACTGTCTCAAAATGTTCATGTACTCTTAAATCAATCCCATTCTCATCGAGCTTCATCCCACATTTTTGCATCAATTCAAACATGTTCAACTTTCCCTCTAGTATTACTGATAGCGGGTTGAGCGAGCAATCTCTGAGACATGGGTGCTGGTTCCATGGAAACCAGGACGTAATTGTGTTTATGTAAACAGTTGGGAGCATGATTCGGAGGTTGCATTGTTGCTCTTAAACGTACATTTTTATTCCACTGACGGATTTATGGTTGGGTTTGGGTAAGGGGGTAGAGGCTTCCAGCTTCAGCCATTGGGGGCAGTGGTTCAAAGCAAAGACCAATTTCAGTAAAATAACTTCCAACCTCCTGTCACCAAACTCACAGTGTGATCCGTCTGGATCAGCCAGTTAGTCTCCCAGCTTGACCAGCCAACAAGTGTCATAAACCCATTTAAACCATCAAAAGAGACCAGCCTAATCAGCTTGGCCAGACTGGAAAACAAGCTATCCACCTTAGGCTGGTTTAACCATATTTTGTTTTCCAGCAGGGTTGTTAAATGTTAATGGGATTTTTTTTGTTTTTTTAGAAAAAGCCATTGTTTTACACTGACAAACATTGTTTGCATAGGGAAGCATTTGATTAATGAAGTTTTTCCTGTGTCTGTCATAGCTCCCTTGGTGCTTGGTAAAATTGATGGTTAAAGAACCCGAACTCAGATTAATGAGACATTCACTGAAGCCTTGCTTTCAGATAAAAATATCAAAAGTAGCCGTCTAAAGCACTGGTTACACTTCTGAAGTGTGTTTTGATTTGTAGGCACAAAGTAATGGCCATAAGTTATGTCAGCAGCAACATCAGCTTACATGAGTGAACAGCACACGTGGGGTCCTCTTGCCGATGAAAAAGACATCAGTTACAAAAATCGCAACCTCTAATTAAAAATAGCCAGCTGGGTTCCACTCAGGGAACACGGGTGCTCGTCTGGACTTGTTTAAGCAGAAAGGGGAAACAAGAGATAGAGAAAGACAGAAAGTGCTGTGCAGCATATTGTGTGAACAGTCTATAAAGGGAATCGCTGATGCTGGTAAAAACCAGGGGAAGCTTAGGTATGACCCCAGACCGCTAGCACTGTATTACATGGGGGGAGATGAGGGGGTGGGGGGTAAGACAGGTGGCTGCTGGACATAATTCACAGTGTCATATACTAGATTGCTGAAATCATCACCGCTGTTATGCGCTCTGCACTTTTATCCTCTCCGGCTATGTCTGGACAGCCGAAGAGGTGAGTCTTAAATGTCACAGTTTAGAAGTTCCCAATTCCTGAGCCAAATTGAGCCTCAAATATTACCACTGGTTGCGCCATCTGCAAATCGTGTCAGGAAGCATGCACTAACAGAAAAATTGACATATATGACAGATGTAGGGAAGGTGTCCAGCATGTGTCTGTCGTTACCTTGCATTGAGGGTGGCAGTTTAGAATTCTCTTGCTCCAATTTTTATGCTAATGTGACCCTTTTTCTGGTCTTTCCTTGCCAAATACCAGCCTGGGACTTGGCAGGTCACAGCAGCTCTGTTAGTGTGGATCAAAATACAAAAACACAATGGAATCGATTTGTATTTGAGAGCCCACTGGCCCGGAGGGCTTGTCGTGACTTTTCTAGTGTTGTCCAATTGTGCAGCTGTTTGTTATGCACAAGTAAACACGAGCACTCTCTGTCGGCATTTCAAATATGGATAAATATTTGCATTTGATAACATTTGGACAGCATGTTTCCATATTCAAATCACCCAGTTGTGCTTGAGCGAGTGACTGGGATAACAAACAATAATTCCCATTCGCACATAGATTTATTGTACACAGAAGTTAGAATACACTTCACTGTAGAAAGTGAGAGCTATAAAATAGTGGGCTGGAGATGATACCAGAGGAGTAGTTGAAAAGCCCACCATGGTGCTGGCTAGGCCCGGTTCCCCCTGGTGCCCCCCCTCTAGTTCTCAGTCAATTCACGGGGCTCTCTGAAAGGCCACAATGGGGGCTTCTCAAGGCCAGCTCCAGCCTCCCGCAAAAGGCCACTCTGCTGACATTTCACACTTGCTCAAATGATTCATGACAAAAGCAGCGGTCGGCCTTGTAGTGAATCCCTGCTGATATTTCATTTTTTCATAAATGTGAGGCATTATGAAGATTTTTACTCCCCTCTTACCATCACTCATTGTGCTAACCTAGAATCTGTTTGTTCTCTTGTTTTCAGGAAGGTTCTGCAGAGGGTAGCAGCCACTTTGGCATTCTCCATAAATACCTCAACAGAATTTGATATTTCATCATGACTTCAGCTGCATATGACATTTCAGCTCTCATCCAATATTAGTGGATTCAGACTTTATGGCCGCAATTCTGCCCCTCATTATTCAGATGGACCGTTTTCCCTTCCAACCATCATCTGAGCAGTTATTGAGGACATCTGTAAACAAAATGTAGGTAAGGGACATTTGAATACTTTGATAATATAGACACATTTTCTAAGAGAAATACCATCCAGTACAATTTTAATAATCCAGTTAGTGTTTTGCCATTGACCCAGCTTTTAATATCTTGTGTCAATACCTCTCAATGTGACTCTCGACTGCAAGTGAGCACACTAGTGTCGATTCAAATGTATCCACTACTAATCCGCTTTACAGGACATTTGTCAGGGAAAGACCCAGACCAACAGCCTCATTCCCTTCCATTTTCGCTGTTATCAATCTAATGACATGATATTCATATCGAACAAACAATCCTACCTTTTTTCCCCCTCCTCTCTAGCATTGAGTGCCTGGCACAGGATCAACACAGGCAGACATTAACAGTCAATAAGCTCCTGCTGAAAGAAAGATGCTGTCATCATGACCTTTAGGATTTAGCCAAGGACAGAGAATGTGTAAGCACATCCTCTTGTTGTCTTTACGCTGTCATATAACAGCAGCTGCCTCAAAGGAGCATGGGTCCGTGGAGAGTGGTGGACTGCTTCATGTGAAGAACATAGAGAATGTATATTAATAGATCCACATTGAATTATGTCATCACCCACTTACAGTATGTGAGAAATAATGCATTCAGCCTGTATATGAGCCTCAGTAAAGTACAGAGCAGCTTTGACAACTCCATAAATGCATGTGTATTTTTAATTTAATAATTTAATAAATATATATATACATTTTTAATGGCTGTGCTAACACAAAAGCAGAATACATGTGTTAGTCCCGTCTTTCGTGTTGAATCCATTTCTGTTTACACACAGTTCGGCAATGAAATAGGGTGACCATACATCCTCTTTTTCCCGGACATTTCCTCTTTTCCGGACCTTAAAAAAGCGTCCAGCCGGGATTTCAAAATTTGCGAAAATGTCCGGGATTCGGCTTTAGTTGCAATATGATGTGCATCTAGTCTAATACTTCATTGTGTGTGTGCGCATATTTGCATTGCTTTAAACCCTCTTTGTAAGTCCCGCCTTCTCGCACACCAATTGGTCCATTATAAGAGGCTTGCAGCAACTATTGGCCAAATTCCTGCCTGTCAATCTCTCCGCGAATGCGCGAAGCACTGTTGTGTTCGGCATCAAACAGTTGCTTGAGAGTAGCAGCAAATGACAGCTGAGTGGAAACAATGCCCAAACGAAAGTGCAGATTTACAGAAAAAATTCCCATGCTTTCGTCCAGGTCGAGATCCATGGGAAGCAGAATGTATGACATGTAAAGCTGGCACTTATGTGTCAGTTGCTAATAAAGGTGCAAGTGATTTAGAAGCACACATTAGCTCTGCAAAGCATAAAGGGTCAGCAAAAGGTGAAAGTTCATCAGGTAAATTACTACTTTTTGCAACCAGGTAAAATTATCACATTGCTTCATTTTCCATGGCCATTCAAAATAATAGTTATAGTAAATGAAGTTACACTCATGGCATCAAATATTTTATTTTAGTACATGGACATTCAAAAGAATGTTGGAAATTTGTATTTAATATATATATATATATATTGTATTTATATATTGTATATATATATATATATATATATATATATATATGTTATGCTAATAGAGTGTCTTTTTCACTGTATTAAAGTTTGCATTCATAGTAACACTGTTTTGAACCCTTTTATTCTGTGAATGAAGCGCAATCTATTACATAGAAAGGAGGTGTGTTTGCGTGGAAAAGAGTTACAGTGATTTAATTTAAATACCCAAAACGTAGCACAATCTTAACAGTGCCTGGTTAACCCTTGGTTTCTGTTCAGGTCTTTTTTGACCCATTTGAAATTTCCTTCATCAGATCTGTACAAGTCTTGGTGACTTTTCCTCCACTTGCCATCTGAAAACACACACACACAGACCAAAAATAAATAAATAAAATAAAATAATTCGTACTGTTCCGGGTAAAATTGGATCTCCATAGGAAATGAATGGGTGAGACTATAACACAGAACATTTTTTGTTTGTCAAATAAAATCAATCAATCAGCCACAATGTGGAACACACTGACACAGAAATAATAGGGTGAGACTCTAGCACATCCACAATGCAGAACACACACACACACACACACACACACACACACACACTCAAACAGAAAGAATTTAATTTGTGACACATATTGCAGAGCATTTTTATTTTTTATTTTTGTCGAATAAAAAATCAATAAGACACAATGCAGCACACACACACACACAGACATACAGATCAAAGTTGGACCCCACATTATTGATGTTCACATCACTGATTTGAATTTTGATGTTTGCAAAAAATTGCAATTTTCCCATTGCAAATTCTTCTGTTTGTACACAAATTGAATTATCACTCTCCATTGCTGTTCATTTTTGTTTCTTGCCATTTGTTTTATTGACAATTTTATCCATTTACTCTGAGTAATTTAATTTTCATGTCTTAAATAAATAATATGACTAAATATTAAAAATATATATATATATATATATATAATAAGTGTAATGTTGTATAATTGCAAAAACACAAAAACATTTGATTACAGAGACTATAGGCCCATCTAAATCAATGGGTCACTATAGTCTCCCTATTTCGTGTCATTTATTTATTTATTTATTTCACAAGATTGCAGTGAATGCTCTAAAAGCCTGACACAATCTCATATTTTCATAATTTGTCAGATTAATGAAGCTGATGTTTTCACAGTTATTTATACAGAATGTGTTTATTTTATTAAAGAAATGTATATTGACATTTTTAAAGTCTAAATATGATCAAATACCAGATGAAATGCAAATGTTTAATTTAATTAATTAATTGAAATTTATTTCCTTTATAAAATATCAATTCAATAAATGCTTACCCTATTCGGGTCAATTAGTAAATATGTTGGCCTGTATTGAACAGTAACCAATGGTTAAACTAGATTACGAGTGGTTAGTGAATATGACAATTGCACTGAAATACCATGAGCAAAAGCGGCACAACTGTTTAGTGAATTCACTCCTGACTATGTGAACCTAGCCAATGTTCCATTCAGTACGACCAGTGATGCCACATCCTTTGCAGACACTACTGGATTTGCAAATGACCACAGTGATTGACAGAGGTATGGCATGGAACATTCTGAAACAGATCCTTTTAACAGGATTCTTCCAAATAATCTGCCAGTCTTCAAGAAAATTCATAGGACTGTTTTAAAATGAGGTACATTTGAGCAAGTCAGTGGGTAAGCTGGTGCGCTAGCTAATCTCCAGGCAGTTGTCGGTGGCTGCCCTGTTGCAGTCTGATGTTGAGTAAGGAAAACATTAGGAATTGAGCATTTACACCAAATCCTGCTTTACAAAGGGCACACAGCGAGGGAGAGGCCCAAAGTAGCTTTAGCTGGGATTGAATTTCCACGCAACGTATCTCACGAAAGCAGCACCCCGCATTCTCTGCAGAAGACAAATTGAGGGCAAACAAAAAGAAAAACAAAAACGTTCAATATCATCACCCACACAAAAAGCACCAGCAAGTGTGGAAATGTTAAACACAATAAGCCACTGCAAGTAAACAGCATTTTATAAGCACAATACCTGACAGTGCACTGCTCCATTACTCATTGAATGTGTTTATCGTGGGGTGTTTATT
Organism: Myxocyprinus asiaticus; assembly: GCF_019703515.2. NCBI lineage: Eukaryota > Metazoa > Chordata > Actinopteri > Cypriniformes > Catostomidae > Myxocyprinus > Myxocyprinus asiaticus. Next base: position 17,900,912 of record NC_059370.1, on the reverse strand, counting down.
AATTTATTTACTCATAGTGGTACCGCACTAATTAGGCTGGCCATGGGAGAAAAAGAAGCAGGGGTGGGTGGCATTTCAGGTTTAGAACCACTAATCAATCTATGAAAGCTCCAAATTATTTGTTCTGGGAATCCAAAAATGTTAAAAAAGTTAATAAAAAAAAAGAAAAGAAAAAAAACAAAAAGAAAGAAAAAGTAGGCCTATATATATAACAAATCAACTAAGTTTACTAAATGTCTGCAATGATAATGTCTCAGTGTATTACACCTTTTACCATTTTTGCTGAATATTTTTAAGACTTGGGAAAGTTAAGGACAAACAGAGTATCATTATGACTGATAATCAGTGCACTGATTTTGCTCTCTGAGAACATCAACATCAAAGAATAATTGTTTCTTTTTGTGAAACCTACAGGTCAGTCTTATTTTCTTATTGTAATTTGATTGACTTGTGCTCCTTTAATTCATTTGTATCTACTGAAATTTGTAGCTCCTTCAAAGTGATCAATGCCACAAGTCTCCTCATTTGTTTTGTTCAACAACCATTTCTAGGAAGTGTTTGGGTGGTTTGATGTAGCTTTTATATACATCATTTTGCACCTTTTTCCTAATTTGTTTTTATCTCTTACCTCTTTTGGAATGCTCTTAATATTCTTTGTTTTAACAGTTATACCTCACATTCACATAATAATTAAAAGGCTTTGTTGTTGTTGTTTTTTTTTTTTCATTTGCATTTTGTAAATGATAAAAAAATAAATAAAGAAGTAAATTCTGGGGTTCACAGGGAGTGAATGCTTCAACAAAAAGTAAGTAAAACAGTAATTCATTATTTTATCTTTCTTAACTATGCTTTCGAACATATAACGAACAATCACAAACAGTAATATATACCATTACAGTGCATTCAGGAAGTATTCAGACCCCTTACATTTTTCACATTTTGTTGTTGCAGCCTTATGCTAAAATACTTTAAATAAATTTTTTTTCACATCAATCTACACTCCATACCCCATAATGATAAAGCAAAACCAGATTTTTGATAACTTTGCACATTTATTAAAAGGAAAACACTGAAATATCACTTTGACATACGTATTTAGACCCTTTGCTTTGAGACTTGAAATTTAGCACTGGTGCAATCCATTTCTCTGGATCATCTTTGAGATGTTTTTACACTTTGACTGGAGTCCACCTGTGGCAAATTCAAGTGATTGTTAATGATTTGGAAAGGCACACACCTGTCTATATAATGTCTCACAGCTGAAAATAATATCAGAGCAAAAACCAAACCATGAGGTCAAAGGAACTGCCTGCATAGCTCAGAGACAGGACTGGGGAAGTCTACAAAAACATTTTGTCTGCATTTGAAGGATCCCAAAAGCGTCTCGTCTGGAGGAAACCAGGCACCGCTCATCACCTGCACAATAACATCCCAACAGTGAAGCATAATGGTGGTAGCATCATGCTGTGGGGATGTTTTTCAGTGGCAGGGACTGGGGGACTGGTCAGGGTTGAAGGAAAGCTGAACACAGCAAAATACAAAGATATCCTTAATAAAAACCTGGTCAAGAGTGCTCAGGACCTCAGACTTGGCCAAAGGTTCACCTTCCAACAGGACAATGACCCTAAGCACACAGCCAAGAAAATGCAAGAGTGGCTTAGGGACAACTCTGTGAATGTCCTTGAGTGGCCCAGCCAGAGCCCGGATTTGAACCCATTCGAGCATCTCTGGAGAGACCTGAAAATGGCTACCGATGGTCCCCATCCAATCTAACAGAGCATTAGAGGATCTGCAGAGAGGAATGGCAGAAAATCCCCAAATCCAGGTGTGCAAAGCTTGTCACATCATACTCAAAAAGACTTGAAGCTGTAATCGCTGCCAAAGGTGCTTCAACTAAGTACTGAGTTAAGGGTCTGAATACTTATGTCAATGTGATATTTAAGTTTTTTCTTTTTAATACATTTGCAAAGTAATCAAAAAATCTGGTTTTTGTTTTGTCATTATGGGGTATGGAGTGTCGATTGATGTAAAAAAAATATATAATAATTTAAAGCATTTTAGCATAAGGCTGCAACATAACAAAATGTGAAAAAAAAATAAAAAATGAAGGGGTCCGAATACTTTCTGAATGCACTCTATACTGTTTATACTGTATTTTTTGTGATATGTATACATATATATATATATATATACTGTATATATGTATATGTATCAGGGATGTTTATGATTGATCGATAATCGATTAATCTTCATTAATAATTTGATCAATTATGCTTATTGATCGTTGCTTAATTTCAGGACAGATGCGTTCAGTAATCATGACAGCAGTCGTTCATAAGGCTGTCTGTACAGTTACCCGGCGAAAAAGGGCACATGTCACATCCTCTCTGCATAGAAGAAGAAGCACAGATGAAGATGAAGTGGGTTCAATGTAATCAGTGTTGGAGGGTTTCCCTATAAATGAACATTATGTTTTCTGCATACACAATTATAGTGTGGTAAAGTACAACATGAAAACAAGCACAGTTGGTCTGCTGGTCTCCTTGTTTCATCCCAACCTACAATTACATCAGCAATCGCTAGGAAAACACATTCAGCTGACATCTGACCAGCACCAGAAAAACAGTATGTTATGTAGGCTACTGTGTTTACGCAACGTGTTATGATGACTTAAATTCAAATAAAAAAATAATAGATCAAAGGTCTGAAATATCCCACGATCCACACTGTGAAATTTGAATGATCTCAAATATGTATACAAGTAACACAGTATATCTTGTATACAAGTTATTACTAACAGTAATTCATTAATTCACATATCTGTACTAAACATAGTCTAAATGTATTAGAATGAATTAACTAAGAATATTTTAAGAGGAAAATGTGAATACTTTAATTAAAAAAAAAAAAAAAAAAAAGTGATCCCCTTTTCTCCCAATTTGGAATGGCCAATTCCCACTACTTAGTAGGTCCTCATGGTGGCGTGGTTACTCACCTCAATCTGGGTGGCAGAGGACAAGTCTCAGTTGCCTCCGCTTCTGAGACCATCAATCTGCGCATCTTATCATGTGGCTCGTTGTGCATGACACTGCGGAGACTCCGCAAGTGGAGGCTCATGCTACTCCCTGCGATCCATGCACAACTTACAACGTGCACCATTGAGAGTGAGAACCACTCATCACAACCACGAAGAGGTTAACCCATGTGACTCTACCCTCCCTAGCAAATGGGCCAATTTGGTTGCTTAGGAGACCTAGCTGGAGTCACTCAGCACACCCTGGATTCGAACTCACAACTCCAGGGGTGGTAGTCAGCGTCAATACTCGCTGAGCTACCCAGGCCCCCTAATACTTTTATTTTTTAAGTGAAGTAGTTTTAATTATATTTAATGAGTAGGCTACATACACATATTATTTGGAGTCCTCCATGTATGTTTTGCAGTAGGCTATTAACATTAATGATTAATCAATTAATTGATCGTTAATTTCAACAATGATCGATAATGAAAATGTCTGAAAGTTGACATCCCAAATATATATATATATATATACAGGTGCATCTCAATAAATTAGAATGTCATGGAAAAGTTAATTTATTTCAGTAATTCAACTCAAATTGTGAAACTCGTGTATTAAATAAATTCAGTGCACACAGACTGAAGTAGTTTAAGTCTTTGGTTCTTTTAATTGTGATGATTTTGGCTCACATTTAACAAAAACCCACCAATTCACTATCTCAAAAAATTAGAATACATCATAAGACCAATAAAAAAAAACATTTTTAGTGAATTGTTGGCCTTCTGGAAAGTATGTTCATTTACTGTATATGTACTCAATACTTGGTAGGGGCTCCTTTTGCTTTAATTACTGCCTCAATTCGGCGTGGCATGGAGGTGATCAGTTTGTGGCACTGCTGAGGTGGTATGGAAGCCCAGGTTTCTTTGACAGTGGCCTTCAGCTCATCTGCATTTTTTGGTCTCTTGTTTCTCATTTTCCTCTTGACAATACCCCATAGATTCTCTATGGGGTTCAGGTCTGGTGAGTTTGCTGGCCAGACAAGCACACCAACACCATGGTCATTTAACCAACTTTTGGTGCTTTTGGCAGTGTGGGCAGGTGCCAAATCCTGCTGGGAAATGAAATCAGCATCTTTAAAAAGCTGGTCAGCAGAAGGAAGCATGAAGTGCTCCAAAATTTCTTGGTAAATGGGTGCAGTGACTTTGGTTTTCAAAAAACACAATGGACCAACACCAGCAGATGACATTGCACCCCAAATCATCACAGACTGTGGAAACTTAACACTGGACTTCAAGCAACTTGGGCTATGAGCTTCTCCACCCTTCCTCCAGACTCTAGGACCTTGGTTTCCAAATGAAATACAAAATTTGCTCTCATCTGAAAAGAGGACTTTGGACCACTGGGCAACAGTCCAGTTCTTCTTCTCCTCAGCCCAGGTAAGACGCCTCTGACGTTGTCTGTGGTTCAGGAGTGGCTTAACAAGAGGAATACAACAACTGTAGCCAAATTCCTTGACACGTCTGTGTGTCAGTCCATTCCTTGTGAAGTTCAGCCAAATTCTTGAATCGATTTTGCTTGACAATCGTAAGGCTGCGGTTCTCTCGGTTGGTTGTGCATCTTTTTCTTCCACACTTTTTCCTTCCACTCAACTTTCTGTTAACATGCTTGGATACAGCACTCTGTGAACAGCCAGCTTCTTTGGCAATGAATGTTTGTGGCTTACCCTCCTTGTGAAGGGTGTCCATGATTGTCTTCTGGACAACTGTCAGATCAGCAGTCTTCCCCATGATTGTGTAGCCTAGTGAACCAAACTGAGAGACCATTTTGAAGGCTCAGGAAACCTTTGCAGGTGTTTTGAGTTGATTAGCTGATCGGCATGTCACCATATTCTAATTTTTTGAGATAGTGAATTGGTGGGTTTTTGTTAAATGTGAGCCAAAATCATCACAATTAAAAGAACCAAAGACTTAAACTACTTCAGTCTGTGTGCACTGAATTTATTTAATACACGAGTTTCACAATTTGAGTTGTATTACTGAAATAAATGAACTTTTCCACGACATTCTAATTTATTGAGATGCACCTGTATATATATATATATATATATATATATATACTTAACCACAACTATATGACATAATAATAACATTTGTCATGTGATTGATCACTCATTAATGAGAGCAGATTATATAAATATAAACTAAGTAATAAAAGTCAATTTCATGCTTTTAAGAGTCCTCTAAAAACAATATTTCACTGGAAAAAAAACATCTAGAATAATATAATGACAGAAAAAAATTAATGGCCATCAAATAAGGGAGCATGCTTTTTGCCATCGTAAAGGGGCTTCCACTTGACTTGCATCATTGTTGCTGAATAAACTGAACAGTATGGAGTGAAGCTTCAGCACCAGGTTATGCTTCCGTCAAGCGTTATAATGTGTTGCTCATAGCTGCCCATTGCCGCCGGCCTTTCGAAGCATCAGCCAATGATTTCCATGCAATTTGAATACATGCAAAGTCTGTCTTTGCAATAAAACATCCAACTTTACACCAAAGTGTTTTTTGCCTCATTAATGATGTCTTTCAGTCAGAGTACAAACAAAAAAGACATATTTAAAAACTTTCCAACTTCAGGAAGAGATATTGAATGTCTCATTATTTTTATTTATAAATATTTGCCTTATAGTTTTCAAGCATCCAGAGACCTCAGTTCTTGAACTAATTTAAATTCACTAAGAACATCCTAAGACCTTAACGTAAACAAGTCCTCGTATAATTTTCAGCAATTAATTAAAGTATTCAAGCAATTACTATGACTTTTTCTCTTCAAAGTTTAAATACATGTTTTCAGTGTTTACTGTGCTCACCTCCCGCTTTCTTGCCTGGCAAACTTGTAAGTTGCACCTCTATCTCTGCAGTCATGTGGAGGGTAAAACAGAGCTTGACGCTGGTGTTGAGCAGAGTGTTGAGCCGATGTGAGTCTTGGAAGCCGCTTAATGGTGTAGTTGTGGCATCTACCAGAAGGGGTTAATGGGGTGATCCTAACCAGCTCAACACAGCAACACTGGCTCAAACAATAAAGTGATTTTGGGGCAGGATAAACTGTTTGTACTATCTACAATACATGAACTATGTTAACTCACTTTACTATAGTTTCTCATGTCTCCTATAATGACAGTCTACAGTAGCTATGCCAATATCTGGTATATACCTAGTATATACCTAATATATACCTAATTTTTAAAATATAATATAAAGACATTAAAAACACAAAATCACATCATTAACAAAGTTAAAGCAGCCAATAAAATGGCAAATGCAATGTAATGCTTGTTATCAAGGCAAAGACCTGTCACCTATTCTTAACTGATATTCACTGTGATGTCAGTCTCTGGTGGCTGACACTAGCCCCAGTTAAAGGGATAGTTCACCCAAAAATGAAAATTATCCTATCATTTACTCACCCTAATTCCATCCCATATGTGTATGACTTTCTTTCTTCAGCTGAACACAAACAAAATTTTTTAGGAAAATATCTCAGCTCTGTAGGTCCATACAATGCAAGTGAATGGTGATCAGACCTTTGTAGCTCCAAACATCACTTTACGGAAACATAAAGTAATCCATAAAACTCCAGTGTTTAAATCCATATCTCCAGAAGCAATATAAGAAGTGTGGGTGTGAAACAGATCAATATGTAAGTCCTTTTTTACTCTAAATCTCCACTTTAACTTTCACTTTCATACGTGAAAGTGAAACTAAACTGGCACCAAATGTGACTTTCAGATTGTAAAGTGAAAGTGGAGATTTAGAGAAAAAAATATTTTTTTTAACTTTTAACCAATGTCTTATGGATTACTTCTCTTTCCTTTATGTGATTTTTGGAGCTACAAAGGTCTGATCACCATTCACTTGCATTGTATGGACCTACAGAGCTGAAATATTCTTCTAAAAAAAATTGTTTGTGTCCAGCTGAAGAAAGATCGTCAAACACATCTGGGAGAAATGATGAGAGAATGTTTATTTTGGGGTGAACTATCCCTTTAAGAAGATGTGTGGTAATGTGGTGATGGGTCCATAATAGAGATCCACAGTTCTCTGTTCTCACTCCCACACTGCATGATAACAGGGCTAAGACAGCCAGCATATTGGCTCAGCAGCACAAAAAATTATGCCCTGTGTGGTTCTGAGATTTCAATGTGTAAATGTGCATTTTATGGAGAGAAATTATGTTCTATTTGTGAGGATTCTATCTTGAGGACAAAAAATGGCTGCTGTATACAAGGTCCATTAGGTCCTTTCCTTTATATATATATATATATATATATATATATATATATATATATATATATATATATATAGGACAAGACACATAATACAACAAGACATGGATACAAAGCCAAGGATATAGAACATGTACAAAATAACAGTAGAATATACAGGTGGTTTTACATGACTGTGTATGGTGTGTGTGTGTGTGTGTGTGTGTGTGTGTGTGTGTGTGTGTGTGTGCGTTATTTGAGGGTGTGTTGTATGGGTATGTACAACTCTATTCAATCTAGAACTAAGTATATATATAAGGGAGGGGGGGAGTGTAATGTTTAAGGGTGTTTCTGGTCATGTGTGTTAGTCATGTGGTTTCCTGTTTCCCTCATGTTTTATGTGTCTTGCTCTTATTGGTTCTTGGTTTATTAGTCTTGTCTTTTCATTGGTTTATGTTTATTAGTCTTGTTATCTTGTTTATCAGTTCAGTTCTGTCATTTTGTTATCTTGTTAACCCTAATCTATGTATTTAAGCCCTCATGTTTGCCTTTGTCCTTTGTTGAGTATTGTGATTGTATTATCCTGTAATACTGTGTCATAGTCTTTGTTTTCATTAGTCAAGTTCATTTAAGTCATAGTCTATTCCTGTTTGGTTCATGTTAATGTTCTGTTTCTTTCACATTTTTTGGATACACTTAGTCAATAAACTGCACTTGTGTTCTCACTACATCATCGTCTTTCCCTGCTCCTGTCTCCCTGTCCTGCTCTGCCTGCCCCAATGTTACAGGGAGAGACAAAAATAAATATATATATATATATATATATATATATATATATATATATATATATATATATACAATTGTGCTCAAAAGTTTGCATACCCTTGGAGAATTGGTAATATATGTACCATTTTTAAAGAAAACATGAGTGAGCAGGCAAAACACATTTCTTTTATTTCTTATGGGATTCATATTCAACTGTAGGTTATAACAGAATGGCACAATCATAAAACAAAACATGGCAACAAAGAAAAAAATGTCTGCATACCCTTAGTTCTTAATACTGTGTATTGCCCCCTTTAGCATCAATGACAGCGTGCAGTCTTTTATAATAGTTGTCTATGAGGCCCCAAATTCTTGCAGGTGGTACAGCTGCCCATTCGTCTTGGCAAAATGCCTCCAGGTTATGCAAACTCTTTGGTCGTCTTGAATGAACCGCACGTCTGAGATGCTTAGGGTCATTGTCGTGCTGGAAAGTCCAAGAGCATCCCATGCGCAGCTTTCATGCAGAACAAATTGTCTGCCAGTATTTTCTGATAACATGCTGCATTCATCTTGCCATCAATTTTCACAAGATTCCCTGTGCCTTTAGAGCTCACACACCCCCAAAACATCAGTGAGCCACCACCATGCTTCACAGTGGGGATGGTATTCTTTTCACTATAGGCCTTGTTGACCCCTCTCCAAACATAGCGCTTATGGTTGTGACCATAAAGCTCTATTTTGGTCTCGTCACTCCAAATTACAGTGTGCCAGAAGCTGTGAGGCGTGTCAAGGTGTTGTCGGGCATATTGGAACCGGGCTTTTTTGTGGCATTGGCGCAACTCACTGGCAATTCAACCATGCAGCTCATTTTTGTTCAAGTATTGTCGTATTGTGCTCCTTGAAAGAACCACACTGTCTTTTTCCAGAGCAGCCTGTATTTCTTCTGAGGTTACCTGTGGGTTTTTCTTTGTATCCCGAACAATTCTTCTGGCAGTTGTGGCTGAAATCTTTCTTGGTCTACCTGACCTTGGCTTGGTATCAAGAGATCCCTGAATTTTCCACTTCTTAATAAGTGATTGAACAGTACTGACTGGCATTTTCAAGGCTTTGGATATCTTTTTATATCCTTTTCCATCTTTATATAGTTCCATTACCTTGTTATGCAGGTCTTTAGCCAGTTCTTTTCTGCTCCCCATGGCTCAGTATCTAGCCTGCTCAGTGCATCCACGTGAGAGCTAACAAACTCATTGACAATTTATACACAGGCACTAATTGCAATTTAAAAAGCCACGGGTGTGGGAAATTAACCCTTAATTGCCATTTAAACCTGTGTGTGTCACCTTGTGTGTCTGTAACAAGGCCAAACATTCAAGGGTATGTAAACTTCTGATCAGGGCCATTTGGGTGATTTCTGTTACCATTATGATTTAAAAAGGAGCCAAACAACTATGTGATAATAAATGGCTTCATATGATCACTATCCTTAAATTAAATAAAACAATTTTGCATGATCAGTCAAATTTTCAAAATCCATGCCAAAATTTCACAATTTCTGCCAAGGTATGCAAACTTTTGAGCACAACTGTATATATATATATATATATATATATATATATACACACACACACACACACACACACACACACACACACACACACACACACACACACACTGGCGGCCAAAAGTTTGGAGTAATGTACAGATTATGCTCTTATGGAAAGAAATTGGTACTTTTATTCATCAAAGTGTCATTCAACTGATCACAATGTATAGTCAGGACATTAATAATGTGAAAAATTACTATTACAATTTGATTTTTTTTTTTCAGAACTTCTTAAACTACTTCAAAGAGCTGATCCCACAAAAGCTCAATGGGGTTAAGATCCATAACACTCTTTTCCAATTATCTGTTGTCCAATGTATGTGTTTCTTGCCCACTCTAACTTTTTTTTTTTTTTTTTTTTTTTTTTTTTTAAAGTGGCTTTTTCTTTGTAATTCTTCCCATAAGGCCTGCACCCCTGAGTCTTCTCTTTACTGTTGTACATGAAACTGGTGTTGAGCAGGTAGAATTCAATGAAGCTGTCAGCTGAGGACATGTGAGGCATCTATTTCTCAAACTAGAGACTCTGATGTACTTATCCTCTTGTTTAGTTGTACATCTGGGCCTTCCACATCTCTTTCTGTCCTTGTTAGAGCCAGTTGTCCTTTGTCTTTGAAGATTGTAGTGTACACCTTTGTATGAAATCTTCAGTCTTTTGGTAATTTCAAGTATTGTATAGCCTTCATTTCTCAAAATAATGATTGACTGATGAGTTTCTAGAGAAAGCTGTTTCTATTTTTTTTGCCATTTTTGACCTAATACTGACCTTAAGACATACCAGCCTACTGCATACTGTGGCAATTCAAAAACAAACACAAAGACAATGTTAAGCTTCATTTAAAGGACCAAATAGCTTTTGATAGCAACTGTGTTTTATATAATGGCAAGTGATTTTCTAGTACCAAATTAGCAATTTATCATGATTACTCAAGGATAAGGTGTTGGAGTGATGGCTGCTGGAAATGGGGCCTGTCTAGATTTGATCAAAAATGACTTTTTTCAAATAGTGATATGCTGTTTTTTTACATCAGTAATGTCCTGACTATACTTTGTGATCAGCTGAATGCCACTTTGGTGAATTAAAGTAACAATTTCCTTCAGAAATAGCAAAATTTGTACATTATTCCAAACTTTTGGCTGCCAGTGTATATAGCCTATGTATAGCAACAGGGAGGTCGCTAGGAGAGAACTGGCAGTATGTCCATGTGTCTGCCCCGAGCCACCAGCATCAGAGCGGTACGAGATCAGGTCACCATCAGGGGGGTCCAAGAGCAGCTCAGGAGGGTAAGTTCAGCCAAGACAGCAGTATTGTTATTTTATGGTTATTAAATTGAACCATTTCTCTGTTTTATTATTTACCATGCATGGTTTTAATTTATTTTGGTGACTGAGACTGGTGTTTTGCAGTTCTGAGTCGCCCCAAACCCCGCCAGGTGAGAGCTGACCCATTGCATGTTCCCTTCCAAAACAGCCCCTAAACCCTGAGGAGAGAGCCTGTTTATTAGGGAGTTAACAGTCTAGTCACGTTGATGTTGTGTGTAATTAAAAAGAGGGAAACAATGACTTGGCCTTCCCCTCCCATGCTGTCCACCCCCAGGGACCCCCCAGCGCGACCTGGATCCGCATACCACAGCTACACAGCAGGGAAGTTTATAGTGGCTAATCAAATAAATAAATAAATAAATAAATTATATATATATATATATATATATAGAGAGAGAGAGAGAGAGAGAGAGAGAGAAAATAAAAGAACTAATGCATTTCTCCCTTACTCATTATGTGGTGCACACTCTTCAGCTGAAACAGAAACACAAACCATAATAATAGCCATACAGACATAATACTATAATAATATAAAATGGATTATAGTATAATAATAGTATATTAATATAATGATGAACTGCAAGAATACAAGAGTGGCAGTTGGTAGTGAAATGACAGGTGTGATATGTATGTAAATAAATAAATAAAAATAAAAGGGAGGGGTACCAAGATGTAACAAAACAAGTGTTAACAAAACTGTGTATAATTGGATTTCAATAATTATATCAATAATAGTAACAAAAATACTACTACTGCTACTACTACTACTACCTCCACAGCTACCTCCTTTTCTTTAATTTGAATTGCTTCTCAGGGAGACTTCGAGTGCATGTTATGCTAAAAAAAAAAACTTCGCTGTGAAAAATGCTGTAGTTCTGGCATCTACCAGCAGGGGCTAATGGGGTGATCCTAGCTAGTCCAATACTACAACATTGGTTCAACCAGAGTTTGGGGGCAGGACAATCCATCTGTCGGACTAATGGCAAACGGGGGGAATATTCGAGAAACCTGTTAAATTCCCTTTGGTATTGCTAAAGGTACAGAAATTGCACACTTCACCTTTAAGAAGGTAGTGCATCACATATCCGTGACTAAAGTGAATGTGAAAAAAAATAATTGCTTGTTGTAGTTTTGACGGAAACCAAGTGTTGAAAAAAGAGAAAACCAGAAATGCCTTGACAGACTCAATGGAGATCTCTAAAGTGACACATTTGTGCCAACAGGCTATTTGTGTGCCCACATATGTGTATGTAAGCGAGTTTAAGTGTGCTCATTTGAGGTCTCTTCAGATGTAGAAATCCCCTTCTTTCTAAATAATAGATATAGATCATCTGTCTGGTGTTCTGAGGGAAGGATTGATCAGCCAGAGAGACGAAAAAAGAGATGGGGGAGGAGAGAGGGGGTTGGAGGAAGGAGACGAAAGGAAGCTTTCACTGTCTCAGAGCGCACATGCATCTCTTTAACTCCTACAGCCTTTCTCTCTGTGTCTTTCTTCTCTGTCTGAGCCATGTTTTCTGTTCTCTGTTAAGCCTGCAGGACTTATCCTGTCTTTTTGGCAAATTGACAAACAATCTGTATCTAATTACCACCAGGATCCTATGACATGTATTATGAGCGCTGTGCGTTCTGACAGAACTGCGCGTAGAAGCTCAAAGCATTACGACTTCTAAGAGCAATATTGTCTCCACCAAAAAACTACAAAGTAGAACACATGGATCCTTTTGTAGACTTGTTTCTCTGTATTAAATTGTGAGGCAAAAACTTAGGTTTATTATGAAGACTAGTTATTTTAGCCATGACAAATGTCACCTACACAGTGTTGTGGAGTTTAGGGACAATCTCCTCTAAGGGTCTGTATAGCCGATGCATAACATGTCTATGGACTTTTTTTAACAACATCAAGATTTTAGGTTAACAAGTGAATGTGTAAAGGGAAGTGTATCTCTTGTAATTGGTCAACTTTTCTTTTATGTTTTTCTCTGTTTTAAACATATTTTCTTTTCTTTTTTCACTTTCAAGTTATTTTTAAATGGCCTACAATGTGATAGACTACAACCAGCTTCCTGAGTGAATGTAACTTATTTCATATAAGAGTATTAGAGAGCTGGAGTGCTTTAGATCACATAATTTAGCAGAAAATGGACATGTATAATAATTCACTCTGAAGTAAACATCTGAGAATCCATCAATATTCCTTTAAATGTGCACACTTTTTGGAAGTTGTTCACTGAAGCTTGCTAGAGACAAATCAACGGGAGTTTACACCATTGAAAAGGTATGTTGCACATTGACATAAAAAAGTGCTTACTCTTGCAATAACATGTCAATTGTGAAACAGTGGTGAAATATCAAAGCTGGAGTAACAGACTCTGCTAAATGTAGTTTAAAATGGTTTTAGATGGAGTGTAGCATGTCACACCGCAGGGCATGTCAACTTCCCAAAAGTATTTTGGGTATGTCAACTACCCGCCCATATTAGACCAACATTTGCAGTCACATAGCATTGAAATGTATGCAGAAATAAAGCATTCAAACTCACAATAATGCCTGCACTGTTGAACACAAACTCACTGTTTCAATCACGTCTCAAATTTTAGTCGCCACAAGAAAAATGCTTGTGACCCACTAATTGCTTTTCCTCATCAAATTTATGCATGCCCCTCAGAATGTAACAATGACAAATATCACAGCTCAGACACCTTGACATCTTTTCATCCACAAACAGTGCTACCCATCACTGGCACAGCCTCTTTTGACTTGCTCTTCAAAGGATTTAGTGCCATGGCAATAAAGAACTCTACCACTTATGGGATGTTTTTGGAAATTATCATATTTTACACGAGACTGTATATATTGTACCACTGTGTATGGTAAATTTTAGGCATATGAGCTGAAATATCTCACACCATTCACCTGTGCTTCCTACTAAATATAAGCTACACTGCCATCTAATGGAGTCAGTGTAGCTGCTAACTGAAAGGCAACACTACAGGTTCAGATACATTAAAAACATCAGTGTGCAGAGCATGTCTGTGCATAGCTGGTAAGGCGGGCATCAATTTAGTAACAAGAAGGCAGTGAGGGCAAAGGAAAAAAAAAAACATGCAGTTGATCTAGAGAATCCCTAACCTTCCTAGCTTGTGTTTAACATAACACAACATCCTGTTAGACAACATAATCTGAGTAGTCAAACACACCCCACTCTCAAATCTCTTTGCCAACAACCACATGGACGTGGGAGTCTGTGTTATTGAAACAAGGTAATGAGCTGTGCCAGTGCAAATGCTATGCTGTGATGTCCTGGATTTCAACCTTGCAATTATGGACTCTTCCAAACATGAAAGGTAAGATGTAGTACGATCTAATACAGCAGCCCTGCCAGACACATACTGGGTTGTGATATTCAATTAAAATGCAAAGGATATTATGATTAGGTTGACTTGAAATGTGGCAATATGGGTTGCATAAATGGATAGTGTGGTATTGTGATGCAAACATGTGCCTAAGTCGAACGTTATCATTCACCTACGCATTCTGACTGTGTCACACATATATCAAATGCACACGTTGGCTTTTATGGCACAAAGGGTGATTAATAGTCACTTTAAATGAATTGTAAAAAGCACACTAGCATTCACACCCTAACACATTTGCTGTACTGTATCTGTTTGATTGTCACATGTTGTGCTTCATTCTGCCACACAATCAAACTAATCTATAGCTTGCTCAGCTCTCCAGGTACAGGATGATAAAGAGAGAGAAAGATCTGTAAAGTGGATTTAAAAGTGATTGTCTCAACAACAGTTTGGGGTGAATTCTCTAAACATTTACACAAATTTTGCAAGTTTAAATCAGGTGCTTTAAATTATTAAAATTCTCTTTTCTATATAAATTAGGCTCAATATACTGTAGATTGTGCTTTACTCACAAAATTCAGCACTTGCCTGGCACTAATAATGTCACTAATAATGCTGTTAATGTTATTAAAATGTACACAAACATCTCATTTTTGTAAACAGAGTTTTAATTAGATGTTTAAGAGATGTATAAATGTTTGTGTACATTTTCTGTTGACCGTAGTTGAGTTCTTCAACAAATGATGATAAAATGATGGAAAAGAGCATTAAAACCTGCACTTTTGGAATTATAAAAAGCCAATTCACAATCGGTTCTCTCTACCAATGAATACTGCCGCTTGTGCAAGAGCTATATAGATGCCCAAAGCGGCCCTCAGCGTCTCAAGGTCAGGGTAGTCTTATAAGGGAGGGGGGGGGTCACCATAGTGTCATTAACCCTTTCGCACATCCGATCAAACCGGTGTCATTACAGGCTGTGCTCTGATGCGTAAGGTCAAATTGGTGTGATCTGCATTCATGTTGCTGTTTACCAGCAAAATCGGTTGTCATAATAACTGAAGCAGTTGTCATAATGAACCAGCTGCTCAAATAGTCTTTTCAACATCACAATATCTTTATTTTTATATGTTACATAAAATAATATTCAAACTAGGCTGCATTCCATTTCAAATTTGTATCCCCATCCCTCGAAAACTTTACTCCATCTCATGGACTCGGATGAATGTCATTGCTTACGTTGCGCGAGTGTCCACTACTGGCGGAAGACGTGCAAAGGGTTTAACTGGAACACCCTTAACCCTTGATCACTTGGAGCATGTTGAAGGCTGATGTCAATTTGTGGATTATTTAGTGATTTTTGCACCTGAAAAAACAATGTTTTCGGATATTGATTTCAGAGGCTTATGTATAAATCTCATATGTTTAATGTATTTTTCATTAGAATGAATTGTTAGAAAGGATTAATCAAGATTTACACAAACCAAAATGTTAACATAACAATGAACACATAGGTTATAACTGTGTGATAAACAGTTTAAGGTAGCTACAAGTATTATGCTGTTAAATCTCAATATAACTTTTCTAAACTGCTTAATTGACCTAACTTCACTTCCATCATACATTACAGTTGTGTGGGGTGGGGTTTATGAAGTGCAATCTGCTCTCACATCGCAATTGAGTTGCATTGTGGGATATGGAGCTGCCTGAAGCTTGGTCTTGAGTAGGCTTGGTCCCTCGACCAAAATCGAGGGGTTGAGGGTCTGTCAACAGAAACTTCCCTCGCTCACTTAACGAAGTGGAACGGACTTCCAAAATGGCAGCGGAGATTCACACGAGAGGAAGTGCTTAGGGGAGTTAGCAGTGGATGTTAAAAGTGAAGTTGAACGCAGCCCTAGTCAGTCCACTCGAGCCTCCTACCATTCTGTCCATCACAACCACTTCCGGGGCTGGGAGAGTGAAAGGGCTAGGTTTTTAGAACCTCCTTTTGTATGCTTTTATGATGATACAAACTCAGAATCCCATATTGCACTGCAACGAAAGTATGGCGGCGCGCATAGCCGGCAAGTGCATTTGTGATCACATCTTATCTATAATAATCAATCATTATAAACATCTAAAAACCACATAATATGTTTGATAATATATAATCTGACCGACAGTGCTCCTGCTGTGATATAATCTGTCCTCCAGTGCATCTGCTGTGAAGTGTAAGGTAAGATTTATATTAATTACAGCATGCATTAAAGAATTCACGCTGGGAGATCTGTCAGTACAGGAGAAACTCACATGCAAAAAGGTTAATCTGCAGATATTATCGCATGTTTACCACAACATGTTTTATTATACTTATGAATATACTGTATAAGTGTAGTTACATGCTATCATATTGATATTTTAATTCTGATGTGGCATTCCAATCTTCTGAAGCCATACAATTGCTCAGTGTGAGAAACATAGTGAAACTGAAGGTTCCCTATCTGTCACTCACTCGACATTGTGTCGATGTAGTGACACTAGGGGTCACTCTTGGGAGCCCCAAACACCTCTGTTTTTTGAAAAAAGACCAATGGGAATTGGCGAGTGGAATTTGCATGCCACTCCCCTGGACATAAGTGTATAAAAGGAGCTGGTATGCAACCGCTCATTCAGATTTTCTCTTCGGAGCTGATCGGTTTTATTTATTGAGCTGAATTCATCCGCCGAGTTCATTCACCTCATCCGCTGGATTTACGGCGCATTTCAGCGGCTTCTCCCCCTCTGCACCCGTGGAGTGCAGAGAATGCCCCTGGGTACTTCGGCAGAACAAACAAAGAGTATATTCTAAAAGAGTATATTTTCAATTCTAAAAGAGTGGCACACACAGAACGTCTTTTGAAAGATGCTTTACTGCTTGTGTGTTATTCCTGGTTGCGGTCGTTATCTCTCCGCTTCTGATGGCCATGATCGCTGTCTTACATGTCTGGGCACTGCCCACATGGAGACTCCGTTCGTGGATGGGTCTTGTCCTCATTGCGAGAACATGACCATGGCAACGTTGCGGTCGCAGCTTGCCTTCATAAGAAAGCAAGCCACCCCAGTGGCTCCCCGCCTCGGTCCTTCTACCACCGGGTATGAGGCCACGTCGGTTAGCACTGGGGGCGATTTGGGGACTCCAATGGGACCACCTCCGCCAGGTAACCCCCCACGGACCTCCCATTCCTCAGCACACTCGCTTGCCCCGGTCGGGCTCTTGGATGAGACCGCCGGCTCGTCTCAGGGCGAGTTCGGCCTCTCATTCGGGGCCTGGGAAGATGATGAGCTATCGAGCGCAGCATCGGAGAGCGGGCTTGTCCACACTGATGTGGAGGCTTCGGCTGGGCTTCCCCTTCGGGTGTGGTTGCCCCTCGTGGGACCTCTCTGTAGTCCTTCGGGGTCTACGGGGTGCTCCCTTTGAGCCCTTGTAGTCAGTTGAACTTAAGGCACTCTCTTTGAAGACTGCCCTCCTGATTGCGCTCACTTCCATCAAGATTCTCTGTCAGCGAATCGTGCCTGGAGTTCGATCCGGGTTACTCTCACATGATCCTGAGACCCCAACCGGGCTATGTGCCCAAGGTTCCCACGACCCCGTTTAGGGATCAGGTGGTGAACCTGCAAGCACTGCCCCAGGAGGAGGCAGACCCAGCTTTGGTGTGCTTTACGCATCTATTTGGATCGCAAGCAGAGCTTTAGAAGCTCCGAGCAGCTCTTTGTCTGCTTTGGTGGACAGCGGAAAGGAAGCATTGTCTCCAAACAGAAGATCGCCCACTGGGTCGTTGACGCCATCGTGATGGCATATCATGCCCAGGACATCCCACCTCCCGTGGGGTTACGAGCCCACTCTACTAGGAGTGTAGCGGCCTCCTGGGCCCTGACCAGTGATGCCTCTTTGGCAGACATCTGCAGAGCAGCGGGCTGGGCAACACCCAACACCTTTGCGAGGTTCTATAATCTTCAGGTTGAGCCGGTTTTGTCCCGTGTGTTGTTAGGTCCGAACAGGTAAGTTCCGGGACAGCTGGCCGGGTTTACCGCTTGCGCATAGTGCCTTTCCCTCCCATGAGTTCAATTTCATAACACATTTCCATTAAATTTAATTGAGTAATCTTAAACAAAATCAAATAAATAAATAAATAAAAATCTATATTTTAAGTTTTATTAAAGGTGCACTTAGTACGTTTTTGCTAATTAAAAAAAGCTTTACACATAAAGACATGAATAGCATTTTTATATATATATCATATATATATATATATATATATATATATATATATATATATATATATTGAAAATAATGTACACACAATAGATGAACACTCATTTCAGAAACATAATAAAAGCTGTTTAATTTTACATGGAGAAGGTAGCCCTGTCATGGGCACTGCCATGTTGACAACACATGACATCTGTCTTGCGATTGATTGAGTTACTACCACTAATAATAATAATATGTTTACTTTATATTGTGCTTCCAGTCAAGGCTCAAACACAAAAGTGCATGTAAACAAAACAAGCAATCCAAACAATATAACAACAAACACAATGTACTTAAAATGGAGCATGAGTCAACAGTATAGTCCAGAGTGATGGTATGGTATTAATAAAGAGGAATGTAATGCACTAGACAGTCCGAACAACGACAAACCATGGTTTACAGCAAAACTCAGGCAGCTTCTTCAGGCCAAAGAGGATGCTTACAGAGGTGGGGATAAAGTCTTGTACAATCAGGCCAGGAACACACTGAATAAGGGAATCAGAGTGGCTAAAATAAGATACTCTGAGAAGCTGAAAAACAAGTTTTCAGCTAATAACCCTGCATCAGTGTGGAGTGCCATGAAACAACTTACAAATTATAGGACTCCTACCCCCAACCCTGTGGTGGACCAACAACTGGCTGATGACCTGAATGTGTTCTACTGTAGATTTGAAAGGCCCAATCTCACACCCCACACCTGCCCTGACCTTCACTTCACACAAACACCAACATCTCCTGCAACCTCCCTCCTCCTCCTCCCCCTCCTGCTATTCAACATGCACTTAAGATCTGTGAAGATGATGTGTGCCAGGTCTTTCAAAAACAAAAGATAAGGAAAGCACAGGGCCCAGAT